>NC_135369.1:171714934-172017964 GCF_049243985.1 Paroedura picta | reverse complement strand
TGGCCCTTAACACAGAATTCTGAGAAAGGCCAAATTCACAATGCTGTGCTTTTTGTCTAAGCTCAATGACAAAAGCATCTATTCTAGCAGTCTCATTATATTGTAATTGCCAGAACTGGTATCTTCAGACATAGAATATGTTCTGGGTTCGCAGTAGGTTTGGAGAGCTGTTAAAACCTCTGCCAGGGTCTTGTTGTTGGGGTATGCAAAGATGTTTTGCAAATTATTCTGAATTTCAAAGGCTTTGTCTTCTATTCACCGAAACAAGAGTGCAATCTTGTAATCCTCAGACTCTGTCAGCCTGGGTTTTTAAATGTCATTTGTCCATAATGAGTTGGATCCTAAGTACCATCAGAGGAGTGAAACACAGAGAGCAGGGCTATCCCTCTCCTTTCAGCTGCAGCCCACTGGTATTCCCCAAAATTCTGCTCCTTTGAGGTGAGTTGAGAGAGCCTCAAAAACAGAGTTTGTTGGGGAAGTAAGGCTCTGAGAGAAGGGGGGGGATCAACAATATCATTCTGCCAGTATAACTGCTGAGAAACCAGTAGAATGGCTGCTTAGGGTCTAAGCCAGGGGTAATCAAACTGCAGCCCTCCAGATGTCCATGGACTACAATTCCCAGGAGCCCCTGCCAGCATTCGCTGGCAGGGGCTCCTGGGAATTGTAGTCCATGGACATCTGGAGGGCCACAGTTTGACTACCCCTGGTCTAAGCCATTGTTTTGGGGGAAAAGCAATCTCGACTTTTGCTTTTAGCATTGTTTCTCTGAGCTCATAAACATAGGATTGATATCCTCTGCCATTTCTTTGTATTTTCTAGTTCATAAATAAAGCTTTTAAACTGGACGTTGCAGCATCAAGGTATGCATTTTTTTTAGTAAATTGAGGTTTGTTCAGCAAATTACCCTATTTACTATTGTTCTGACTGCATTTTTCCTCTTTATTTTCATATCTGAGAAAATAACTATCCTACAAGCATACACATGTGTAATGTATACAAATTTTCAGACTATATGCTTGCACATGTGTAACCATTTGATTACAAGTTTATTCCAAGCCTTTATTGGATGGACAGTTTTTCCCCGGTAGTTTTTCCTCTGTCTGTCTGTCTGACTGTCTGTCTGTCTGTCTAATTATATTTGATTGATTCTCCTCCCCATAGGCAAATAACACAGTATTTTAACATAGTTTCAGCAGTACTTGGATTAATTTAGCAATTTTAAATTGAAAGAGAGAAACTTGAACCTATAGCAACAATTGTATGATATCTTATTCCTGGGGGAAATCAGAGTTTCCCTGAAACCCATGAGGTTGTGAGGCAGGGTTAGAAAAAGCCAATATAATATCCTAAATCCTGACTTTATTATTAAGAAGGCTATTGCCTGCCACTGAAGCAAACATCCTTCGATCTTTCGACAGAAACCTGAATGAAATTTCTCTTTCCTAATATTGCCTTTACTCCTTTTCCTCTGAATAAATGAGAACCTGGAAATCCTTCTGACTGTTGAGTTTGAATCTCAGTGTCTAATGTCATCCATCTGCCCCATTCCGACAGCCGAAATCAGCATGTTAAAAGAAACCAGCATTGATATAACTGATAGAACAGACCACCAACTGACTGTTCCATTTTACGTCATTGACATGACTCCTGTTCCACAGGAGTACTAACATTAGTCTCTTGCAAGAATTACCACAACAAAACCTGCAACAAAAAGGCATCTAGGACGTATGAAGGTCCTTATAAAAAAAGGTAAAGGTATCCCCTGTGCAAGCACCGGGTCATGCCTGACCCTTGGGGTGACGCCCTCTAGCGTTTTCATGGCAGACTCAATACGGGGTGGTTTGCCAGTGCCTTCCCCAGTCATTACTGTTTACCCCCCAGCAAGCTGGGTACTCATTTTACCGACCTCGGAAGGATGGAAGGCTGAGTCAACCTTGAGCCGGCTGCTGGGATTGAACTCCCAGCCTCATGGGCAAAGCTTTCAGACAGCTGCCTTACCACTCTGCGCCACAAGAGGCTCTATATACTTATACTGTGTCACATTATTAGGTCCATCAGGGCCAGCACTGTCTACTTCGATGAGCTTTGATTTCTCATGTTATCACACAGAAGTCTTTCACATCACCTACCCGATCCTTTATTACTACTGCTGCTGCTGCTGCTGCTGCTGCTGCTGCTGCTACTACTACTACTAATTTGATTTATTACTTGCCACTCCCTGACGGCTTGTGGCAGGTTACATACATTTGCATAAAACCCCGATTAAAACCCCATACATAAAATCACAATCATTAATCAAATCGAGAAAAGAAGATACGCTGGAAAAACAAAAACCCTCACTATTGTTAATACCCCCAATAACAACTCATAGCAGAGTGGGAGGGAGGAGGGTGCAGATGTCACCTGCAAACCATCACAGAACTACCTGGAACTGACAAGTTACAGGTATTTTTGGATCTTGGGCAAAAAAACAAAAACAACAACAACCCTATAACCGGGTCCTCTCCACCTTTGGTCCAATCCCTCTCCCCTCTACTGCCTCTGCTTATCAATCTTTCTCCATGTTTGGATATACAGCAGAGGGATGGTGTTCTTCATCTGGTATTCTAAAATGTCATGGAGAAGGGCATCTCTGCTACCCATTTTATCTGTCATTTCTGTGTTACTGGACAAGCTTCAAAGATTGCAAAATGCCTTGAAAAGCAATTTATTATCTGACAAATAATGTAAAAGAAAATACATATTTCCAGCTTCCGGCCCTTCTCACAAACCCCCCCTTTTTTTTTTAAAGAAATCTACTTGTTTCTAATGGCTTTTACAGGTAAAAACATTTGAATGGCCATTTATGCAATTATTGAGTATAGAACAAAAAGGTATAATTATACAAATAAGTATAAGCAGTCCAATGTTTTTTGAAACCAAATATCTCCTTCCATTCTTTACATGCGATGAGCAGAATCTTGTAAAGGCATGAAGATTCCACCCTCATATTATTGTCCTCACTTCCACTTTCCTGGATTGTAGTGTGCTAAAAGAAAACCCTCCACCCACCAATGTATCACTATAAAGATATCTGTTTCTTCTTCTGAGCCTATTGCTTTGCTCACTAAAGAGTGTGCATGGATGGATGGTCCCTTTGATTCACCCCCATCTTCCACTGAATTCACCCCATTCTCCTCCAAATGCCCAGAGCCCTGCTCTATTTTGGCTCCATGCAACTTCGTATAGGAGGACTCAAGGGTAGCTACAAGCACTCGTGCTGGAATTCAGTAGGGCTGCCCGCCTTCAGGGCCCATTCTGCACACGTTGGATAATGCACTTTCAGTGCACAGGAAAATCCAGCTGCAGAAGCCCATTGAAAGTGTATTATCCAACATGTGCCTGGAGATTTTCCAATACTGCAGCTGTTTTTGTGAAAGGCCGAATGCAGAGGTGGTGACTGCAGCCCCTCTTTCCAGTCATCTTTGAACACTCCTCCCAACAGCAAAAATAAAGCCAAAAATCCCCCTCCTACTTGATGTTTTGCTGATGAGAGGACTTGATGATTGGCATGAACAGGAGTGCTAAGTCACAAAAAGGACTGAGCCAGGAGGTTCAGAACCCACTGGAGCAGCTGCTTTGTGCACCTGGCAAACTGTAAAGAGAAAGCTGGGGATGGAGGAATTTGTGTGTGTATGTGGGGGGGGGGAGATTCCTTCCTTCATTATAAAAGCTGTTTCCAGCCACCTTCCCACCTCTCTTTTCCACCCATCTTTGCATACCCCCCCAGCAAATATAACACCCCCCAAAAAAAAGCTCCTACTTTGTGCTGTTGATGAGGGGTATCAAGGGCTGCCTGGACAAGTTAGCAGACCAAGGTGCTAAAAGAACTGGGCCATGTACTTCCAAGCCAGCAGGAGTTTTGTGCACCAAGCAAACTGCAAAGGGAATTTTGCGGGAAAGGAGGGAGACTATTTTCCTCACTGGCAAAGCCAAGGTGGAAGGAGGGAGGAAGACACCATCCCGCAATGGCAGAAGCGGCAATTGGGAATGAGCCACCTGGCAGCCCTCACTGGTGAGCAACTGACCATGTAAGCCCTGTTCTGACACTGGGCCTGGCCTTGGACTGAGTCTGGGGCCTTCTACAATCAAAGCAGGTGTTCTGGCCCTGATCCACAGTCCCTCTTTCAAGACTAACAGATTTATCAAAGTAGAAGTTTCATGGACTTGAACTTACTTCACCAGGTACTTCACTGCAGAATATGTATTTATGAAATGAAGGCTGTAACATTTCTGTGCAGCGTTCAATAGAAAGTAAGTCCAGAGACAATTCACACTGGCTGTGGTTTATGATAAAACATTATTAAGTTATCTGGTTATGTAAATTTTTTTTACATATGTAGTGGTCCAGGAAAGTCTCATCCTACAGGAAAATGTATTGTTCAATTCTAATACATCATTTTCCTATCCCCCTTGAGTACTATTAATTACATGGAGCCAGTTTCTTGGAGTAGGAGTTCTTGAAGTCCTGAGGAAGTCTATCCAGAGATTCTTCCCAGTGAATCCAGATTATCAGAATGTTGTTGATGTATCTGAAGTAGAGGAGTGATATTTGAGGACAAGACCTTATATCAATCAATCTCAATCAATCTCAATTATTGGCATACAAGACCATAATATCATATGTTAAGACCTTACAACATCACCACATTGTCACAGGCCCCAGTAACCTCTCAACCTCCAAAGTAATATTATTATTATTATTTAGATTTTTATGTGCCATCATCCACGAACAACACCTCTATACTGTTGACACAGGGCAAACAATAACTGATACATATCCAGTCACTGAAGTCTTCCTCCAGTTTAAGGAGCCTTCCTTCGACAGAAATGGCTGTTCCTCCAATGGAAGAGACACTTAAGTTGGAAGAAGCCTCCTTAGGCTGGAGGAGGTATCCACATAAGGTAGGAAACTGCCCAGTTTCTAAACAAAATACAGAACTACAAATTTGACATTAAAAATGGCAATGTGCCAGTATAGGACACACAAAAAAAAAACTCATCAGCTGACCTGAAAACAGACTCCTTTTAACCTTTTCTAATTCCCACTCCCATAAATCAAGTCTAGCTAAAAGGCCTTGTAGCATAACTAGAAACTGCTTGGGCTTTCCACACTCTATGTATTTTTGCAAAAAATAGAATCATTATAAAATCCATTACAATTAAACCAAATGGCTCTGCTTTCCAAAGTAAGAAGAATGATTGCTTCAAATTAGGGATTTTTTTTTTTTGGGGGGGGGTGTTTATATTTCTAAGAAGCTGTATCTAAATCCCAGAGTTTAAAGCTCTTCTGTGAATTCTGACCTTATCTGTGCCAGTCTGGTAAAAAAAAAAAAGTTCAGATAATATGGAATTCTCAGATCTTGATAGATATTCATCAAGAAGCATGCCATAAGCATTCCCGCTGCACTCAACCTTGCCCAGTGGACTCATGTAAATGTTGAATGAAAGAGAGAACAAATAAGAACATTGTAGGACCCCACAAGAGAAGTTCTACAATAATGATGAATAATGGATGAAGCTGTTTCTCCCAGCCATTGGCCTTCGTCAGCAGAGACACTCCATTATTAATATGTTTGCTGCCAAGCCAAAGTTTCTAATCACAGTAAACAGATTTGATGAAATAGCCTAGCTTTACCATCAGGGTGTGTATCTCCCTGATATTATTACTCAGCTTCCTAAATTTTCTACCCATCAAATGATATACACTTTACCTTTCCTTCCATTTATTTCTCTGGAAGTAGTTTCAGATCATAAAGTATTTGTTTTGTTGAACTTACAGATACATTGGCTTAGGGCATTAACAGGTTCTTGATATTTTCCATATATTAAATTTTGGAAACCAGATACTTATATTGGGGCAAACTGGAACCTTGGGCTTACAAATTTGTGTTGCCATTGAATTATTCTCAGCTTTGGACATGTCTCCCAGGTCAGCTAAGGTTAACAGACTGGTGGTCCCTGGCCCCAAGGAAGTGTGACTGGCCTCAATACTTTTTGGCCCTGGCCCCTGCCTAGTGGAATGAATTCCTGGAGAACATCAGGGCCCTGACAGAGCTAACACAGTTCTGCAGGGCCTGCAAGGCGGAGCTCTTCCACTAGGCATATGGTTGATGCCAATATGCCTGGACAATTAGAACACCATATGGGGCTCCTTGACTAGTTGGAATCTCCTCCCACGTCTCCCTTATGGAGAACCAATAAGCTAAGACTCTGCAGAGATTGTTTGCTTTTTCCTGGTTTATTTATTATGGTATATACCACCCCAAGATGACAGGCTTGAGAGGAGCGGCTTATAAATCTAAATAATAAATAAAAATTCTATTTTCAGTGGACAAGATGAGCAAACTACAAAAAATTATCTCTGTGGTTCTTGTTTCCTATGATTTTCCAAAAATAACTTAGTGATCTTGGAAATGCAAGGCTAATGATTCAACTATCTTTCTTTTAATATGCATCATTAATAACTCAGTTCCCATCTTTGTTGCACTGCAGAGTTGAAAGCAATTGCCCAATAAAGGTCACAGTGTGATCTTGCAACTTTAGCTTATGAAACAGACATAGTTGGGATTTTATTTAATTTTTTTTGGTGAGGCTGCTCAAGTAACAAGAAGGTGAGAGGCAAACATATAATAACTAGTTTCAAAGCCTGTTCCTAAGAACAGGCCTTGAAAGGGTCCCCTCTGCTGGCCCCCGGCCAGGCAGCTTAAGGTGGCTTTGGGCCGCAGCTCGCAGCCGGATCAAGTGGGGCAGGTGGAGGCTCGGCAGCTCATTAGCAGGCCCAGGACAGAGTTCCTTAGCAGGCAGTCAGCAGGCTCAGCCTAGTAGGCCAAGAGGCCCTCGTTAGCAGACCCTCCATCACCACCCTTTGTCCAGGGCACCTCTCTTCTTACCTGCTGTTGGCTCCAGGCACTGAGGTGTGTCTGAGAGCAAAGAGGCTAGAGTCCAGGGACAGAGGGTGGGAGCTGCAGGAGCAGGGCCAATCAGGGTGCAGCCAGTTTTGCTGGCTGCACACTGATTGGCCCTATTCCAACTTGGACAGCCGGACAAGTTCCACCCCCCCAGGCTGTTTCACAAATATATAGAGGAACCATGGATAAGGATAGGTATGAAATTGATTGTGCAGTTCTAAATGCGACAGAGATGAGTGCTGTAAAGCAACTCCCATAGGTTTCAGAATGCTCATTTGTGATGCTGTAGAGGTGTGTAGGGTCCTTTTTAAAAAAACACATGCACAAACTTTGGAGAATGTTCTTAAACTGACTAATTTAAAGATTGAATGTTATATTTTATTGTATAGGGTTCTTAAATGTTGCAAGTCACCTTGAGACTCTTTTGGAGAGAGGTGGCCTAAAAGTCGAACAAACAAACAAAATAAATATTTTTGCTCAGAGTTTTTGGCATTAGCACCTCTGGTCCTTAAATTACTTATAGAATTTTGTTTCCAAACGATGGTCATGGAGGTTGGCTGGCCGTTACAGCTGTACACCAAAAGAACAGCATTTTTGTACCTGTGGTGCACAAGCTGTGGAGGATTTACCCTATTACATATTTGACTTTTTTCGCTCAACCCAGAGCCAAATTTTTTTATGAGATCTTATGTAGTTCTAACCTCTACACTGTTGCTGAAACGATCTTCTGTGTGACTATATGGACAATGTGTCATATAAAACTGCACAATTTGCTTTGGCTGCAAGGAAAATAAGGGCCAACGTTGTTACCATTAAGACAGGCTCTTAATACTCTTGTATCTACAGTATTTGCCGGCGTATAAGGCTACTTTTCCCCCCTGAAAAACATGCCTCCAAGTGGGGAGGTCGTCCTATACACCAGGTGCACTTCAGTTGGGATAGACATAGCTGCCCATAGTGGCCCATAGTACTGTAATGTAATGTAACAAGCTCTATATTTTGAGTGGAAATGTTGGGGGGTCGTCTTATACGCCCAGTCGTCTTATACGCCGGCAAATACGGTATGTAGTATTGTATGCTGTTTCATAGTTCGTTGGTCTTAAATTTTATATTCTTATACAGTTCCTTTTAATCTATTTTATTGTTTATAAACTTTTATCTTATATTTTGTAAAGGCCTATGGCTATATACAAATAAATTTACCTAGCTATCTGTCTATAGAACTTATAGAATTTTTTTGTTGGATTGGAACAAAGGTTGGTTTAGGTCAACATTCTCTTTCCATGATACTCACTGCCTGCTATGTGTGGGAGAGGTACATTCTTAGCTGGGAAAAGCTGTTGTGACATGCTGACTGAAACAGATGCCACCTGGGGGTACACAGAAGAACCACTGATAGCATGTCAAAGAGCCACATATAGGTCCCAAGACAATGAAGATCGCTGTTCTGCTCTGACTTGCAGCTGCTTTTTAGGGTCTCAGGTCAAGACAATTCACATTGCCTACTACTTTGGGTCAGGGCCAAAGTTAACATCTATCTACCTATCTATTTATGGCCCCACCTAGAGTGGTAAGGCAGCCTCCTGAAAGCTTTGCCCATGAGGCTGGGAGTTCAATCCCAGCAGCCGGCTCAAGGTTGACTCAGCCTTCCATCCTTTCGAGGTCAGTAAAATGAGTACCCAGCTTGCTGGGGGGTAAACGGTAATGGCTGGGGAAGGCACTGGCAAACCACCCCATATTGAATCTGCCATGAAAACGCTAGAGGGCGTCGCCCCAAGGGTCAGACATGACTCGGTGCTTGCACAGGGGATACCTTTACCTTTACCTTACCCATCTGTACATCTAGCCAGCTTGGTGTAGTGGTTAGCAGTGTGGACTTCTAATCTGGCAAGTCGAGTTTGATTCCGTGCTCTACCACATGGTACCAGCTGGGTGACCTTGGGCTCGCCACAGCACTGATAAAGGTGTTCTGACTGAGCAGGAATATCAGGGCTCTCTCAGTCTCACCCACCTCACAGGGTGTCTGTTGTGGGGAGAGGAAAGGGAAGGTGACTGGAAGCCGCTTTGAGCCTCCTTCGGGTAGCGAAAAGCAGCATATAAGAACCAACTCTTCTTCTTCTTCTTCTTCTTCTTCTTCTTCTTCTTCTTCTTCTTCTTCTTCTTCTTCTTTTTCTTCCTCTTCTTCTTCCTCTTGCTCTTCTTCCTTTGATCCACTCTCAAATCATCCTGAATGTCTGGAAGAATTCAACACCCACAACAGACACTTTACGGCTGTATCATTGCTGTTTTAATCTTTTAACCTGTCACTTTTTATTTAAATTAATTTCTAAATTGTAATTGTGTATTTTATATATTTTTGTACACCACCCTGAGCCAACTTGCTGGGAGGGCAATCTAAACATAATAAATTAAGTTAAACTTAACTAAACTACTTGAGCCTTTGAACTCGAGATGCTGGGATTGAACCTGGGACTATCTGCATGCCAGGAAGGTATTCGTCCATTGAGCTATGGACTCATCACAAGAGTTATTGGGTCATTAAAACGAATGTGATGACAATGAGAATATCTAGAATTATCTTTTCCTATCACAATGCTTCAATGTCCAAACCTAACACATATGCCATATGAACTAGAAAATCTTTGCTTTTCTTCAGAAAGCCAACCTTGGGGCAGCTTTTCTAGCCTCTAGCTTATCTTCTGGCTGGAGTGGCACACTACGAAGAAGCCAGAGCTTAGATGTGATACATATTATTGCCGAGTTGTGAGGCACGCAGTACGCCTGTACCCTGTAGCTGTCTTGTGTGACTGTTAACCAGTTAGATCTGGTTAGGAACAGTTGATCCAGTGCTTCACAGAATTGCAACTGACCGTGGAACATCAAATAATGATTGAAGGGAAGAATAAAGCTTCGTCGAGGAAGCCCAATGGCCAAAGCTCCAGAAATAGCCTAAGGTTCAGGCAAGAATTCGTACAGAGTATTTTGTACTTGCTGTTTTAATGATAAGCTGGCTTTGCATCTGTCATGCATTTTGTATCAATGACTTTAATAAACAACTTCTGTAGGCATTGCATCTCCCGTAAATACACCGCTATAAGTTTATGGGGTCCCTTCTATTTCAATGACATAGCATTTTCCGTAGATAGCCAAAGAACATAAACAACCAGCACTGTGTGACGCTATTGCAGAGCCTGGTTTCACAAATGTGTGTATTTATTGAAGAACTTCTTAAAAACAACAGCAACAAAAAACTAGTCCCTCGAAACTCAACAGCAGCTCAGGTGATAATCTAAATGCCAGTTTGAGACTTGCTTGCTCTGGTTGCAAATGAGCCCTTTGTTGTAGCTCTTCAGCGGAACTGTATAGATATGACAGAAAATTGATCTCGAGGAGTATCACCTGATTTACTTTCTAGAGATAAACAAAATGTGCATTAACCTTTGTTCTCTTCTTCCTCAATTCCCTTTGGAGCTGCCAATCCCTCGAGGTGAGCATATCCAATCTGGGACATTACCTTCCTAGGACTTCGGCCTGCCGACGCATTTTAAAGATGCCAGGAAGAGATTATTCAAACGCTGGGTGAACAAAGGCAGTCATTGTCTACAGTAACTGAGCTAAGAGCAATGCCAAGCATTAAAGGTGCAGACAGTTCAAATTTTGATAAATGACTCAGTAAACATCTCTGTAGTTCTCTTTCTTATCAGCTATCAAGTTTATATATTAAAAATCCAATGGAGGGGATAACCAGCTATTAGAACGTGCATGGAGCATCTGACGATGTTAGTCAAGGGGGAATAAGAAGGATACATGGATGATGGTGATGTATGGGTGCTTTCAGTTCAGTGCACATGACAGCTTCAGAGGACATCAAGCTGGTTCAGTAACATCTTTTGCATAGCTGGGGCTGGTCTTGAGAAGTATGTATGTAAAGTGCTGTCAAATCGTGGCTGACTTACGGCGACCCCAACTTGCAAGGCAAGTGAGAAGCAGAGGTGGTTAGCCATTGCCTTCCCCTGCAGAGTCTTCGTTGCTGGTCTCCCTTTCAGGTAGCGACCCAGCTTAGCTTCCAAGATCTGACAAGATTGTGCTTTATCAAGTCACTTTCCACCCATAAACTAACCCAAAAAGGAAACAAAACCCCAATCTGATAAGACAAGTTAGGAGCGGAAAAGTTGAGCTGCAATTTTATTTTGTTTAAAATACAAATGTTTATTATAATTACTTACCTAGTGCAGTGGGGTTAAGAGAGGCAGCTTCTAATCTGGCAAGCCAGGTTTGATTCCTCGCTCCTCCACATGCAGCCAGCTGGATGCATCACAGTCCTGATAGTACTGTTCTCACAGAGCAATTACTGTCAATGTTCTCTCAGCCCTGCCTACCTCACAGGGTGTCTGTTGTGGGGAAGAGGAAGGGAAGGCAATGGTGAGCCACTTTGAGACTCCTTCTGGCAGTGAAAAGCGTGGTATAAAAGCCAACTCTTCTTGAAACATTTAAAACATTGATCAAATCTCAGTTATATATACTGTGTAATACAATCAACAATCACTTATGGGACATATTCATTTCAACCTCTAAGGGTCTTCCTCAGTGGTCTAGTAATTAAAACATACTTATACAGTATTTGTTTGTTTGTTTTCTTAGATTTTTATGCTGCCCTCCCAAACGGCCCAGCCCGGTTTACATGGGAACATTGTGGGATACATAGAACATTATACATTAACAGTAACAACAATGTATCAATAAGAGTGCCAACATTAAATAATTAACTCATTGAACAATTTCAATAGAACAACTTTAACAGAACTCCTAGGGAGGTCAGAATTGTTCAGATTATGGAGGGTATGATTCGAAGGGAGACCGCCAGGTGTTTCTAGGTCGGATTAACATCAGTTAAATGCCTGGTGGAAGAGCTCCTTTTTGCAAGCCCTGTGGAATTCTGGGAGTTCGGGCAGGGCCCTGATATCTTCAGGGAGCTCGTTCCACCAGGTGGGGTCTAGGACCGAGAAGGCTTTGGTCCTTGTTGATGTCTGATGTACTTCTCTGGGGTCAGGGATCCTCAGCCAGTTGGAGGTGGTAGAGCTTAAGGCTTGTTGAGAGGTATTGGCAGGGAGGCAGTCTCTCAGGTACACTGGGTCCAGACTGTGTATGGCCTTGAAGGTGATTACCGGAACCTTAAGCCTGATTCGGAATTCAGTTGGGAGCTAGTTGAGTTGTTGGAGTATCAGCTCGATTTGGGATCTCCATGGTGTATTTGTGAGGCCGCATCATTCTGAACCAATTGTAGTTTCCGGATCAAGGGTAAGGGTAAGGGTAGACCTGTGTAGAGCGAGTTGCAGAAATCCAGTCTAGAGGTGACCGTTATATGAAAGTATAACATTGCAACTTGCTAGGTGGTAAGAAAAATCTATAACATGATGCTCCAACTAATATGTGTCGTACGTAAGAATGTCCAATATGGAGCCCACTTTTTGAAATACTATTCAAAACCACCATTCTTATCGCACCATTCAAAATGCATTCTTATGTGTTAAGCATGAAAAAGCATTCTGGATTGCACCGGTGATGGATGCACTGGTTCTGGACACCAGTGGTCTTCTGCATCAAAAGTACATTTGAAAGCATGCATGTGAAATTGAGTCACCTGGAAGGGTGGTCCCCCAATTTTCTTCACCACTCTTGAGCATATGGCCCTATTGGGGAAGGCATGTCTTTGGGCTGTATTGCCCTTTGGAGAGGAAAGGAGTGGTAATTGCAGGCACTTGTGATACCTTGTCAGAGCTAAACTTCATTCTCCTGGTTGACATTCCCATGTCTTCTTTCACTATGCTGACAAACTGTTAAAAACTGGAATGACAGCTAATGGCCCAGCCAATGTTCATTAAGGCCTGGGAGAACAGCATTTTACTTGGGAGCAGCTGAGGGCATAATCGTTAACAGCCTTGCCGTTTTTCAAAAGGAGAAAGGAGCTGATTAAGTTAAGCGATTGCCAAGTATATTATAAGTTTAACAAAGCTCACATCATATTTTTTCCCCCTTACATGCCATACAGTAATTGTGCAAAATGCATGATTTACTTTGGCAGCATTATTCAAACTTAATTATAGTGCTAAGAAGCACCACAACTGAAAGAGAAAAAGCTACATTGCTCTGGGAGATCAGCATGGCACTTCTGGTTTTAAAAAACAGGTCTTTTGTCTGGGAAATAAATTGTGTGGAAAAACTTTTTAGTGTGTAGAAAAGCACATTTAAAACAAACTTTTAAACAGATGTCTGAATAGGTTTAAACAGCCGCTTGGAGACAGGGGTTTTGAGAGAATTTGACATGGTTATATAGCTTTATTCTATGTTGTTATTACCTGCTTTGGTTCCATCTGGGTCAGGTGGGGTTATAAATACTGTGAATCAAATAACTTCTTGACTAAAAAAAATGATTTCCTACTTTTGATTCAGTACTTATATGCATAATAAACACTTTAAATTCTGGGTGGTAAGTTCTGTGGTATGGACGGTAGATGTAAAACAAGGAAACAATTCAATACTATATATTTGAGAAAGAGTGGATAACACAGCAATATGACAATGTGACAAACAGCACTTTGAAAGTCAGGTTATAAGTGCTGAAGTAAAAGCAGCAGTAAACAGTTAAAAATCTTCACTAGACAGAGAAAGCCAGAGCGACAGGCTGCTCTAAGCGCTCTCATTGATCAGCAATAGTTGAGAAGAAATTGATATAGCAGCTGTGTCTTGAAGAAAGTTCATTCTATTCAGAATCTGATTCAGAGAGCAAACTGACAGAACCTATCTGTGTCTTAGCTGACCATCTGCTCTGAGGAGAAACTTTAGTTAGAGAACTGAGTTTACTGAAAGCTGATCTGTACAGTGTCTGGAAAACTGGGGCAGATATCTGACAGTGGGAATTTGGGCAGTGAAGTTATACTTTCAATTCAGGCCACATTAGAAGGATAATTGTTTTAATGAGAGAAGGATCCTGCCAATTTAGAAAAGGGGAAATGAGACGCGAGGATTCCCTCAGACTTGTGTGATAGAAAGTGCTTTAGACTTCTTTGTAGTCAGAAGGATACTGATTCTTCTAAGAAGGAAGAGTGGTGGTACTAGTGAAGACCGCCAGCCTTCTAGAAGCCAGGGAACTCACAAAAGAAAAATGTGTGTTTTTGGATAAACAAAATAATGAAACCTCTCTGTTTAAAAGAAATCTTGATATCTAAGAATGATAAAATCTCTACAATGGATTTGTTAAACTTAACAACTATGGTGGCAGATAATAAAACTCTATCTGGGTGGCATAGGGTACTCTGGATAAGAATAAGCCTATATATATCTCAAAATCTGTAACAAAGCATTTAAAACTGAAAAAAATAACCGATTTGTATAGTAAAAACAGGAATTCCTCATTCCAAGTACACTATCTCTCTTTGTAAAATAAAATCTGTTTGTTTGTTATTAACAATGCCTCAGTGCTATTCTGAGAAAGGTTTAAAAAATAGGGCCTTACACCTTCCCAAAAAGAAAGCCAAAAGATCTGTCAGTGTCAAGGTGTGGGACAGTGAGCTTCACCACAAGGACAGCTCAGTCTGTGAAGGAAAACTTACCTCAAAGTGGGGAAGTGTGTGTAGGGTCCATCATAGTCACTATCTAGAATGTTTGTGTGTGTACGGCTCAGTACCCCCAAGATCACTAACTTCCAAGAATTGAGATGAAGCTATTGCATTATGGACAGGATTTCATGACTCTTCATTCTGGGCATGATTACACAAACTGCAGTGGCCCTCAATAAACCATGTATACTGATAGACTAGTTGAACTATGTCTCCATTACGCCGTCTGATTGTCAGCCTGACTGCTCCTAGGATTGTCAACCCATTGCTGGAACTGATTATGAGCTTTTGGGAATTGGGGGGGGGGGGAAGGGGTGTTAATTGGCATCACTCCAGCACTTTGACATAATCTCTGGCACTAGCTGGGACATTAAATAATTGTGCTAGAACAATGTTCCAGGACTGCATTAAACTCTTAGATTTTACAATAAAGTTCCATGGAATTCTAGAGTGTCACTCTGTTTCAAAGATCTTACAACATTGGAGAAAGGCCGCCGCAAAACGAACACCAAAACAAAGTCTAATGGCACCCCTTCGATGCTTCCATGGAGTCTATGGCCCCTGCCATTAGTGCTCAACTGAAATCTTTAAGTTCTGGTGTGGGTTTGAATGAGAATGCATTGAAATATCTGTATCATCAAAATGGAGAGAGAGAGAGAGAGAGAGAGAGAGAGGAAAAAATAAATTCACACATTATGGAGAATTCAGGATGAGTTCGGCGATCCCACTCTATGTTTATGTAACAGGTACATATGATTTGTGGATTTTCCTCATCTCCTGGGCATGTGGTGGATTATTTAGATCATGACTGGTAGACTCACAGAGAAGGGGGTTCAACCTTCTGCTAGAATAATTGTCCAAATCTGCAATGGTTGGGGGGGAGGGGACTATTGGCCTACACAGGTATACTTCTGGGCTTCCAAAACAGATGTGTGTTTCCCCGAAGTGTCAGATAGCTTCCCCTGGTTTCAGACTAGAAAAATGGTGCAGGGGAGTAGGCTGAAGTCCCTACTGCGTAAATGCCACAGTTGTGATCTAGACTGAACACAGCATGTCAGGAATTAAAAAGAATCCATATCTCATGTGCCACTGACTTAAACAAAGAATGGAAGACCTCCAGCCCAATGAAGTTTCCTAAAAATGTGTGAATTGGCAATCTCAAGGGCTAGAATCTCATGCTACCAGCTTCCAAAAGGACCATCAGTGACCTCAGACAATTTCTCCTGTTTTTTTTTTAAGAAAACATTTTAAAAGGTGGATTACCTTAGGTGCATTGGCAGAAAATCAGTATGTTAATGCAGTCCACAAGTGAGTCAAGAATTGATTGTGATTAATATATTTATGAGCCCCTTGTGGCGCAGAGTGGTAAGGCAGAAGACATGCAGTCTGAAACCTCTGCCCATGAGGCTGGGAGTTCGATCCCAGCAGCCAGCTCAAGGTTCTCAGCCTTCCATCCTTCCGAGGTCGGTAAAATGAGTACCCAGCTTGCTGGGGGGTAAGTGGAAATGATTGGGGAAGGCACTGGCAAACCACCCCGTATTGAGTCTGCCATGAAAATGCTGGAGGTTGTCACCCCAAGGGTCAGACATGACTCGGTGCTTGTACAGGGGATACCTTTACCTTAATATATTTTAAAATATATTTTAAAATGAGTGGAGGATCCTGCCTAATAATCTGTGCATTATTAGGATTGTTTGGGGGTTTGTAAAGGTGAAGAGGGCCTTAGTGGTTGGGCAGGCCCATAAGGAACTGCTGGTAGAACAGCTGCATAGACGATCAAATCAAACAGGCCTAAAAATGGAGGGCAAAAGCAGTTTTCAGCTGGTATGAAAACTGAACAACAGGAAAGACATATATTTGGGGGGTCAAATATTTTGGAGACACATGGTATGATTTACTCAATCATTTCAAAGAGATAGATATTTGATTTCAGCTAGCTCTTAAGTTACTAGCAGGCTTAGCAGGTGTTCTGGTATATTTTGCATTCCCTAAAAGGCTCTCAGCCATGCACGCACACACACATACACACGCACCCACTACAAATAGCTCTCAGGCACACACACACACACACACTCACACACACCACGCCCTCCACAAATATACTGAAATACATGCAACACATTCTTTCTGTAGAAACCAGAGCACGGTCCAGACTAAAATGTTTCTATAGCAGCTGAGCCGCTGAGTGCAATGGGACTTAAACATGTTTAGGATTTCTTCCTGAAGTCTAATGGCACCCCTCTAACACTGCCAAGCCTCTGTTCCCTGATTGATGGGGAAGGGAGACTTGACCATCCCCCTATTCGCATTTGTAATAAGGTAAAAGGTAAAGGTATCCCCTGTGCAAGCACCGGGTCATGTCTGACCCTTGGGGTGACGCCCTCCAGCGTTTTCATGGCAGCCTCAATACAGGGTGGTTTGCCAGTGCCTTCCCCAGTAATTACCGTTTACCCCCCAGCAAGCTGGGTACTCATTTTACCGACCTCAGGAGGATGGAAGGCTGAGTCAACCTTGAGCCGGCTGCTGGGATAGAACTCCCAGCCTCATGGGCAGAGCTTCAGACTGCATGTCTGCTGCCTTATCAATCTGTGCCACAAGAGGCCCTACCTTGTAAGAAGGTAGGCTGTGGTAAATCTGGAAAGCAACTGAACTGACTTCCACCCTTCCTTCCTGTTGACTGCCCAGAAGGGAAAAAACGTTTTAAGACTAAGAGGGAAGGTTTTGCTCATTATAAAACTCCAAAGAAATAAAAGCAATGACATCCAAGCTATCACAGGTATGTGGAACACATATCTGCCCCTCTCCCTCCCTCTCTCCCTCCCTCTCTCTCACAAATACTCATATACTCAGATCCCTTCCCTCCCCACTTCCCCCTTTCCTTCTCTCCTTCCCTCTTCCATCCCTGACCTACTCCCAGTCCCTCCCTCTGACATACACACACACAAACATGCACACAAAGAGTCCTCCGCCCTCCCTCCTTACCTCTTCTCTCAGGAAGGCCCCGGCCTGGGCAGCACCTGGGCCTGTGCTGGTGTTGTCAACCGAGCCCCAGCTCCCAGAGGCCTGGTGGGCTGCCACCCTGCCTCTGGGGATCATGTAGCTGCACTGGCCCCCAGAGGCCTCCGGGATGGCACCTCAGCCTCTGCCAGCTGCATGGCCTCCGCTACAACCCCCAGAGGACTATGGGGTAGCGCCTCGGCCTCCATCAATCGCGTGGCCTCCATTTCAACCTCCAGAGCACAGTGATAGCCTGGCCTCCACAGCTGCCCCCCACAGCTGCCCCAGCCTCTTCTGTCATGCTTCCTGGGATGAGGCTACGGACATCCCATCCGTACACATTTCTGTCCCAGGGGCCACAGCAGAAGATGTGTTCCACATAAAAAAATGCATTTCTTCACAGTCCTTCTGTATAGAAAACAACTTTCATACATATATAAAGATCCTGGATTCTTGATATCCATTGGGAGGAGCATGTAGACTTGTATCACAATAGACCAAATCCATGTGAGGAAAAACTCTTCGATGTTGCACCCTAATAGTGGATTCCTAAGCACATTGACTTCCACCAACTGCTTAGGATTGTTCTTTTGGCCACCAAAGAGAAGCAGTTTTCAGGGCTGACACTGTGGCAATCATAAAATGTACTTCACTTCTTAGCAGCAGGGACAGGATTAAAGATTCTGAGCAGGTCTCACCCCAGCTGCCATAGTTTTCCAGTTGTCTGTTCTGCACGTAGACAAAAATCTATTGAAGTGCATATAGACTATATTACATCTCCTGGCTTGATGTAATTAGTTGAGTCTCTTTTGGTTTGAGCAAACTTTTTCCCTGGAACAAAATTGATTTTTAAGTTATCTGATTTGTATTGAATAGTGTATTCAGATCTGCTTTCCCAGAATCCACAGACCCATCTTTCTCTGACCTGCATTGACAGAACATATCTCAGAATAGTTTCAAATCAAATGCACTCGGAGCACAATTCTTCTTTCCTAGCAAAGAGGCGTGATCTTTACTTGGGTGGGCTCCTTTGTTCTTTAAAACCAGGTTATTTTTTTCTGAGAGGCTTCAGATAAGGCTATGGTGTGAATAGATGTAGCTAGGACTGCAGATTAAGACATGTAAGCATTGTTGTGTATTTACAGTACAGGCATATGGCTGGGCAATTATGAAAGCAAAAACCATAGATGTTATGTTTCAGTATGACAAGTTGTTTTTATTCCCGTTCGAGAAAAATCTTCGTTTTTTTTTTAAATGCCACAAAGTAGTCTATACTCCTGGGATTCAGCAAATATAGCAGCTTTCTGAAGCCCCAAAACTCTTCAATTCAGAGAAAAGCTAAGCTCCTTTTTCCCCTGAGAATAATCCTTTCTTTAGCAGGAATATGCATAATACCCATGTCCCTGCATCCTCAGCTGGTGTAGCTTCAAATGTGAAGTCAACAGAACAATGCTGATTTAAATATACCTGGTATCTCACCTACAGAACTGAAGGGTGCGACTGAGACTGCATGCAGTAAAAGCAGCTGTTGGCCTTTGTGGGCATAATCCACAGATCAAGACTACCGGGAAGAGGAATGGCTTTAACTACCTGAATATGAAGAATTAGGAAAGCATTTTTGTCAACCCTGTTTTAGAAAATAAGGCCATAAGAAAATAAATAGAGCCCTGCAGGATCAGACCAATAGATCCATCTAGTATAGCATCTACTCTTACACAGTGACCAACCGGTTCCTCTGGTGGTCCAACAACAGTGTGTAGAGGCCAACGCATTAATCTGAAGTTGCATCCTGGTTTTGGGATTCAGAGTAGGCTTGCATGCAGGTGCACCAGTGTGTGTCCACTGACTGACGCATAATAAAATAGGGTGACATAATCATAGAGTTGGAAGAGGACATACTAGCTATCTTGTCCAACCCTCTGCTCAATGCAGGATCAGCCTAAAGCGTCCAGGATAAGTATTTGTCTAGCTGCTGCTTGAAGACCGCCAGTGAGGAGAAGCTCACCACCTCCTTAGGCAGCCGATTCCACTGCTGAACTACTCTGGCTGTGAAAAATTCCCCCCTGATATATAGCCGATTTCATTCTCCATGTAGTTTAAACCAGTGGTCCCCAACCTTTTTATCACCGGGGACCGGTCAATGCTTCATAAATTTACTGAGGCGCGGGGGGGGGGTAGTCTTTTGCCAAGGGATGCTGCCGCCTGAGCCCCTGCTCCGCTTTCCCTGACTTCCCGCCGCCCGCTGGGGGGCGCTGCCAGCAGCAGCTGTGCATTAACACGCCGAGGGGGAGCCCCAGCCATGGCGGCCGCTGGAGAGCACCAAAAGTGAGCCGGCAGCAGAGTGGCAGGGCAGACCCTGAGGCAGCAGCTGGGGAGGAGGACGAGGAGGAGCCGTGGCCCAGTACTGAATGATCCACAAACCGGTACTGGTCCCCGGACCGGGGTTGGGGACCACTGGTTTAAACCCATTACTGCGGGTCCTATCCTCTGCTGCCAACAAGAATCTCACCTATTCCTCCAGCATACCTGAACTTCAAGGTTTGATTTTTGTTTTGAGAGTCATAGTTGGTTGCATACTGACCTAGAGTTGTCTCTAGAGCAGACTCACTCAACCTTTTTACCACTGAAATATTCATCAAGCATCAAGAAACCCCAGAAGTGATGTTAGCAGGCCACACACCCCTGTCACACCCCCAGATGTCACATGTCACCAGAAGTGACATCACCCAGACACTCCCACCGGATTTGACATTGTGCTCCATCGCCCTCCCCCCATGCCAGAAATGGCCCAGTGGCCTACTCTGCTAGGCTGATAACAAGGCTGGGACAGGCATCCACTGCTCTGTTGCCCCTTGTCAACCCCCTTGCAGTAAAGTTAAAATGAGAGAGCTTACCTCTCTGATCTCCAGTCGCTATCATGCACAATGAGCCTCAGACAGCAAGGATTTTCATGAACATGGTTCCTCCCCTTTTCACATCCTCCAGGCCTATCATTGGCCATGTTGAGAGGGGAGGTCTACATAGCCAGATATGGTCATAGCACAATAAATGTTTAATTAGAAAAAATAAAATATATAAAAAATTAACTCCCATCCAATCAGCAAACCCACCAGTGTCATTGAGAAACCCGTGTTGAGAATGCCTGCTCAAGAGCCATAGATTACCCAGCCTTCCTCTAGATTGTTTATTCTGCCATTATTCTGGGTAACATACAAATTCTCAGTACCATCAGAGTCTGATGATCAGCATATGGGACTGTAGGAAACATGTTATTACAGCCCAGAATTCCCCCCCCCCCCGGCCCCACCTGTTTGCCCTGGAGATGGAGGCAACTTCAAGTAATTTTAAATTTAATTTTAATGTAATATTAGAATGTTTAGAATTTAACATCAAATTCTCATCCAGTGTGATCCACTCTGGGCCTCCAGGGAAGGGTGGAATACAAACAAACAAACAAACGGATGAATAATATCAATATTTGCAATTTGTATATTTTTCTTTTAATGCTAGCACCTGATGCTTCCATTCTAAACTTTGACATTAATATCTCCTGTGCCTTTAACTGTGTGTTCTTACTGCATAACAGTTTTAATCTCACCAAGTTTCAACCTTGTTTCACATAGGAAAAAGTCATGTATTTGATGTTAATTCATTTAAGGCAAAAATCCAGCCAAACTTAAGCACTTTTTAAGTCTCATTGATTTTAATGGAAGAGAGTTTAAAACTTGTTCCATTCTCCTGTTGAGATCAATAGGACTTAAATGTGTGGTTGAATTGTACCCTTTACTTTGGAGAGGACTTATTCTCCCACTGGCCCCATCTCCTTTTCTCATTTATCCTCAGCATTTTCTCACTTTTATCCTTTTGTTCCTTGCAGATCTTGGAGCACCTTGTTCCATCCTTCTATGTAACTTTGTATAAGGCTACAATCAAAATAATACAAGGGATTAAGTCTTATTGAATTTAGTGGTGTGTGACCTTCTCCAGGCTAGAACTGGAAGGAGTCCAGCTACAGTTGGAGAACATCAACCATCTAGTTAATTTGTTTCCCAACGTACCACCACCAACCAAAACTAACAAACTGCCACCACTCCCCCAACTTTACTCAGCCATTTACCTACAATGGCTGCAACTTCTGGGGTGCAGGCAGGCAGGTGAGTGGGTGAGACTCCTCTATACCTGTTTGTGTCTCCTCTCCCCCCTATCCCGCACACATTAGATAATGCACTTTCAGTGCACTTTAGAAGTAGATTTTCCTGTTCTGCACAGGAAAGTCCAGCTGCGAAAGCACATTGAAAGTGCATTATCCAATGCGTTCTGTCAACCCTAGTCAATGTAACATCCTAAAGTTGGAATTCAGCCTGTTTTCATGGTCAGGTGCTTAATTTCTGTGCCATCAGGCAGGGTTGAGCTCAACCATCAAGAAACATAGCTTCATTCCCAATACATACAACAAAAACTGGAGGGTCCTACTAAACTTCTGGTTGAGTCTTTGGTGAGGAAATTTGCTTTATCTCTTGTTTCCCTTGGGAACAAAAAACAGTAGGAAAATTAGAAAAGGACTCTAACCCTTTATGCTTCCTTCAAGCTTCATGTAGGGAGACTGACAGGACCTCCTCCCTCATGCATGCACATCCCCATCAGTGTTCAGGACAGGAGCATGCTATTAACTCTTTCCCCCTACATCAGGGCTGCTATCTGCATCTGCAAAGGAAAACATAAAGGTTTGTTTGAGTTGTTATTGTTGGTTTGCTTTGGCAGAATAGCAGGGGAGATTTTTCCCAACCTGAGCATAGTCGACATGCGTTGAAACTCTTTAATTTTTGTTCTCACCATCCTTATGTGACTGACTCTACCTACCCAATCACCATTTTGAGACTGATAACTGCCAAGGTTCTTGAAACAAATTAAATAGCTCCCCAAAACATGAATTCTACTCTCCCTAGTTTAGATACGTATGAAAATGACTCATTGGACTCTGGTAGTCTTCTTTCTCAAGACGGAACATTTCATGCGGGCCTCTGCCGCTGCCGCTGCGGCCACTAACCTGGGGACCCTGCGGATGGGGCCAGGCGAACCCAAATGGGTTTGGGACTCCAAGGTTGAGAACCATTTCACTAGAAGAAGAAGAGTTGGTTCTTATATGCCACTTTTCTCTACCTGAAGGAGGCTGAAATTGGCTTACAATCGCCTTCCCTTTCCCCTCCCCACAACAGATACCCTGTGAGTTGGGTGAGGCTGAGAGAGCCCTGATATCTCTGCTCGGTCAGAACAACTTTATTAGTGCTGTGGGGAGCCCAAGGTCACCCAGCTGGCTGCATGTGGGGAAGTGCAGAATCGAACCCGGCATGCCAGATTAGAAGTCCGCACTCCTAACCACTACACCAAACTGGCAAGAACATCTGAGCATTGCAAAAAGCAGTCTTGGACTGGCTAGACTTCCCTTTCTCCAAGACTGAAGCAAACATGCTTAGCAATAACCGAGCCAGCAGGCTGATAACTGCTATGGTAATTGCCACACTCCAGGTCATTTTTTCCCAATAGACTAGCCTTTCTCTCTTCCTTTCCTTGTATCCAACTTAGTCAGATTTTGCAAAGCATTAGAAATTCGTAGCAAGATAAAACAACCTTCCCTTCTCTTAATTTCCTCCCCCTTTCCCATTCTTTTCTTATTCATTTCTGTCTACCCTCACTTCACTTTTATTTGCCCCCCCCCCACCTCTTCATTTTCACTAATTGGTCTCAAGACCTTCTTATTACGATCCTGCTTGGTGACAGAATGTGTTTAAGAGTAACACAGTAGCAAGGGGTTTTCAATATTATGAACAGAAAGCACTGGGTTTTCAAGACACTGTACATTGCACTGTTTCTGCTGGGCTTCCAATCCGCCTTTGCTTGAACTGTGATTCTGTGCTTGGCAGCAGTCCTGTTGAACTGGTGTTGCCAGAATGACACTGGGTTCTGTTGGGCACTCTTTGATTGCGTATTGTTGGGTATTCTGTACATTGCACGGGTTCTGCTGGGCTTCCAAAAATGCCACCCCACCTTCATTTTCTACTGCAGAGATCTCTGTTTTGACTAGTCCGTTAGAAACAATGGACAATGAGAGCACCTTCTTTGGGGTGGGGTGGGGTAGTTTGTTTCTTAGCATCCAGTCTGATGAAGCTTGTGAACAGTATATTGTGATGCTTTGCCTGGTTTTTGTAAGTAAAACTTAGCAAAAAAGGCAGATTCCTGGGGCTCTAAAATACCTTATAGATGTTTGGGATAGTCAGCTCTTGGGCTTCAAAATGAAGAACAGGACCCCTCCTAAGAGCTTGCTCAGAACACAAGGGCCAATGTGGAGCCAGGTAATAGCAAACCACCCCTGAACTTCTCTTGTCTTGAAGACCCTATGGGATCACCATAAGCCAACAGTGACTACAGGGGGGAGGGATATAGAGGAGAGAGGTGATAAAAAATAATTTGCCCCAGGCACCAAATAGGCTAGGTACACCACTGCCTTAGATCTATCTGGATTTTCAAATCAAGATGCCAGACTGCCACCTATGTGCTAGAGAGAAGCATGTTTTGAGTGTGGGTGGTTGTCAGGCCCTCCCTGTTAGTGGACAAAGGTAATCTTTCACCAGGCCTGAATCAGACATTTCCCTACAGTCTTATAAGATGACTGATAACACTGCAGGTCCAGAATCCATTTAATAATCAGAATGATGCACTTGATTCGAAAAGTCTGTGAAACACCACTTTGTGCTATTAAGATCCTAGAGATAGCATATGTGGCCCTCAATTTTGTGAATGACATAGCTCATGGCCAGGATCCAGCAGTTTTCCAACTTGTGAAGAAAATGACCCTGGCAATCATGGGAATGGCATGTACAAAATCCGTGTTGGATGGAAACTGTGGTAAGGAAGGGGATTTGGTTAAAAAGCCAACTGGATCCAGTCCTGTGAGTACCAGTACCTGACAATCCTAGGCCTATTCTGCACACAATAGATAACGTACTTTCAATGCACTTTAGAAGTAGATTTTCCTGTTCTGCACAGGAAAATCCAGCTGCCAAAACACATTGAAAGTGCATTATCCTATGTGTGCGGAATGGGCCCTAGTAAAATCTGACAGTGCTGTCTGTCAGATCTGTCCCTGTCACATGGAAAGAAGGAAGTTATGTACATGTCTGTTCTTTAATTTAAAAGGGTTATCTCTGCTCAGTCTCTTCTTCTAAGTGCATTTCGCCTCAGCTGTGCTCTGGTAGCAGAAGATTGCTCAGCTGGAACAAAAGTAGCTCAAGAAAGGAGGTATGGAGAGGATTCTATATTTCTCGTGGCTGCCTCGCTTTAGAAGTAGGCCTCTGTATTCTTTATCTTTCCATGTGATTGGGACAGAGCTGATCTCCGACACAATCATGTCTAATTCGACCCTCAGAAAAACCCCCAAAGGAAATCTATTTATAGACAGGAAAAAGGCACTTGGTACACCACGAATTTCAGCAAATTCTGCCTTTATTCTTCATCATGCACAGCATGGTGTTCATGCCGAGCACAATGGCCTCTTGCCTGCTAGTAGCATGAGTGATTTCTCCTAGTGAGTCAGGAACACACTTCAAAATATTTGGCTTTGAACTAACAATGGTGGAAGGCTCCAATAGGCAGCAAAGGTTGGGGAAAATATTTTAACATATTTAAAACGTTTCATAGAGGAAAAGAAAGCCTTAGAGTGCTGTTGTAGTTATTCACAGTGCTGGCATTTACATTCCAAAGTAAGTGTATCCTATTATGTGGCAGCGGCTTCAGGGAAACTCAGGAAGGGAATCAGGCAGCCGAACCATTAAAAATTGGGGCTGAGTTCTTTTGCTGAGACTGTTCAGGCTTTGCAGTGCCCTCTGTAGCGTACTTAGTGCCACCCTATGAAGATTTCCTTGGAGTAAGAACCACTGAATAGACTTAAGCAGGAGTCTGTCTTCTTAGGATCACTCTCAGAGATCTTCGCAGAGGTAAATGCCATCTAAACCAATGGGGTTTGTTCAATCCGTGGGTGAAGGACACACAGACACTCAAATCGTTGCAGTTCTTTATTGGTGAAGACACGTGATACAAGTAACACCAAGACTTAATTGAAATATCCCACAATAAGCCCTCCAATATAGACACATAATAGGCAATTGATCATGTACTGTGTGCAGTTCTGGAGGCCTCACTTCAAGAAGGATGTAGAGAAAATTGAAAGGGTACAGAGGAGAGTGACAAGGATGATCTGGGGCCAAGGGACCAAGCCCTATGAAGATAGGTTGAGGGACTTGGGAATGTTCAGCCTGGAGAAAAGGAGGTTGTGAGGGGACATGATAGCCCTCTTTAAGTATTTGAAAGGTTGTCATTTGGAGGAGGGCAGGATGCTGTTTCCATTGGCTGCATAGGAAAGGACGCGCAGTAATGGGTTTAAACTACAGGTACAACGATATAGGCTAGATATTAGGGGGGGAAAATTCACAGTCAGAGTAGTTCAGCAGTGGAATAGGCTGCCTAAGGAGGTGGTGAGCTCCCCCTTACTGGCAGTCTTCAAGCAAAGGTTGGATACACACTTTTCTTGGATGCTTTAGGATGCTCAGGGCTGATCCTGCATTGAGCAGGGGTTGGACTAGATGGCCTGTATGGCCCCTTCCAACTCTATGATTCTGTGATTCTATGTCCCCTAGATTCCTGTCCATCATTGTTGCTCAAATCAGGTGACCAAAGGATAGGAGGCCCTTTGAGGGTTCCGGAGAGTTCCCCAAAGACTTTAAGGGGCCAGGCGTTTACTCTTTTCTGAAAAAAAAAACAAACAGCGCTGGATCCATGGGATCCTGCCAGCTACCACCAGTCTTGTATTTAGCGTTTCTGGGTAAGGTAGTTGAGAGGGCAGCCGTGGGCCAGCTCCTGACATTCTTGGAGGAAGCTTCGTTCCTGGACCCATACCAGTCAGGATTCTGACCTAGCCATAGGGTGGAGAGTGTGCTGGTAGCTTGCTGGATGATCTCTGGTGCTAGCTGGATTGAGGCAGTTTGGCAAACCTTCGGTTGGCCGCACTTGATGTGGCCGATCATGAGATGTTAGCTCACTGCCTTGCTGGGACAGGGATTAGGGGGAAGGCCTTACAATGGCTAGTCTCCTTCCTCCAAAACCAGAAACAGAGGGTAGTAGTGAGGGAGCAGCTATCACACCTCTTTGTGTTCCCTTGTGGGGTGTTGCAGGGGAAAATTCTCCCCCCTACATTATTTAATATCTATATGCGACCTCTGACACAGCTGGTCTGGAGGTTTGGGCTGGGTTGTCACCTGTAAGTGGATGACACCCAGCTCTATCTCCTGATGAAAGGTGATCCGGATTCCCTCTCGGAAACATTCGCCAGATACTTGGAAGCGGTTTCTGGATGGCTCAGGCAGGGTTGCCTGAAACATAACCCCTCTAAGAAGGAGATCCTGTAGCTGGGTAGAAAGGGCTGGATCAGGAAGTGCATTTACCCATCCTGGATGGAGTGCAGCTTACGGCTGTACCTACTGCCAGGAATTTAAGGGTGATCTTTGATGCCTCCCTTTGTATGGAGGTTCAGGTCACAAAAGTAGCCCAAGTGGCTTTTTATCATCTGTGCCAAGTGAGGCTACCAGCACCCTACTGGTTCCCAGACTACTTAGCCACTGTGATCCATGCAACAGTCAATTCCAGATTAGACTTCTGTAACTCGCTCCATGCGGGCCTGTCCTTATCCTTGACATGGCAATTATAACTCGTCCAAAATGCAACTGCTAGGGTCCTCACAAGGTCATCCTGGAGGGCCCATATCTAGCCTGTGCTGAGGCATAGAATCATAGAATCATAGAGTTGGAAGGGGCCATACAGGCCATCTAGTCCAACCCCCTGCTCAACGCAGGATTAGCCCTAAGCATCCTAAAGCATCCAAGAAAAGTGTGTATCCAACCTTTGCTTGAAGACTTCCAGTGAGGGGGAGCTCACCACCTCCTTAGGCAGCCTATTCCACTGCTGAACTACTCTGACTGTGAAAAACTTTTTCCTGATATCTAGCCTATATCGTTGTACTTGAAGTTTAAACCCATTACTGCGTGTCCTCTCCTCTGCAGCCAATGGAAACAGCATCCTGCCCTCCTCCAAGTGACAACCTTTCAAATACTTAAAGAGGGCTATCATGTCCCCTCTCAACCTCCTTTTCTCCAGGATGAACATTCCCAAGTCCCTCAACCTATCTTCATAGGGCTTGGTCCCTTGGCAGCTGCATTGATTATCAGTTATCTTCCAGATCAGGTTCAAGGTTTTGGTTCTTACCCTTAAGGCCATCTGCGGCCTGGGTCTAGCTTATCTGAGGAACTGCTTGTCTCCTTATGCTCCTCATAGAACTTCTTGCTCTGTGCGTTTGAATCTGTTTGTTGTTCCCAGGCCTTGACCAGGGCCAGGGCCTTTTCAGTTCTGGTCCCAACCTGGTGGAATGAGCTCCTGGAAGAGCTGAGGGCCCTGACAGAGCTATCACAGTTCTGTAAGGCCTGTAAGATGGAGCTCTTCTGCCAGGCATCTGGTTGAGGCCAGGCCAAGAAGATCAGGTCCCTTCCTGCTTAGGCCTTCTGCCAGACATCTGGGCAGTAGTACTCCCTGGAGTAGTGGTTAGGGCAGTAGGGGTTGTTGCCAGGTATGGATGGGTGGGAGGAGGTGACGGGAATCTCATCGCTAGTGTCTTATTGTAATTTTATTGTATTCTGTGGGTTTTTATACTGAGTGTAAACTGCCACAAGCCGGTCAACCCAGGAGCGGTGGTTCACAAAAACTAATATAAACAAACAAATAAATATGTTGTAATGCCACTCTTGGGCAAGGCTTGAGTCCATCAGGATCAACATGATGTCTATGTGGCTCTCGTGACTAATTGAAAAAGAGATTTGAAACAGACTGAATTACTTGGGATGTCTGTCAAGCCACAGAGCCAAACATGGATTTAATGCAGCGCTTCAGTACTATATATTAAATGCAGAGCCACGGAGCCAAATGTGGATTTATATTTAAACGGCATTATATTTCCAAAGTGCTTCAGCACATTTGTATTGCTCCTCGTCCACATTGTTGATTCCTTATACAACCTGGAGGTCGGCAGCCCTCCTTCCCAGGGAACGTGACCTTTTCCCCGTTCTTTCTGTAGCCTAAGATGCCTGCTTCTTCTCAAGAACTATCAGAAGTTTGCAGGTGTCATTTTTGAAAATGTCAGTCCTGGCTTCATTTTCAGAGCTGACATCTGATGCTCAAGAACAAAAAAGCAATGTACAACAGGAAGATAGTTTATTTGTTCAGAGAATTTATATGCCACCTCTCCGGAGACCTGCTCCAAACGGCTATCAGAATCAAAACAATTCAAGCAAGTCATAAAAATAGCAACAACTGTTAAAATGCATAAGAGGCATAAAAAGCATACCACAAGATGCTGCTGCTTAAAATGATATCCATAGAACAATTCTCAGGTTGAGGCAGGCTATAAAAACAACTACAAAGAAAGAACGTCTCATGTAAAAGATTAGGTGAAAAGAAATGATTTGGTGCTCAAAAGGAGTAAGACAAGTCAGGAAAGTCTCAGGGAATGGACAGATTAAAAGGGAATGATGCTGCCACTGAAAAGGCCCTGTCCTTGGCTATTACCCAACTCACCTTTGGAAATAGGGAAGCAGAAAGGAGAATTTGGGAGCAGGAACTTTAATGGGAATGCGGGACAGTAAGGGAGGGGGTGGTCTTCAAATGTCTTGGCCCCATGTCACTTAGGAACTTATAAGTTAAGAACCAACACTTGGAACTGTGTCCAGAAGTGGACAGACAGACAGTCCATATCCTTCAGCAATGTAATTTGTTAAATTAATTAGCTTCTATAACCAAGGCTGTACAAAGTCTTGTTTCAGGTGAGGCCCAATTCTTATTATAATGCAACAAGTCCAAAAATTTCTCAAACAGTTGTGGCCGGAAATGAAATCAGGTCATTAAGTGAGCTGCCACCATAGAAAAAAAATTAGTATAATACAGCTTATGTTACACAGCAAAACAAAATCAGAGTCCAGTGGCACCTTTAAGACCAACAAAGATTTATTCAAGGTGTGAGCTTTCGAGTGCAAGCACTCTTCTGAATAAATCTTTGTTGGTCTTAAAGGTGCCACTGGACTCTGATTTTGTTTTGTTGTTCTGCTTCAGACCGACACAGCTAGCCACTTGAATTCACCTTATGCTAAACCTTGACTACTTGAAGTCCCTAAGGATAATATTGTGATTCGATTCCATCGTATACCAAACACTGAAAGTAAAACAGGTAATTAATA
The DNA here is from genome assembly GCF_049243985.1 of Paroedura picta. Classification (NCBI taxonomy): domain Eukaryota; kingdom Metazoa; phylum Chordata; class Lepidosauria; order Squamata; family Gekkonidae; genus Paroedura; species Paroedura picta. The sequence goes on along the minus strand of NC_135369.1, from coordinate 171,988,072 downwards.
TACAGGTTGTCTTTCCTGGGTTAAATGCTGTTCAGACGCGCATACCCCCCCTGCATTTCACAGCATTATGGTGCATTGCTATACCTTCTGGCTTTCATCTGGCCTTTCTTTGAGCTTTCCCAAACCCCCTTTGCTGAGAAGTTTTGGGAAAGGTTGTAATAGAGCCTAGATGTGTGGGTAGGGTTGCCAGCTCTGGGTCGGGAAATGCCTGGAGACTTGGGGCGGGGGGAGCTGGGAGTGGGTGGTATTTGGGATGGGAAGGACTTCAAGTGGAGTATAATATCATGGTGTCTATCCTCCAAAGCAGCTATTTTTTTCCAGTGGAACTGATCTCTGCAGTTTGGAGATAAGCCATAATTTCGGGGGTTCCCCACGCCCCACGTGGGAACTGGCATTCCCATGGTGTAGGTGGCAGGAAAGTGGCAGCCCCACCCATGTGGCAGCTACTTTCCCAGATATTGTCCCAGCAGTGGCCATTTCTCCCTTATAGATGGTATCCCCCAGGTGAAGTTCTCCTGGAATTAAAACTCATCTCCAGACTTGAGATCAGTTCCCCTGGAGGAAATAGCAGTTTCAGAGGGCAGTCCTTATGGAATCACGTCCCATCTGAGATCCTTCTCTTCCCAAGGTTTTCCTCCCAGATCTCCAGGAATTCCCTAACCCATAGTTGGCAACCCTATTCCCCACTACCAGGAAACTATTTTTTTAAAACAAATAGCAATCGACTATCAATATGTGTAAGGTTGACTCAGCCTTCCATCCTTCCGAGGGCGGTAAAATGAGTACCCAGCTTGCTGGGGGGTAAACGGTAATGACTGGGGAAGGCACTGGCAAACCACCCCGTATTGAGTCTGCCATGAAAACGCTAGAGGGCGTCACCCCAAGGGTCAGACATGACCCAGTACTTGCACAGGGGATACCTTTACCTTTACCTTATCATTATGTCAATATAACATTAGTACTCTGTGTGTAACAGGTTCTCTGCATTTCCAGATTTTCTTTTTAAATCTTCTTTCCTTTGTGGCTAAATAAGAGGAAAGGTATGAGTTGGAGATTTACTTTCTGGAAGAAAATTAAAGCTGGACATTCAGAGGACCAGTCACACATACGGTTATAATATTTAAATCAATAAAATGCAGCTGCAGTGGCCCCAGGGTGTGTATGGGGGTCTGTGGCAGAGAAAGTATGGGTAAAGTTGCCCTATGGAAGGCCAGTTGCCACTATGCTGTCTCAGCAGCCATACCAACAATGGGGAAGCTACACAGACCTTTCCCCATTTGGAAACCTCCTTTGTCTCAACAAGCATGGCTGGTGAAGCGAAGAATCCAACACGGGGACGATCTGAGCTTTATTATCCAGAACAGAAATCCAAGTGATGCAGATTTGGTCCCTGTTTCCCAAAACCAGTTACACACTAGCCTCGCAGACACATTACAATTAGTGTATGTACAATCCAGGTTCAGTGAACACTTGGTGTCTCTCTGCACATCCATTAAGTAATACTCATTTTACATTCAACACATGTACAGCTGGACGTTTGATTTAAATCCCACAATTAACTAGGTCCTGCTCCCTGGTTTTAAAGTGTTGGTGCTTTCTTGCAAACCAGAGTATGCATGCGCATGCACACTTTCACTGCAACTTGAGAACAGGGCCAGTTTGAGACATTTTGCACAATCCTGAAGGAATTCAAAATATTTGCTCTCGGCCCAATCAGGCCACCTTACCCCGTTTTCCGCGACATGGGACTGTTCCATCTTTGCAGCAGAGATCATGCGACAATTTGCTGACATAATTCCACCAAGGTAAACGTTCCCTGCTTTCAAGTTATGGTGTCTGTCATCAGGAAATACCCATAACTGAACAACAGTGGTGCCGAAAACACATTGGCTGACAGCTGTGCGTTTGTGCTAAAAGTTGGAGAATCGGTTATGAAGAGCGGGCGCTACATTGCAGTCTCTCTGGGGTTTCTTAATCTTGTCAGAAGCAACAGATAAGATGAAATGGAATGCTTGCTGAAAGTCGGGTCTGCTGACAAGGACTTGTCCATCATGGCAGCCGAAACCATTCCGCCTAGAAATGGAAGCAGAGGCTGCCCTGGAGATAGTCAGTCCTTGCGTGTGTTCGCTTTTGCTAATGATCGCTGCATTATACAAAGACGACAAGGAATTCTGAATGTTACAAGGAACGAAAACGCGCAAGTACTGGGGATGGGTTTGTTGAGCCTGCGCACCATCTCAACCAAAGAAAACTCACCGAAACTGACAGAGGAGTTTGGGGAAGGGTATCTTATGGTCCTCTCTGTTGTCATATCATCTGTAGGAAATATGTTATTACAGCCCAGAATCCCCCCCCCTGGCCCCACCTGTTTGCCCTGGAGATGGAGGCAACTTCAAGTAATTTTAAATTTAATTTTAATTTAATATTAGAATGTTTAGAATTTAACATCAAATTCTCATCCAGTGTGATCCACTCTGGGCCTCCAGGGAAGGGTGGAATACAAACAAACAAACAAACGGATGAATAATATCAATATTTGCAATTTGTATATTTTTCTTTTAATGCTAGCACCTGATGCTTCCATTCTAAACTTTGACATCAATATCTCCTGTGCCTTTAACTGTGTGTTCTTACTGCATAACAGTTTTAATCCCACCAAGTTTCAACCTTGTTTCACATAGGAAAAAAGTCATGTATTTGATGTTAATTCATTTAAGGCAAAAAATCCAGCCAAACTTAAGCACTTTTTAAGTCTCATTGATTTTAATGGAAGAGAGTTTAAAACTTGTTCCATTCTCCTGTTGAGATCAATAAGACTTAAATGTGTGGTTGAATTGTACCCTTTACTTTGGAGAGGACTTATTCTCCCACTGGCCCCATCCGCTTTTACGTCTGCCGTGGTGTTGTGTAATGATGCAGGCGCATTTGTCCTCTTCTGATACTTGTTTTGGTTGTTTGAAAAGGGATTTGACTGAGCATTGGATGAACATGGGTTTAATTTTTTTTTTAATTTAAGAAAAGCATGTTCAGCCAATGCTCAGGCAATCCCTTTTCAAACAAGCAAAACAAGTGAGGGTCAACCTCCCGCCTCTGTACTTCTGTGTTTACGGGCCAGCATGGTGTAGTGGTTACAAGTGGGGGACTGTACTCCGGGGGACCAGGTTTGATTCACCTCTCCTTTATGTGCAGCCAGCTGGGTGACCTTGGGCCAGTCATAGTCCACTTAGAGCAGTGGTTCTCATCCTGTGGGTCAGGACCCCTTTGGGGCGAGTAGCTTGGCTGGGGGGGGGCGCCATCTATACAACAGCCTTGCGGGGTGGATCGAGATAGAGGGGTTGTCTGTCTGGAGCAGTAGAAAAGAGCAAGATCGGCACAGTGGGACAAGAGGTAGAACTGAACTGAGAAACCCGGGGGGGGGGGAACAATTTATATACAATCATGAACAGTGGATCTTCACCCCATTGGTCAGTTTCGGTTTAATTTCTGTGAAAGAATACTTGCATAGTTTTATGGCTGGGGTCACCACAACATGAGGAACTGTATTAAAGGGTCGCGGCGTTAGGAAGGTTGACAACCAATGACTTAGAGCTCTTTCTGCCCCACCTACCTCATAGGGGAGAGAAAGGGAAATGTAAGCTGCTTTAGAACGCCTTTGGGTAGTGAAAAGCAGGGTATAGAAAAGCAGCTCTTCTTTGTCTCCTTTGGATAGGAAACTCGAGTCAACTGCTTGCTATATTCTCTTAAACCATCACATCCTAACAGGACCTGGCATCACTAGAAAAGTGAGAACCGAACCGTCCACATTAAAACCCTTGTGAGAGCTGTTCTGCACCAGCCCTGCTGAAGATAGCACACTCTCTGAGGAAATTACAGGCAGAACAGAGGCATATCTCATAAAAGACTTATAACCAACAACTCATTTCACAATCTTTGATGAATTGCAGCACATGTGATACAGAATGAAGTTGCTATCGCAGCTCCCGCCCACTTTTTTCTCCATTTGTAACCGACACCTGAATGGGCTCCCTTGTGTTAAGAGAATGTCTAACCTCGTCAAACTCTGCTCAGCATCCAACAGATTTTGGGTGTGAAGCGGAACCCGGGGCCAGTTTCTTCGAGACAAGTACCTCCCTGCTGTCTCTGAAATAGCAAGGATTACTTGAATCTGCAGAATAAAAGTCCAGGAGCACCTTTAAGACCAACAAAGATTTAATCAAGGCATGAGCTTTCGAGTGCAAGCACCCTTCGTCAGATCGATGGAATCTGCAGGACATGCAAAACTGTCCAGTGTAAATGCAGAAGGAATTTTATTGGCTGTTCTAAGTGCTACAAATGCGGATGAAGCTGGATAAATAAAAACAATAAAGTGTTTTGCCATGAAATCTTGCTTCTGTTTGCATTCAGTCTCTGATGTCCATGACAAGTTTCTTTCATTAAAATTGAAGAAAGTCACATTTTCTTTGTTATTTGAGCTACATAATTCAATCAGTATAATGCTGCATTGTTCTTATGCCTTCACAGCAAACATCACACGTCAGAGACCAAAGCTGCTGCTGCTGCTGCTGCCATTTTCAAAAATTATGTCTGCAAACCACTAATTTCCCAATATTCATTACTCCCGGCAAGGTTCTGGCGATCTCAAAACCCCATAATTTGAAACCCCAGTTACATTTCTAGGAGGGGAATTAACACACCACGGCAGCATAAAGGCAGTCACTGAGGAATATAGTAAGTGTTTTCTTAAGTAGAGAGACTATGACTTTATGGAGAATGTGGCTGTGAAGGAAGAAATAGAGGCAGTGTGAGATGTGAAGCTTGACCATTGTGGTCACTTCTTCAACGCTTTACCTTAAATATTTAACTCAAGTGGCTTTTGAATGCAATACGTTGCTAATTAAGGAGTGTAGAGAGGTGTTAGCAGACAAGTTTGTATCCATGGATTGAATACGGCTCAAAATGTGGAATATATAACTGAAGAAGAAAGGCTGCTTGGGGGACATGTTATTCTTGGCACCTGGTAATTAGTGGTCTTCCCCCTCTCAGATGATCTACAAAATGAGCATGTTAATTTGTTTTCCGAAGAACCGAGTTGCTGTCACGTTTCGTGCAAATGGTTTTGTCCATTGCTCCCCCCAAACACCTTTTTCCTGGTGATGTAGACCAGGGGTAGTCAACCTGTGGTCCTCCAGATATTCATGGACGACAATTCCCATGAGCTCCTGCCAGCGTTTGCTGGCAGGTGCTCATGGGAATTGTAGTCCATGGACATCTGGAGGACCACATGTTGACTACCCCTGATGTAGACAACATGAGGCTGTTTGATCACATGGGGTTGAATTTGAGAGCATCAGAAAGCCAACAAATTTCTGAGCCGGTTTTGAACGAATTAAAGTCACTTGATGACCGTATCCCTCATGCTTGTTTGGAAGCTTTTCAGTGTTGTGATGAGCAATTGTGGATGCTAGGACGAACGTAGGGCTTCCCTAAAGACTGAGCTCCGACTGTGCCAACGGATTCTTCTTTCCAAATACATCCGCAACAATTCAGGGGAAGGATGGAGATGAGAACTCACATCCTAAGATCAAGGTGATGCTTGGCATACGATGTCGGTGGCATGTGTTGCCATTGTTTGTATTAATCTGCCTGCAAGCAGATGGCCATATTTACACATTTGGTGGTTGCCTGAAATGGTTCCATGAATATTTTCTCTCAACAATGTTTCTTCAAAATGCAGAAATCGTCTCGCCGTTTCAGAGGCACACTCTGAATTCCAGTTACTTAGCCTGTCTCCTGGGTTGGCCACGCTTAGCGGTTCGGTGTGACTCCTTTTCCTCTGAAACAACTTTCATTTGGCTCCCTAAATATGCATTTTGTGAGCCGAGCAGAACTCCAGAGATCGAAACCTCAATTATCCCAAATGGCTGGCTGTACAAATTACACTGTTGGTTCCCCATGGCAGCTGGTTCGGTACAACTGTATGTACTTTTACTCATCTCCAGAAAAAGACCTAATTATCCCCAGCCAGCTGGAAAAAAAAAATGAGGTCGGACTGTAAGCGATTCATTGGAACCTGGAATTCGCTATAATAATTCTTGATTCAGGAAAAGCGAACCCATTGCCAGGGGAATGTAGAGCAGAGCGATAGATAGCTGGTAGAATGCAATGTCTACAGAAGTCTCAGGAAAACAAGCCAAGCCACATTCAAGGGGAGGGAGATTAGTGGGGATGTTGTGTCCTAGACTCTGCTGTCTGAAGCTGTTCTTTCTGCCAAGAGAATTGACCTCTGTAGACTGGAGATGGGTTGAAATTCAGGGAGAACTCTAGGTTCTACTAGACATCGACAACCTGATCTACAAGGAAGGCAAAGGCAAAAATTCTGGGATCAGACTCTAACTTGTCATATGATGCATTTCCAGCGAGAGAGGCGACAGAAAAGCACATTGCAAAGAAAGGGTGGAAATCAGGCAAAGATGAACCTCATCCCACTGCAAAACTTTTGTGCCCAAATGCTATGACTGTCTATAAGTAAGATTTTCACCATCCTACTTAAGAGGTGCACATTTTGATCACATGTATATTTTTAGAAGGGCAGTTTTGCTAAAGTTGGGGGTTCTACAGTAATAGTGACAGGGATATATGGAGCTCATAGGACGCTCAAGGGGTGATAGATGTGCATTGTGTGGAAAAATGGAAAGTGATAGGGTGTGATGGAGAACAAACAAGCCAGCCTATGTTGAAAGGCCAACCCTGATGCCCCCTAGTTTAGCAAAGACTATTTTCATGTTTTTCTTTAACTCAAACTGGACTAGAAATATGCCATGAAATATTGAAATGCCTGTAATGCTAAGGAAATCGTTGTACTCCATACTGGAAACCAAGGCTACATCATTTACGCCCAGTAAGATTCCCATAATCTTCAAATTTCTTGTGCTGAAAGTGGCCCTGAAAACACAAGAGCATCGATCTGAAAGCTACAGATAAAGATGCTGGGAAGTGCCGTGCTCGATGCCTTCACCTATTTTATAAAATCTATTAATGAGCCAACACCTGGAGAGTTTTATTTTTAGGGAACAGCATTAGCAGTTATCTAGAAGCATTAAGTGAGCTGTGAAAAGCATCTGCTGCAGTTTTAAAGCACGAACATTGATTATTAAGTTAGACCAGATTCATATTGGGTGCATCATCTTCTCTTTACATAAGCTGCCAAGGAGACAACTCGGTCCATACGTCTGCCCTGATCCTTGTTATTCCTTGACCCCCGAGTACCGGGTCAGCCTCCTGGGACCCAGAGCATTGTTTCACCCCAATATTCGCCAGTACGTCTCACCGTTATTCCTCCTTGGATTGCGGCCAGGAGAGTTCTGCCGGAGTCCATTTATCAGGTAATCTGCTTTCACTTTTGGATACACCAGCCTTTCTCAACTTTTTTTACCATTGAGAATCCCCTGATACATTCTTCAGGCTTCGAGAAACCCCAGAAGTGGCACAATCGTGAACAATATGGCTGTGATGTGTAGCTGTGTACATGCCCACCTGGGGCCCCTCCCCTTCCCACCCCCTCCAGGCCCATCATTGGCCATTTTGGGATGGGGGGCAGGTTTACATGACCATATACAGTCATAAAGGTAAAGGTATCCCCTGTGCAAGCACTGAGTCATGTCTGACCCTTGGGGTGACGCCCTCCAGCGTTTTCATGGCAGACTCAATATGGGGTGGTTTGCCAGTGCCTTCCCCAGTCATGACCGTTTACTCCCCAGCAAGCTGGGTACTCATTTTACCGACCTCGGAAGGATGGAAGGCTGAGTCAACCTTGAGCCGGCTTCTGGGATTGAACTCCTAGCCTCATGGGCAGAGCTTTCAGATGGCTGCCTTACCACTCTGCGCCACAAGAGGCTCTATATACAGTCATATCACCTGATAAATGTTTAACAAACTTAAAAAAAATATTAAAAATTAATTTACTCCCACCCATTTGGGAAACTCTTCCAGGGCCGTCACGAAACCCTAGTCAAGAAAGCCTGGGATATACATCTGCACTGTCGTAAATTTATGGCATGCTTCCCTGGAGGAACACGCAGGCAGCTGCAGGGTCATTGTGGTGAAATTGTCTTTGACCTAGCAGTCTTAGCTTGGATTTGAAGACCACTTGGGCCTAAGGGACTATGGCTGAATTCATATGATGCCATAGAGTTCACTCTCTGGAGATGCCATTTTCTCAAGAAATGCTGGAGCTCACTTGTTATGCCAGGAAAACTGCAGACTCTACCTAAAGATTGGGAACCCTGCCAGAGTTGCACACATGCAAACCCGATAGGCTTGTTCCAGGTTTCACAGCTGATTGAAGGCTGGGAAGGTAGATTTGGCATCACATCGACCTCCCTGGATTCTAAAAGGCAAAGGGTGATTTTGGCCTAATTGGTGGAATGAATACTTTGCTATGTGCTTGGGCTGCAAGTTTTGCATCTAGTTAAAGGTAAAGGTAAAGGTATCCCCTGTGCAAGCACCGAGTCGTGTCTGACCCTTGGGGTGACGCCCTCTAGCATTTTCATGGCAAACTCAATACAGGGTGGTTTGCCAGTGCCTTCCCCAGTCATTACCGTTTTACCCCCCAGCAACCCGACCTTGGAAGGACGGAAGGCTGAGTCAACCTTGAGCCGGCTGCTGGAATCAAACTCCCAACCTCATGGGCAGACAGCTTCAGACAGCATTTCTGCCGCTTACCACTCTGCGCCACCAGAGGCTCTGCATCTAGTTAGGAATGCTTAAATACTGATTATTTGACATTAAGACTGGATGCTGGAAGACAGCTTTCTTTTGTCCCTCGGGGACATTATGGGCATAATTTTGTCAGGACATCTGGAAGTGTTTTTTTAAATCCCATTGATTACAAAGTCATAGTTTAACTCTCTCAGGGCTGCCACATCACCTTCTTCAGTCAGCTACAAATAAGAGAGATCAATACACTAGGCCAATCCTTCTGTATAAATCAGGGATTCACAACCAGGGATTCCTGGAGTCCTAGAGCTCCATCAGAGCTCCACAGGGGCTCTCCAGTCTTTCCCTTATATCCTGCCTTAATGGACAGCGACAAACTATTTATTTGTTTGTTTGTTTGTTTGTTTGTTTGATTTCTATACCGCCGTCCCCGGGGGCCGTGAAAATAGGAAATCGGTTGCCTCCTTTGGCCTGGTTTGTGGCATTCTCACGTAGTCACCACATGTGGCAGAGTTTGTACTGCAGCTCCTGCCTCAAACTGCCTCCTTTCTCTTCTCCGTCAGTCCTTTGGCATGACAGGGAGACGTGGCCAGCTGTCCTAACTTCTGGCACGTTTCTGAGGTTCCTCGAAGCCTTCACAGTCAAAAGATTGAAAAAGGCTTGCATGAATGGTTGGAGATTAGGGAGATGAGGATTTGGCACCCCACTTTGCCGTGGAACTTTACTGGGTGATCTTGGGAAAATCACACTACTTACTTCAATGATATTGTTTTAACGGCCAACTGGCCACAAGCGGCATCAGATGGAAACAGCCTTAAATTATCCCCTTTTACATTTAATTACAGCCAACAAAAAGATTGCTACTTAAAAGATGATCCTATTATCTGAATCTGTTAGTAACATAGAGAGCCTCTTGTGGTGCAGAGTGGTAAGGCAGCAGACATGCAGTCTGAAGCTCTGCCCATGAGGCTGGGAGTTCAATCCCAGCAGCCGGCTCAAGGTTGACTCAGCCTTCCATCCTTCCGAGGTTGGTAAAATGAATACCCTGGCAAGGCCACCTTGCATTGGGTCTGCCATGAAAACGCTAGAGGGCATCACCCCAAGGGTCAGACATGACCCGGTGCTTGCACAGGGGATACTTTTATCTTTAATAGTAACATCTGGATTAGACTCTGTGAAGGAAGATAAATTTTATAAGATAAAATCTGCCCTATATACTTCTTCCTAAATTCCTCCAAAGCACAACAGAGCAGGAAAATATGTTCCAAAATATGACCATGCCCACACGCACATCTTCTGTCCGAATAAGAAATACCTTCATAATTGTCCACAGTAACCAGCTAGGGAGGGATTTAAAGGGAGCCTGCAGGAAGCCTGTCCTCATCAGCTGTTTGGCGTGCATTCTATTCCCCCTCCCTTGCAGTGGAGATCCTGATGCCTGGGAAGGGAGGAACAGAAGCATGCACACAAAAAGTTCCAAAACTTTTCCGTTTTGGCCCAATTGATTCAGCTGAATCTGAAGGTTTAGGGGTGAATGGGTATTCATGCATTCTGGATTTGGTCACATAGTTTCCGGCTAAATCCAAAACAGTACAAAAGGTTTTCTTTGCACAAGACTACACCTTACATACTTTTGCAAGGATTAAATAGATTAGGAAAGGATGATGTTTAAAGCCACTTTGCACCCAACTATTAGGGATATCTAGGTTTCTAGATATCTAGATTAGGGATAAATAGGTTTGCTGTCAGAAGCCATTGGAAAAGAAGGGAGGGGGGGCTTCCTAAAATCCCACCTGCCACCCATCCCCAAACAAACCTCAAAATGTGTAGATTGCCCCTGGAAGGAAGAGTTAAGAATCATTTCTCAGTACTCACTTCCTTCTCGTGGCTCATCTCTCTTCAGATTCACACTGTTTATCTTGTTTTTCCTGCTCTAAAGAGAGTCTAAATAGCCCTTGTTCAGATGAATATTTCCACATGTATTAAACAAGGCTGCCCACACTGACCACTTCTGATATAAAAAAAATTGCACTTGAGTTTTCAGGAAAAAGATGTATACTCTACCAGCTGCCCCCCAAAGGAGACTTCTCTTGTAAATCAGCCACTGATGCCTCTTGAGCATTTTAATAGCATGCTGTTGATATAAAGCAATGATGTGTGTTCAGAAGACGGAATCTAGAACTCAGAAGACAGTAGAAGCTTAAATGATAACACTTTGGAGAAGACAGATTCTTGTGGCCAAATTAAGCACTCCTACCAAACATATTTTTCCCTCCCAGTGCTATGTAACTCACTGCTGTGTAAATTATTCCACTTAAAAGTGCATGTGAAATGGATATTAAAAGGCTGTCACCCGTGTACATGCCTGGAGAATTCCAACTTGGTGTAGTGGTTAAGAGTGCAGACTTCTAATCTGGCGAGCCGGGTTTGATTCCCCACTCCCCCACATGCAGCCAGCTGGGTGATCTTGGGCTCGCCACAGCTCTGATAAAGCAGTTCTGACCCAGCAGTAATCTCAGGGCTTTCTCAGCCTCACCCACCTCCCAGGGTGTCTGTTGTGGGGAGAGGAAAGGGAAGGTGAATGTAAGCTGCTTTGAGACTCCTTTGGGTAGAGAAGAGTGGCATATAAGAACCAACTCTTCTTCTTCTTCTTCTTCTTCTTCTTCTTCTTCTTCTTCTTCTTCTTCTTCTTCTTCTTCTTCTTCTTCTTCAGTGATATCAGGGCTTTCTCAGCCTCACCTACCTCACAGGGTGTCTGTTGTTGGGAGAGGAAAGGGAAGACGAATGTAAGCTGCTTTGAGACTCCTTTGGGTAGAGAAAAGTGTCATATAAGAACCAACTCTTCATCTTCTTCTGGGGGAGGCCGTGGTGTAAGCGTCCCCAATTCAGCGCCTGTAGGGCCCGACAAGTGTTTTTAGGAAGTGAGTGGGGCCAGGTAGGACTTTTGCCCAGCAGAGGTTCTGATTGGCTATTGGAAAGTTGATTGGATGTAGTAAGAAAGGAAACCGAAGGTAGTCAAAGTGAAACATGAGCCCATGCAATGTTGTGGCTACAGTGGTGAGACCAACATCTGAGGAAGTCTAAATTCAAATCTCTTTGCCATGAACCTTACTGGGAGACCTTGGGTCAGCTACCCTCTCTCAGTCTCTCTCGGTAATCAGTCCAATGTTCTGAAGCATAATATGGGATCTCTAGGTTCCATTAGAAGATTTCAGCATTTTAAATTAACTATTTTAATGGACAACTGACAAAACAACATTTCCTGCAACACCTATTCTTACTGGTAGAGCATGTGTTTTGAATGCAGAAGTTGTCAGGTTCAGTCCCAGGCATCTCTATTTTAAAAAGATCAGACAGTAGAGCAGGGGTAGTCAAACTGCGGCCCTCCAGATGTCCATGGACTATAATTCCCAGGATCCCCCTGCCAGCATTTGCTGGCAGGGGCTCCTGGGAATTGTAGTCCATGGACATCTGGAGGGCTGCAGTTTGACTACCCCTGCAGTAGATGATATGAAAGACCTCCACCTGCCACTCTGGAGAGCAGCTGCCAGCCAGAGTAGACAGTGCAGACTTTGGTAGATAAATGTCTGACAGTACAAGGCAGCTTGATGTGTTCATGTATAAAAGGTGATGCCATACATTTGTTATTAATATAACTTCACTTTATCTATTTGATTTATTTATTAATTAATCGATTGATTTCTTACACGCCACTTCCGACATACTAGCTTGCAGCGGGTTACAACAATAAAATCCCACAGTGAAACAATCCACACCATTGAGTATAAAATCCCACTGTTCTATAAAATCCCAATGTTCTTCTGTTAAAAGTCAAATGTTCCATTTATTTATTTATTTTGGGATTTATATACCGCCACTCTCGAAGAGACTCGCAGTGGTTTATAACAGAACAATGCAACTCCTAAAACTCCCTTAACGCACTGAAACATTAAAAGATAGCAGCGCATTAGAGTTCCACTCCCCCCCCCCGTCCAGCCTACAGTAAAGGGGCTCTTTCATTAGGAGTGGGGGTCCTGATCTCACTGACACTAGAGGATCCCCAGATGGTAACACTGGGACCTCAACCTGGCCTCAACCAATCGCCTGGCAGAAGAGCTCTGTCTTGCAGGCCCTACAGAAAGCTGACAACTCCAGCAGGCCCTTAGTTCTTCTGGGAGCTCATTCTACCTGGGACAAAAATGCCCTGGCCCTGGTCAAGGCCAGGCAAATGTCCCGGTGGCCTGGGCCAAACAGCAAATTCGTACCCGCAGAGCTAAGTGTCCTGTGGGGGGCATAAGCAGACATGCGGTCCTGCAGATACATACGTCCGAAGCTGCATATAGCCTTAAAGGGCAAAACCAATACCTTAAACTTGATCCGGAAACAGACTGCTAACCAGTGGAGATGATGCAACACTGGCTGAATATTGGCCCTCCAGGGTGTTTTAGTGAGCACCCTTGCAGGCGCGAAACTGGCTGGTAGCTGGCGGTGTCCCACGGATCCAGTGATGGCAAACCACTGCCTCTTTAAGCCCTTCTGGGAACTCTTCCAATGTAAGCGACAGGTTTACAATGTCCTTCAAAGGGCCTCCTATCCGCTGGTTGCCCAACTTAAGTGGCCAAGATGGGCTGGGATCTAAGGAGTAAGTGGTTGCCCTCACTGAGCCCAGCTACCATTACAAGTTATCCCTACAATTTTATTGTTATCTGATCTTGCGATAGCCTTTGGCTTAGTGCGATAAAGTTTGACTACAAGTTATCACATTAATAATTGTTATATGTTCAAAAATCATAGTGTTTTCTGTATTGTATCACTAACTTTAATGTAAATCACCCTGAGCCACAATGGGAGGACGGTATATAAATATGATAAAATAAATAAAAACAAATAAATAAAACCTTAACCCTCCCCAATGGTGAATGCTAAACCTCTTCTCACCCCCGCAGGGATAATGATTTAGTCAAAATGCTACTTAATATTTAGACAAAATGTTACTTCTGCCTATGGCAAATGCCTACTTATTTCCATTATAAATGTCTTTTTGTAGTAATCACACAAGTTAGGAACATAAACCACTGTTATGATGGCTTTATTTTCGATGGAGCAGCTGAAACAATTAAACTAAAATCATGTTTTCATGCATATCGCTAAACCTTCTAAAAACCAAACTGACTGCTCACCCACTACTTTGGCCCTCATCTAATGGCCCAACCAGGTAGTTTAGACCCAGTCAGGAAGCAGCCAGAAAGGGTTTAATAAAGGATCAGCTCTCTACCTCCAAATTCCTGCTGGGTTCAGAAGTTGGCTGGGTGGAAGATGAGCCAGCCTCAGAGTGTGCCTTGCTTCCAGTAAGTTGCCCTGGCCTCCCGGCCTCTTTCAACTCAGAGGACACGGGGGCAATTGCAGCACGGAAAATAATGTTGATGTGGGGGAAGACATGGAGAAAGCTGGGGCAACCTCTGTGCAATTTCTGGAGGCGGGGGCGGGAGAAGGGCCAAAAACAGCCCCCCACTGGCCCTCTGGGATCTAGAGTCCCAGGAAAATACCTCTGCCCTGGAAATGTCCACTCATGAGTAAGTGATGATCCAGGAATGGCCTACCCTAGTAGCTTATCCCTAATCAGGAGGCAGCCCTCAGTCAGGAAAGGCTTAACAAGGCTTAGCTCCCCACCTCCAGTTTCCTACCAGTTTCATAAATTTGCTGGGTGGAAGAGGAGCCAGCCTCAGAGCATGTCCTGCTGTCAGTAAGTTGCCCTGGCCTCCTGGCCTCTTTCAACTCAGAGGACATGGGGGCAATTGCAACAGAGAAAATAATGTTGATGCTGGTGGGTCTGGGAAGATGTAGACTTTCCCTTTCCATATGGATATCACCTTGATCTTGCTGCAATCTTTCCAAGACCATCGCAACAAAGAAAATTTGAGACCAATGGCATGGAAGATGGGGAAACTGTAGAGGGGGCATAGAAGCACCATAGGGACATGTGGACATGTGGAGGGCGGAGACACTGTTTCCCAGTAGTAACTTCCCACTACCTTCCTAGTAGAAGAGTTGGTTTTATAACCTGCTTTTCACTGCCCAAAGGAGTCTCAGAATGTCTTATAGTCAATCACTTTCTCTTCCTCTCCCCACAACAGACACCCTGTGAGGTAGGTGAAGCTGAGAGAGTTCTGAGAGAAACTGCTCTGTGAGAACAGTTTCTCTAACAGGATGTGAATAGCCCAAGGTAACCCTGAATGTGGAGGAGCAGGGAATCAAATCCCACTCAACACATTAGAAGCCACTGCTCTTAACCAAGCTGTACAGATTGCCATTGCCTTTAAGAGATGTAGCTAGAGCACAGGCAGAAGAAGCTGTTTCAGGAGGATTTTGTAAGACTTTTTTTACTTGCTCATTGACTGTTATGGGATACTTTTACTTTAAATTTTGACCTTCTGGCCAATGGCTTCTCAGAGCAATTGAAGTTACTACTGCTTTAGGATGCTTAGGGCTGATCCTGCGTTGAGCAGGGGGTTGGACTAGATGGCCTGTATGGCCCCTTCCCTTTGATTCTATGATTGATTCTATGAGGGAGACACTCAGGTATCTCCTCCATGGAGAGGTGATTGTGTAATCAATAAGGTTTGCAATTTCAGAAGAAAGGAATACATTTGTCTTCTCTCTGTGTACATATGTGTGTGTATTTGTCTCTGTTTCTGTATATGTAGATGGGAGTACCACACAGCCTCTGTCCCCGTTCCAAGCAGCCCTATACTTCACAGGAATTGAACTCTGTAGTCTGAAGAGGAGCTTTCATTCTGGGGGTTCTCCAGGTGCCACTGGAGAGTGGCATTCCTGAACCATGGGAGGGATGCCAGCCTCCAGCTGGATCTGGAGACCCCACTTCTGGGGTTTCTCAATGGAAAAAAAAGTTGAGAAAAGCTGACAGAGGCAATAATTGAGAAACCCACTGAGTTCTTTGCCAACTAATATTTTCATGTTTGTTTGAAACATTTAACTTTTTAAATGATTTACTTTGATAGTTAGCTGAACTGAAGAATGTACAGACTGAAAGGTTTTCAGTTCTTCAAGCAAATGTTGCTATCAATTAAATATTTTCACTGAAGGAAGAAACTGTGACAAGTTTATGAATTATTTGATGTTCATTGTTATTTTAAAAAACTGCCACACATTATTTCTCTTTGTTTCCCATCTGGAGTCTGATACCTCCATGGGATCCAAAGCCAAAGAGTCCCACTTCCCATGTAGTCCTTTTCTCCAGGGAGACTGATCTCTGCAGCCTCGAAATGACCTGTAATTCCACCAAATCCCCTGGTCCCAACTAGAAATTCACATCCCACAACCTCTCTGGGGCACAGTGCCACAGAGTTTTCCCCTCCCAAGCAGCCCTTTCATTTCCAGAAGCCTGGAAATGAGTTGTCATTGCAGAATCCCCCCTCTATTTTCCCTGGGGAGCTGATCTCTATAGTCTGCAGATGACCTCCAATTCCAGGAGATTTCCAGGTCACACCTTGAATTTATTGACCCCTGGATTAGGAATGTTCCTTGAGGTTTGGAGGCAGGTCCTCAGGGGTCTGGGGGGGGGGCAGTAGGAGTAAATGCTGCCCAACAGCCCCATGGGACCCAACTTGGCTTTTACTTCCTTCCTTCCTTCCTTCCTTCCTTCCTTCCTTCCTTCCTTCCTTCCTTCCTTCCTTCCTTCCTTCCTTCCTTCCTTCCTTCCTTCCTTCCTTCCTTCCCATTATTTATGTTTTTGCCATGTAGCCAGCCCCCCAAAAAGTCACAGTGCAGGTGAGCATCCTAGTACCCACTGTTTTTCAGGGTGCAATGGGCTTTGCCTCTAGTGGGGTTATAATTCCTAGTCTTTTGAAAGGACAGTAAAAAAAGAAGGTAGTTTTGCAATCCTGTTGGTGACTAATGAGTTTCTGCTTAACACTAAGGCTAAGCTGCATTATAGTTCACTGAACCACATAGTCTCCATGAATATGTGCAAAGTTGTTGAATTAAACTTACTTATCTCATGCAAGGAAATGGCTGACTTTTGCTTTATTCTCAAGTAGCTAGAAAATGGTAACTGAATGGAAGATAAAAGGTTATATCTGATATGTTTCTACTATGCTGCTTGATCAAGTATTGATGATTCAGCTACGTGACAAGTTGCATGGTGCAAGAATGGCACCATCTTGTTGTACCATCATTTTTGCACTAAAATGCATCCTCATGACAATAATAGTGGAGGAAGTAAAGGAGGGGAATCATCATCATTGGTAAGAGTTAAGTGGCTGGACACCATGCAGGAGATACTTTGGAAGGAGATTCAAATTATTTTCCTTACTATGCTTCTTTGAGGGTCCTTTGCTAAACGAACAAATGAATGAATCATTAAAAAAAACAACAGCAACCTAGGATGCCAGCTGCCAACGACAAGCTCAAAGATTACACATGTATTGTATATGGATGACTTGAAAATGTACAGAATGTCAGAATCAGAGATTAAATCTTACTAAATACAATTTGAATATTCAGCAAAGATACAGCAATGGAATTTGGACTTGACAAGTGTGCTGCATTAACACTGAAAGGAGGAAAGATCATTCAAGAAGAAGAAATCATGATGACAAACAATAATACCATCAAAACACTGGGCTTTGGAGAAATACAGCCATCTTGGAATTTTGGAAGCTGACAATATTAAACATACCCTTAAGAATAATATAACCAAGGAGTATTAAGAAAGAGTTAAAAATATATTACAAATGACATTAAATGGAGGCAGTTAACACGTGGGCAGTCTCAGTTCTACGTTACACAGTGTCAGGTTCAAGGCTATGCCTGGTGCTCACCAACACAGTCTTTTGGAACTCACTCAGACAATGATAATAAATCAATTGTCGATTTCAGGCCAGTGCTTGATGCCTTTACTGTTTCTTGGTATTTAAGGTAACTAGATCATAAACAAAGCAGGATTAGCTAACCACAACAGGTCTGGGAGCCAGATGTTCTGTCCAAGGAAGGAGGGAGGATTGAGGTTCAAGGTCTGCAGGCTAGGCAAGTATCAGAAAACATCTCCCAGCAAACAAATACAATATTAGTAACAAGGCTCAGACAATACTCTGTTTTACCAAAAGACTTGGAGGACAGAGTGGTGGTTGTAATAGTTGCTTCCACAGATTGGCTTTTCCTTGACATCCTGCTTCTATCAAGTTAATTAGGTGAAACCCAGATATTTTCACTCACCAAGTTTTTCATCTTGTGTTGACTCTTGTGTCGGAACCCAAGGCTGAGTGAAATTATTCTAATAGCTGATATCACTTCTGCACCTCTCCTGAGCTGTTAATCTTACCTTTCATCTCTGCTGGAGGTGAGAAACAAACTGATTTCTGTCTCCAGCCAAAAGGACCAGCCCTCACCCCCTAAGGCTTCTTTTGCTGGTTCTGACTCTAAATCCAACTGCTCAGGTAGGCATTCCACTGGTGCAGTTACTGATTTCTCTTCCTCATCAAAGGAAAAAGGCTGGCAGACTCACAGCTGGTATTAGCAATGAAACAAGCAAAATTAGAGGCAATAGATGGCAAAACTCACAAGATGATGTACACTACATTCTAGAAGTGATGCTAATCATCTTTACTCAACAAGAAAATTAGGAAGGAGAGATCTCCAGAAAGTTAAGCAAACCATTGAAGAAGAAAAATGAGCGCTGAATGACTACACCAAGGAAAACCAAGCGAAGCTTCTAGCTGAAGTATACAAGGCAGAGTTATTTAAGGTCACAGAAACCAAAGAAAATTACAAAAAGTTTGAAATAAAAATATGGGCAATATCTGAAATGCATAGATAAGAAAATTGATAATGAAAACACCTGGAAGTGGTTCCAATATGGGAACTTGAATAATGGCTCATTGTAGCTGTACAACAGCAGGCACTCAAAACAGGCAGGCAAGCTGATTGGAAGAGGAGGCACTCAGGGGCGGGACAGCCACCCTGAGTGGGTGTGGCACTTAAGCCATGAGACACGCTCCTCCTCCAAGGCATTACCAGAAATATTAAGTGGAACAGATAACTTGATGTCTCTGAAGCTAGCCTCATATTACACTGAATTTCATAGTCCTGGTTTTGAAAAGAAGAACTAGCCAGTCCATTTTGGTCACTATTGATTTTTCCATGAATTTAAAACACATCTCATCTCTCTGTCTTGTTCCATCCTAAATAATAGAAATCAAGTTTCCATTTAATGTACTAAATAAAGGGAAGATGGAGCCAGAGTTGGCAGCAACAGGAAAAGATAATGTAGTCGAAGTAATCAATTCATGCTTTATTGGCTTCCTCCAGCTAGCTAATGAATAAAGGTGCCCTTATGTATGCTTTGCTCCAATCTGATTAATTATCTTGGCAAAATTTGCCTCATCCACATACCAATCACCCGAGGTTAAACTAATCCTGGAGCATTTAATTTTGCTTGTAGCCTATTAAAAGAAAATATACAATATTGACCATTATAGTGTGTGTGTGTGTGTGTGTGTGTGTGTGTGTGTGTGAGTAATTGTCAAAGAAGATGATCTACTGGAGCCACAGTGATTCAACAGAGTGATGATCTGCTCTGCATTTTGGCTCTGACCCAAGCCTGGTGGAACAGTCTGCCCGAGGAGATCTTAAACCATTTCGGAGGGCTTGCAAGAAGGAGCTGTTCAGCCAGGCCTATGGTTGAGGCCAGGAAAGAACATCATAGTTGCTGGCCTCCCTGTCTTACAACCCATCTGCCAATAAGGAAAAAATGCCTCCGTGTTCTGGCCAACGCTCAGAAAAGCTCAAATTATCAGGAGGTGTTTTTTTTAAAATGTTAAAATGTTTTAATGAGCCCACCAGGGAAAGGTGGGGTCCAAATAAAAATTTAGGAGAAGAATTGGGTTTCATAACCCATTTTCACTACCCCAAAGAATCTCCAAGTGGTTTATAATCGTATTCCCTTCCTCTCCCCATAACAGACACCCTGTGAGGTAGGTGAGGCTAAGGGGTCTTACAGAACTGCTCTATGAGAACAGCTCTAACAGGACTGACTAGCCCAAGGTCATCCAGCTGGCAACATGTAGAGGAGCGGGGAATCAAACCTGGCTCTCCAGATTAGAGGC
Source organism: Paroedura picta (assembly GCF_049243985.1). Taxonomy (NCBI): domain Eukaryota; kingdom Metazoa; phylum Chordata; class Lepidosauria; order Squamata; family Gekkonidae; genus Paroedura; species Paroedura picta. The sequence goes on along the minus strand of NC_135369.1, from coordinate 171,968,234 downwards.
CACTGCTCTTAATCACTACATTACACTGTCGTCTTTATCATCATCTTCTTCTTCTTCAACCCATAGATTGGGTTCTTGATACCAATCTACTTCTTCTCCAAAGCAACTTTACCCTGAGCCAATAGGCAGTTCTGGCTTCTCGCCATCTCAGTGGAGCAGAAGATGCTTCAGAAGAACCCAGGAAGCATTTCCTTTACATCTATTGGAAGTATCTATTCTGAAACAGCTTGCCTCCACTATAGAAGGATGCTTGGCTTGCAATGTCCCACCTTTATATGATTTGACCCAGCACCCCATGACAACCATTTTATGGTAGTACCCACTCCTCGTTCTCAAAACCCCAAAAGTGCACACAAGATTGAGGGCTCCTGATTTAGTGTTACAGCATTAGCTGGAGTGAGCTGGGTTCAAATCACCATTCAGGCTTGTGACTTGATAAGCTTTCTGCCCAATCTGCCTCACACTATAGTTCAATAAAATCAGATTTATAAATCTTTGTTGGTCTTAAGGGTGCTACTGGACTGATTTTATTGTGTTACTTCAGACCAACACGGCTACCCTTTTGAATCACACTATAGTTGTAAGGATACAAGGAGAGAGGCATGAGCATCTCAGAAAAAGTGGGATAGCAAGTTAATAGATGTAACACAGAGATGTAATAATTCAGAGACATTTATCATTAGAGAGATAGATATTATTTATTTGATATATAAACTGCCCCTCCTTAATAAGGTCAGGGTGGTATACAACATTTAAACATTTGGCGCAGAGTGGTAGGGCAGTAGACATGCAGTCTGAAAGTTCTGCCCATGAGGCTGGGAGTTCAATCCCAGCAGCTGGCTCAAGGTCGACTCAGCCTTCCATCCTTCCGAGGTCGGTAAAATGAGTACCCAGCTTGCTGGGGGGTAAACGGTAATGACTGGGGAAGGCACTGGCAAACCACCCCGTATTGAGTCTGCCATGAAAACGCTGGAGGGCGTCACCCCAAGGGTCAAACATGACTTGGTGCTTGCATAGGGGATACCTTTATCTTTATAAATGTAAACTCTGATAAAACAGTAAAACAATAAAACTTGACCTCTATTTGCCCCAGTTATCTCACCTCTTAGGCCTTGTTCTTATTCTTATGTCTTGAGGCCCCTGGTAGGGGTGTATTATGGAGGGGTGAACCCTAATGATTTTATTTGCACTGACCTCAATCGTATGCCTGGTGGAATAGCACAATTTTACAGGCCCTGTGGAATGCTGATATTTCCATCAGGGCTTGGGTCTCCTCCGTCAGCATAATCCACCAGGCTGGGGCCAGCACTGAAAAGACCCTGATCAAGGCCAGGTGCACGTCTTTTGGGTCAGGGGTCGTCAGTATATCAACAACTTGATGATCTTAGTGTCCATCTAGGGGCATATTGGGAGAGGCATTCCCTCAGATACGCAGGGTCCAGACTGCGTAAGGCCTTAAAGGTCAAAACTAGTACCTTGAATTTGATACCTTATAGCAGGGGTAGTCAAACGACGGCCCTCCAGATGTCCATGGACTACAATTCCCATGAGCCCCTGCCAGCGAACACAAATATTATACCTATCTATCCATCCCAAGCTGACATTTAAAAGAGGCCAGTTCTCTAATTCAGGTCACGCATGTTTAAATTTTGACACTCTGAAGAGCGGGATCTTAGATGCATACTGTGCTATTTTACGGCTGCCACACTGGTGCTTTTAATTAGCACTCATTGTCTCACTACTTGGCTGAACGGTTTTACAGCTAACCTGAGAAAAAGGTAAGATGAGGAAACCCCTCGTCCGATACATCAAATTAATTAGAGGAAGGGGGGGCATGACTTTGCCAGTGACTTTTTGAGGAATAAAACCTCCTGAAACCAATCTTGGCCTAGTGTTAAAGAGTATTGCCAAAATAATGCTAAAAAGCTCATTATTATTTTACCCTCGTTATCCTTATCGTAAGGATTCGGTGCAAAGTCAAGCATTGCAATCCTGGCTCAGAATCGCTGAACCTCACTTTATTTTGAGATATTCGAGAAACTTGTGGCATAATTTATTCCCCATGAGTATGACTCAGAATGAACTCATGGGCCAAGACTTTCTGGGTCCGCTGATAAAGACTTCCGAATGAGGAATAGCTTGAAACATCTTGAATGTGAAGAGTAATTAAAACATACTATTTAGCAGGTTCTAAGCGTTAGCAAGAGTTCGGTAATTAATTCAATATAACAAACAGAAAGCTGTTGTCAGAACAGAGGACTGCAACAACAGGATGTGCTAAATTACTGCAGGGTTTTCAACAGCAAAGAGACCTTTAAGATAGAGGAACTTGCTTACAGGCAGAGGGGAAATATAATAAAAGAAGATGGGGGAGAATCAAGGAGAAGCCTTCAATCAGCTCTGAATGGTGGGATGAATACACTACAGCTCCCCCTAGAGTTGAAACAGACTAAACACTCCCTGCATTTTTACATCACCTGCTGTTGCCTTCCTGTTACTAAGGTCTGTTCTGGAATTAAGATCATGTAATATTAAGGCAAGTCCTCTAACTACTACCTCCCTAATACTTTTAGATATCATGGAATCTCTCAAAAGTACAATTTCTATAAGGAAGTCTAGTAAGTGCCCAGTGGTTGGTACCCCGCTGGAGGTGGGGGAGTGTCAGAAACCCTTACATTCCACACCTCTCCCTTCCTCCCCTCAGAACCCATTTGGTTTCCCATCCTTCCCATTCCATTTGCAACCTAGGTTTGTTATCACTATGTTGAGACTCCTTTATGTTATATCTGGTTTGTGTTTCCAGGAAGGGAGGCATCCTCCTCGATCCTATAACTCTTGCCCTGTGTTCTGTACGTCAGTCCTATGTCTCTGATGTAGCAGCTTGCTTTTTTAATAAATAAACTTTTCTACATGAAGGTTTGCTTATTTAGAATAGAAGAATCTCACAGGGAGGCAGGCCCAGGGCCCTCCCTGGCTTCAGATGTGATATGTAGTGACTTCTGGGTAATATTGGAAGGTCTAAAGCAGCCTTTCTCAAAACCCCCCCCCATGAGAATCCCCTAAAACATTCTTCAGGCTTTGACAAACCCCAGAAGTGGCACGATCATGCAGAATATGGTGGTGAAACATCTGTGTACGTGCTCACCCAGGGCCTCTCCCCTTCTCACTCCTTCCAGGCCCATCATTGGACATTTTGGGAAGGGGTCGACGTGAACATATGTGGTCATATCATCAGATTAACAAATTTAAAAAATACATATAAAAATTAATTAACTCCCACCCATTCAGGAAACCCTTCCAGTGCCGTCAAGAAACCCCAGGACTTCCCAAAACCCTGTTTGAGAAAGTTTCTTTCAGTTCCTAAAGTGACGTGACATCTCTTCCGAGTTCCTCCTGAAAATGACATCACATCACCAGTAATACCAGCCATTTAGAAATATTTTTCTCCTGCTGCCCAAAAGAACAGTGGCAGGAAGAGCACCATTAGGTCTGAATTGGAACAATGACCAAGGTCCATTAAATTTGGCTTGCTGGTTGCAGCTTCCGTTTCTGACAGATCAGCCCCCTGGCTTTGTAGCAAGGTGCTCGTCCTGTCAGGTGTGCTGGTGAATGCTGCTTCATTAGATCATCAGTGGAGGGAAGCAGAGCTCAGCGAGCAAAAGTGGTATAAAACAGGCCTGCCCCTTTTTATTTTTAAATTGTTGGGTTCTGCTACTGCAGTGCTGAGATTCTGCCTGAGAAGAAGCTAATAACGTTGACTTCTACTTTTTAATATATATCACCCCTCCCCCCAACTGTGTTAATAACGAGATTCTACATTTGTAACATCCCCATTTCACTTGATAAATTATGAAGAGATCAATTTCTCCCCATTAGTTTCCTCCTTATTAAGGACTTGGCAGAGGTCAACTAGCCCTTCTCTTGTACTTAATGGTGAACAACCTTTGTCTTCAGGTAGAAATTCTTCTCTGTCAGGATCCCGCAGAAGAAAAATCGATAGCTCTTATTTAAAGTTCGAAGGGAAATAGTTTTTCTGTAAGTTAAAAAAAAAACACAAATAAACACGCAATCATATTATCATCAAATGGCATGCAAAGAATGGCTCAGGAAAGAATATAGTTAAGCATTAAGACTGATAAAGAACTCTATAAAAAGAAAGGCAGCTAGCTAAGTATTGTTCTTGTGCAAGTTGTACAGTTGTTCTACAGTGCAAGGTGTACAAGTGCAAGTTGTACAGTGCAAAGTGTGCAAGTTCTACAGTTTGTGCAGGGGCACTGCCGTGGCAGCGTCCAAACTGGCCTTTCTAGGCTGACGCAGCCAGTGCCATGACATGGGGGGGGGGAGGCACAGGCACCGGTGCGTAACTCGGCTCTGTGCCTGCATGTGTGCGCCAAGTTATGCACCGGCGCCCATGCCTCCCCCCCCCCTGCGGTGCTGGCAGTGTCGGCCTGGAACGGCCAATTCGGATGCCGCCACGCACATTATAGGCCCATAGAACAATGTTTGCATCTGGTGACACCCTTAAGGCCAACCATGTTTTATTCAAGGTATCCGCTTTCATGTGCTCGCACACTTCTTCAGAAAGCTGATACCTTGAATGAAGCTTGGTTGGCCCTAAAGGTGCCACTGGACTCAAACTTTGTTCTGCTGCTTCCAACCAAAGATGGCTACCCGCCTAAATCAATTATTGGCCCATGTCCAAACAAAAACAGCAGCTTGCCCATTTTATTCCCACCCTCACCCCCAGCTATGGTAGGAGGGGTCCTGCTGGTTGTCTTCATTCCTTGCCATTGCTCCAAGTGGAGGTGGGAGAAAAAGAAAGGGGGAAATCACGTATGGCCTCTGTAAGTGACAAGGGGTAGTGCCTGGGAATGCAGTGGCATTGTCCCCATCTCCTAACCCAGTGGTTCTCAACCTGGGGGTCGGGACCCCTTTTGGAGTTGAACAACCTTTTCAGCGGGGTTGCGTTAGGGTGAGCAGCTTGGCTGGGGTGGGGGGCACTGACACTGTTGCCACTCCTGCAGAATTGAACCAGGAAACCCTGGGGGAAACCAATTTATATACAGTCATGAACAATGGATCTTCACGCCATTGGTCAGTTTGAGTTTAAATTCTGTGAAAGAACCCTTGCATAATTTTATGGTTGGGGGTCACCACAGCATGAGGAACTGTATTAAAGGGTCACGGCATTAGGAAGGTTGAGAACCACTGTCCTAACCCTTCTGCAGACGGCCAGGCTTGGTAGCCCTATGGATTCTAGCCAGGTGCCATGAGACATCAGAAGGCTTCAGTCGTTGCTACTGAGAATGCCATATAGTAAAAGAACATGCTCTAGGGATGTCAGTCTCCAGGGATCTCCCAGAATAATAAGTCATCTCCAGACTACAGAGATTAGTTCCCCTGGAGAAAATGGATGCTGTGGAGGGTGGGCTCATTGGCATTGTGCTCCACTGGGGTCCCTGTTCACCCCAGGCACTATCCCCAATTCTCCAGGAGTTTCCCAACCTGAATCTGGCCACCTTATTCTGCCCCCATCCCCTGCTGTTGGCTAGTAGGGACCTGGCAAGCCTAGCATACCCAACAAGTGTTTATCTGCAAAAGCCAATGTGGCTGTTTTTGATTCTGCACAACACTCCTGTGAGGACAGTGTATTAATAGCCCATGGTTACTTTAAAAGTTTTCTCAGCTTAGAGGGAATCAAGGCCAAATCTCTCCGATCCTATTCCACTCAATTCCTAACTACATTAAAACCAGTACTCTGAGGGTTGTCTACCCCTGGTATTCCCCTTTACAGTTCAGGATGCAAGAATTGATTTCCTCCAAGTGTTTACCTGTTAAATTTTGTTTTTGTTTTTTAAATCCCATTGAAATCTTATGAAGGGATTTTTATACAAGCGCTAGCGTAGCTCCAGTAGCTACTGCAGCGCACCACAGCCAAGAATTGAGTCAGGCTAGCTTGACTTTTCCCACTGCTGACCTATCTTCAAAAGGTCATCTCAAATCTGCCTACTGCTGGCTAGAATATATTGAACCCAGCCCAGCTTGGAGATTAGTCCTTGACTGTAAGCACTTCTACAAACTGCTGTGGAGATTAAGTACAAATAGCCCAGCTGAGCTCTATTCATAGCAGTCAGATACTTTATTCTCTTTTGAATCCCAGTTAGTGTGTACGAAGTCTACCTAGACAGATCTAAGCTTCTAGCTACCGGAGTCACAAAGATTTATGTGAATATGCTCCTATTATTGTATTTCCTAATGTTGGTGAATAACTTTGGATCAAGTCTTGAAGACAATTTGCAACTTAAGCTCCAATATTTATAATGCATTTGTATCTGGTAGTGATTATAAACTGGGGCCATATTGTTCTGATAGCCCCATAAGCCGCAATTCTACAACGCTTTTTAACTCTACTGAAAAGCTTCCATTGAAAGAGAAATTATGTGTACCATGGGTGATCAGTTGATGGTAGGGATGCCAATGGAGCCTGCAGAGGGCAAAATTTTGGATTTGAAGGAAGCTCAGCAAGGACGCGATTCTGTATGGTCTCCCCTCTAACGTTGGAAGTCTTGAGATCAGTTGCAATACAAACACAACTGCAAGTGGGTATGTCAGCCTCCAGGTGGGACCTGGGAATCCCCCAAAATTAATGGTCTCCAGAGTACAGAGATCAGTTCTCTTGGAGAAAATGAGGTAAGTGGAGCTGAGAAAGCTCTGAGAGAGATTGTTCTGTGATAGCAGCTCTGATAAGACTGTGACTAGCCCAAGTTCAACCAGCTCACCAGATTAGAAGTTGCCACTCTTAACATCTACAGCAAGCTGGCTCTAATTTCTGTGCCTAATTAGTGTTACCCACATGCTCGTGTGACAATAGTTCTTCAAAAAAAGAGTATAGGATCACTAGGTTATTATAACTGGAAGGACTTTATTATATCTTATTACCACCCAGCTGATCTCTCCAATTTTTTTTACAAAAGCTGATGCAATTCTACAAAAACATTTAACTCTTTAGGTGTCAATGTCTGCAGAAAAAAGATGAATGCTGAGTTGTTTATGAGTTTATGTAAAGTCAGTGTTATTATTAGACATTATAGATCCCCCTGACAAAACCTATGGGTAAAACACACAGGGCAGAGGTGGCCAAAGTGTGACTCTCCAGAAGTCCATGGACTACGGTTCCCATGAGCCCCTGTCCAGAGAGCTACAGTTTGGCTACCCCTGGCATAGGGAATTTTGGGGATGTTTAACTGAGTAATAAAATATATATCTTTACCAGATACTGGTACATCTCTTTATTTTCTTATTCATAAACAAAAAACCAAGCCAAAGGGTAATTGCTCATGGTGAGCTTTAGATGCAGATAATCTGGACATCTAAGCTATCTCATCAACTTCCACTAGCATGTGTATTCCAATTTTTTTTTTAAAGAAGAAACAGGCTTTGCTTCTTCCCAGCCAACATATTATGCATTAGGGACATTCTTTGGAGAGTTTGGGTGGGGGAAGATGAGGGAGTTATCTCCTACGAATCTTTAAGCTAATGCTTGGCTGGAGTCAATAATCATTTGCCTTCCGGACAGATGTTCGCTGATGTTAACTGCTGCAAAAGAAAATGAAAACGAGGGAGGAAAAAAAAATCTCCCCTTACCTCCCCCAAAAGAAATCTCATGAAAGCTGCCTTTTCAATTAGGATTGGCTGCATATTGTACATGACAGAGCCAAGTTATTTACATATGTTGCTTATTTCAAGATGATACTTCTAAAGCATAACTAGTTACTGTCTTAAAATTAGGGATATGCACAGCCATTTTATTGTAGTTGTAAACGGGCCGTCATATTCTTTAATATTTGTTTTCTTTATTATAATTATTAAACCCAGATCAATTGTTTTTCTGTTCTTTATTCATTCCAGTGGTTTGAACAGGAACACACATTTCTATGCTTTGCTACCCATTCAGGACAAGATTTTTAGAGATTTCACCATTGACCCAGGGATCTCATGCTACCAAATTTCAGTCCAATAAGAAAAAATATTCAGGCAGATAGGGAAACAAATTATTACTTTACTAGCCAATTTCTCACTCACTCATGCATGCTCTGATTGACATTAGCCAGATCTCATCAGATCTTGAAAGCTAAGCAGGGTTATTATTATTTATTAAATTTCCATACTGCCTAAAGCTGGGAGCGATTGAGGGCAAAAGAAGAAGGGGACGACAGCGAATGAGGTGGCTGGATAAAGTCACTGAAGCAGTAGGTGCAAACTTAAATGGACTCCGGGGAATGGTAGAGGACAGGAAGGCCTGGAGGATCACTGTCCATGGGGTCGCGATGGGGTCCATGGGGTCGTAGACATGACTTCGCACCTAACAACAACAACAACTACAACAGCTACAACAACTGCCCTCTCATAATGGATGAGGGCAGTTTACATACAATTAAATTGAACAGTAATTAAAACGAACACAACAATAACAACATTTACAATATAAAAACACTAGATATTAAGCCCGCTGTGGGCAAAATACAGCGGGCCCTAGCATGATGGTGGAGGGATGGGGCGAAGGAAGGAGGAAAAGGAGAGAGACAGAAAGACAGAAAGAAAAGGAGGAAGATAGAGACAGAAGAAGAGGGAGAGAAACAGGTAGCAGAAAGAGGCAGATGGAAGATAGGGAGGAAGGGAGAAAGGGAAAAACAAAGGGAATGCTGGGAGGAAGGGAAGGAAAGGGCAAAGGGAATGCGGGGAGGAAGGGAAGGAAAGGGCAAAGGGAATGCTGGGAAGAAGGGAGGAACAGAGGAAGGTAGGTCGCCTTGGGACCTTCTGCTGGGCCCAGGGGCAGGCTTGGCTGCTCCAGGGCCCGGCAGAAGGCTCGGGAAGGCGGCGGCAGGCTTTGAGGCCTACTGCCGGGCCGAGGAGCAGTCTCGGCTGCCCCAGGGACCGGCAGAAGGCTCGGGACGGGAGCGGCAGGCTTTGAGGCCTACTGCCGGGCCGAGGAGCAGTCTCGGCTGCCCCAGGGACCGGCAGAAGGCTCGGGACGGGAGCGGCAGGCTTTGAGGCCTACTGCCGGGCCGAGGAGCAGTCTCGGCTGCCCCAGGGACCGGCAGAAGGCTCGGGACGGGAGCGGCAGGCTTTGAGGCCTACTGCCGGGGCGAGGAGCAGTCTCGGCTGCTCCAGGGCCTGGCAGAAGGCTCGGGACGGGGGCGGTGGGCTCCGCGGCCTACTGCCAGGCCTAGGAGCAGGCTCGGCTGCTCCAGGGCCTGGCAGAAGGCTCGGGACGGGGGCGGTGGGCTCCGCGGCCTACTGCCAGGCCTAGGAGCAGCCGAGCCTGCTCCAGGGCCTGGCAGAAGGCTCAGGACTTCGGGAGTGGGCTTTGTGGCTTTCTGGCGGGCCCAAGGGCAGGCGAGCCTGCCCCAGGGCCCGGCAGAAGGCTCCCTGGGCGAGGGGAAGCCGGCCGGAGGACTTACCGCTGGGGAAGACTTCTTCCTCTGAGCGGCAACTCCCTGGCCGGGCCAGGCGAGGCTGGGCCAACCAGCCAATGGGGAGCCGCGCTTTGTGCGGCTCCCCATTGGCTGCTTGGCCCTCGAGTGACACTCGGAGGGCCCAATCAGGAGCCGCGAAGCGGCTCCTGATTGGGCCCTCCGAGTTTTTATCCCGGACAGGGCCCGCCCTAACTCCTCCCCACTTGCCCTTACTCCTTTATTCCTCCCGCTCCTCTGGAGCGGGGGGAGGGTTAAAGATAGTAAAAATCATGCGTGGTCAGTTCAGTAGCATTTAAGTTGTTGCAGCTTCCAGATTATTCACTGCATGTAAATCTCCCGACTAGATGTCTCTCTCTGGAGGTGTTTTTGTAGGGGAGGGCCATAGAAGTTATTATTGGTCCCAACCCAAAGCTTGGTGGAAGAGCTCCGTCTTGCAGGCCCTGCAGAACTGTGCCAGTTCCAACATTGCCCAGATCTCCTCCGGGAACTCATTCTACTAAGTAGGGGCCAGGGACCACCAGCCCGTTGGAATTTGCTGTGTGGAGTGCTCTTTGGGGGAAATAGTCAGAAAGGCAGTACCTGTGGATAGCACTTGGATGGAACACCACCAAGGAAATCTAGGGCTTCTATGCAGAAGCAGACAATGGCGGACTACCTCTGTTTGCCTCTTGCCTTGAAAAGTTGATGGGGTCACCATAAGTTGCCTGCAACTTAACCATGCCAAGCAAGCTTCTACTGGGATCCTTCAACAGGGATTGGGTGGGTGGGATAAAAAAGTAAAACCCTTCCCTTTCCCACTGTTTATATCACTGACAATCAATGAGAGAAAGAGACAACCTCCTGATTATACAGCCTTGATTATAGATACTCATTACCTTCATGGCCGCATGCTATAATGTACCTGTAAAATAATGGTAATCTACGGTAGTCTATAGCGGGGGTCATCAACCCCCAGTCTGTGGCCCAGTACCGGTCCGAAAAGGCAACAGTACCAGGCTGCTGGCAGTCGCGCCTGCCTCCCCCCCCCAGCGAGAAGCTGACTAGGCCGCGAGCGAAGCAGCCGCTTCGCTCTTCGCCCGGCTAGCTTCTCGCTGCGAGAGGGAGGGGAGAAGCAGGCGTGGCCATCGGCACGCCGGTGACACAAATGTGCACACACAGAGCGGCTGCGCGTGCACGGTTGTGCCCCCTGCTGGCGAAAACGCACATGCACAGCAACTTTGCGCATGCGCGTTAGCACCCCTGCTGGCGAAAACACGCATACTCGGCAACTGCGCATGCGCGTTTTCACTCAGCTGCCGCGTGGGCTTGGCGCGCAGGCTGTCGACTCTCCCCCACCCCCAGAGGCGGTCCCTAACCACAGAAAGGTTGGGGACCACTGATCTATAGTATCCAGAAATGATATCAGTGCTTTTTAACCTTTTGACCATGGAGGATCCCCCTGAAATAATCTTCAGGCTTTGAGGACCCCCAGAAATGGTCACACACCCTGGAAGTCGTATGTCACGGGAAGTGACATCACCCAGACACTCCCACCAGATGTGACATCACCAGACCACTTCCACATAACAGGAAGCGGTGTTACCAGGCTTCTTCTTGTGTCAACAAAATTGATGTATCTATTAGACTCATTCCACCCCAACCTACATTTGTACATTTGATTTTTATACATTGCTAGAGAAGCCATCCTCCAGGGCAGACCTAGCAGTCTCAAAGAGGTACAACTGATCTCCTTTGCTTCATGAACAGAACAATAGCTGCATTCTGGGCTGTTGGGCTGGCTATTTACTCTTCTTCAAGGAAAAGGTGCCTAAGATGGATTTGTGGCCGAAGACTAAAGAAGGGGGCGAAACTTCTCTGGGCAGAATAACGCATCCTCCCTCTGCCAGAAGCCCCAAGCTCAGCCGCAGCTTCTTTCTCCTCATCTCCCTGCAGTGTAGTACTGTAGAAGCCACGGCCCTGCTCCTATTTGGGAATATTCATCAGATGGCCTCCCAGCAAGCAGGGAAGAATCCCCATGTGCAATGACTTGCAAGCAGCCTTATCCTGGAGCTGCCCTGGAGGGAGGACAGCACCAAACTGAAGCCATTTGGTCCCTCCACCCAGGTCTGGGTGCTTGCACCTGGTAGGAATGGCGGGAGAGAACACCTTTCCTCCCCCTCCTTCACCTGCAGCCTGAAAGGGTTAAGCTCAACCACAACTTCCTAGAGAGGCCAAGCAAGGCAGTGAGGGAAGGCGGTGTTACGCCTGTGTGCATTTGGCCACTGATGCAAATGAGGGCTCCAGACAGCCAAGGAACTATCCAATCAAAGGAACCTGATCACTCTGCTAGAGCCAATCTGATTGCTCTGCTTAGGGCCAATCGGATTGCTCTGCTTAGGAGCCAATCAGTTTGCTCTGCTAGGGCCAATCGGATTGCTCTGCTTAAGGGCCAATCGGATTGCTCTGCTTAGAGCCAATCAGAGGCAGCAGTTGGCTGCCTGAAAGGTATAACACTGCATGAGTTTGCCTGTTTTTCTCTGTTCAGTGGTTGTAGTCTGTTGCTGGAGTTGCTAAATAAAAAGAGCTGTTCTAAAGACTTGGGGTCTGTGATCACTGAACCCGCAGACTTAATAGGCAGCTTGAGCACTGAAGGGCCACAGGGAGGGAGCCTGGCAGCCAGAGGATCCCAGTGAAGTTTCCTCAAAAGTAAGTCGTGGGTGTGTGAATCAACTGTGCACCCCTGGTTGAGAATTACTGCACTATCTATCTGAGAAATTTGAAATTGTTGACATGGGCCTGATCCTAATACATTTTAGCATTTTTAAAATTCCATTTATTTAAATGGAAAGTTTTAGAATGTTTCCCCTCAGTAGAAAAGATGGCAGTACCCTGGCGAGCCGGGTTTGATTCCACGCTCCCTCATATGCAACCAGCTGGGTGACCTTGGGCTTTCACAGCACTGAGAAAGCTGTTCTGACCGAGCAGTAATGTCAGGGCTCTCTCAACCTCACCTCCTTCACAGGGTGTCTGTTCTGGGGAGAGGAAAGGGAAGGTGAATGTAAGTCACTTTGAGACTCCTTTGGGTAGAGAAAAGTGGCTTATAAGAACCAACTCTCCTCCTCCTCCTCCTCCTCCTGCTTCTTCTTCTTCTTCTTCTTCTTCTTCTTCTTCTTCTTCTTCTTCTTCTTCTTCTTCTTCTTCTTCTTCTTCTTCTAACTAAGCAGCCTTACACCCAAACCATTATTCTTGTGGAACAGGGCTCTCCAGTGGCCCAGTGAGGTCATTTATTTATCACAGAAAATTTTAGAGCTCCTGGTATCTTGCTGGTTAATTATGGGCAAATGTTTTGCCAACAAAATGGTGGAAGCAATGATGCATGATATAAAAACAGTTCATGGGAAATCTTGGCAGGGTTCTACTGAGAGGGCAGCCTAAGCCGCTGAGAATATGTTGACTGTTTGGCTGACTCAGCAACATCTCTCTCATTTCTGTACAGCTTTAAAAGTTTTATAAACAGAAACTCAGCAGGAAAGACCTTAGAAGAACTGGCAAGAGAACGAGAGAGAAAGAGGGAGCAAGAGAGAGAGAGGAAGATTATTTCTGATTCTGCATTTCCTTCTGGTAATTTGACTCAAAGGCTCCAAGTACTAGTACTTGATTGGTGCTGTAGCGATCAAAGAAATATTCTGGCTGAGACTGTTCCTGTCAATGGAAGAAGGGCAATACTACCAACTAGACACCAAATAAGAAAAACTGATGCACCGTTTCACTTGGTGTCCGTTTTCAATCTCTCCTGAAAGGGTGTTAGCTGGTAAAAGATGGATCTCCGGAGAAACTGATTCTGAACCAAAGGCAGGTTGCAATTGTGGTTGGCTGGCCAAGGATATCAACAACACGACAGTAAATCAGAGAACTCCATAAATAAGTGTAAGCGCAAGAATATGAATGCTCTTTGCAACTCATTTTCACAGTAGCCAACCGTGTTGTAGCAAGTAGCAAAATCTCACTGGGAAAGCTGCAGTAAAAGTGTGATTGGATTATTACAGTGGCTTTCATATGTGTTTTGAGTCCAATGGCATCTTTTAAACCACAAAGCTTTGTTCAAGATGTGAGCTTTCATACGCACGCACTCTTCCTCAGACAGTGGAACAAGAACCATAAGGAGAGCGTCAATTAGTAGGAAATTGGCAAAAAACGTTACAAAGTTTTCAGAAATATGTAGCATGATGATGATCAGCTAATTCCTCGCTAGATAACAAAATCAGGCCTTTAGGTTCAGTTGTCATTCACAAAAACATAGGGGGAATAAAGATGTTAAGGTTAGTGATTAATGGCAGGTGTTTTCCCAGTTGTGGAAAGAAGTAATTAAAAGAGACCTTTTGTTAGCCCCATCCATCTCCACCCAAGCATGGAAGCACCATCACAAGTGCAAGTTACATAGGTCTTGTGTTCCATGGTGCAATTTGAGCGGTCAAAATTAAAAGTTCAAATGTTGTACCTTTGTTGTTAAACTATTCAATGTTTTTAGACTTCAGAGAAACACAGGTGCACACAAGATAAGCAGAGTTAACTAAAAAGGTAAAGGTAAAGTATCCCCTGTGCAAGCACCAGGTCATGTCTGACCCTTGGGGTGGTGCCCTCCAGCGTTTTCATGGCAGACTCAATACAGGGTGGTTTGCCAGTGCCTTCCCCAGTCCTTACCGTTTACCCCCCAGCAAGCTGGGTACTCATTTTACCGACCTGGGAAGGATGGAAGGCTGAGTCAACCTTGAGCCGGCTGCTGGGATTGAACTCCCAGCCTCATGGGCAGACAGTTTCAGACAGCATTTCTGCTGCCTTACCACTCTGTGCCACAAGAGGTTCTTAAGAGAGTTAACTGCACACCCCCAAAATATGGCCATAGCTTGGATCACACACAAAATTTTTATAGGCAGAAGGATTTCCATTCATGGAAAGTGACTTCCTTGCTTCACTCTCTCAGTATCTCCCTGTGACATGCTCTTCCCGGGGATAGGGGCTTTGGAGGTCCACCATGAGTGGAAGGAATCCACAGAAATCACATACACAGACCCATTTTTCATTCATGGATTGTTTAGATGGGATTCAAGCCAATGCCCTAATTGAAGCTAGCATATCTTATTTAACAAGATGGGAAAGTGTAGCATGTGTATGAAGGGAGTGCTTTCAGTTAGCTCAACTGATTAACTAAATCTTAAGCTCCTTATGAGTTTCTATAAAAATGACTACATATTTTAGTGTGCTTAGTAATATATTTATGGGTGTAAGGAGTAAACTATTAAAACACTGTTGGATAATATATTTTCTCGCTTCAGAACTGAAATGGTATCTTCTAATTGCTAGGTTCTCACATTGAAAACCTGGAAAAAGAAAAGCCAACTATGTTTATTGTCATGTTTGACAGTGGCCACCGTCCAGCAAGCACAAAATGAAATGTCCACTATATTGAAATGTCCACTACATTGAAATGATGCATTTAAGCACACTTAGCCCTGTTGAATTATAACCAGTGTTCTTAAGAGCATAAAGAAAAAAGGAAGAGGGGGAGAGGCAGGGGGAAGAGGAGGAGGAGGAGGAGAAGGAGGTGGTGGTGCTGGTAATGGTGGTTCTTGTATGCCACTTTTCTCTGAAGGAGTCTCAAAGCGGCTTACAGACACCTTCCCTTTCCTCTCCCTACAACACACACCCTGTGAGGTGGGTGAGGCTGAGAGAGCCCTGATATTACAAGAGCTCTGAGTTGACAAGAGTCATGGGCTTTGCAACCAATGGTTCCAGGAGCAACAAAATAAGGTTCTTAAAAAAAAGTAAAGGGAATAATTAAGGACTATTGGAGGGGTACATGGATGATAGAATACTAAGGGCCATTCCGCACAAGGACCAATGTTGCCAATTGCTTTCACAAAGCGGAAACACTATTTTAAATAGTGGAATCTTGGCGTTCCGCATGCCTTCATTTATAGTGGAATCCAGTAGCGTTTCATTCATTCCCCACAGGTTTCCGGTCTCGCAGGAATCGCTAGAAAGGAAATGATTTTTTTCTGTGCTTGTTCCTGCACCTGGGCGTCAATCAAACAGAACAGCCAATGGGCGGTTGTTATCATGCTCCTGAAAAGCCCCTTTCCCTTTAAGCACACTTAAAAACACACACACACACACTGCAATGAATATGCGTTGATTTGTTGCAACATAGAGACCCATCTAGCTGGCGTGTGAGCTGGCGATTCATCATTACCACACTTCCCCGAGTGGAAACCCCCCCCCCACTATGGGCGTGATTTTTGACCAAAATTAAAGGGAACTGGCGAACAGGGGGCTGAGTTGTGCTTGGAGACTTAGGGGAGCTTTAAAGCAATTCAGTGGAGGGACTGTAGCCGGAGAAGCCTCTCTGGGTGAATGAAGCCTCACTGGTTCATTGCTTTCCCCGTTCCGGGGGGAAAAATGGTGATCGCTTTGCTGGAAGTTTGGAGGAGAGAGCCAGGGGGAGGGACTTTGTTGCAGCTGCTACATTGAGAACGCACATGTCTTTTTTGCAAGTGTTGCAGGTTGTTGGCAAGAGTGTAGCGATTTTCTGAGGGTGAATCCACCTTTCCCGATTCCCTGGAAATCGCTACAACAAAGCGATTTTGGCACTAGTGTCGCAGAGTGTGGCAGATTGCTCACGGCGTCATGCAGAACGTAGTTCTAGTGGCAAAAACAAAATGTAAGACTAGTGCTATATTAAAGTCGTGCGGAATGGCCCTAATATATGGAGACCAAAGATTCTTGAGGTACTGAAGGGCTTCTTAGAAATACTTTACATAAAGCAACCTTTCTCATCTTTCTTACCATTGAGAAACTTCTAGAACATTCTTCAGGCTTCAAAAAAACCCAGAAATGGCACAATCATGCAGAATATGGTTGGGAAGCATAGCTGTGTCCATGCTCACCTGGGGCCCCTCCTCTTCCCACCCCCTCCAGGTCCATCTTTGGCCATTTTGGGAGCGAGTGGGTGGGTAGCATGACCATGTATGGTCATATCACCCAAAAGATGTTTAAGATTTTTTTTAAAATACATGATACATTAATTAACTCCCATCCATTCAGGAAACCCTTCCAGGGCTATCAAGAAAACCTGGTTGAGAAACCCTGGTTGTTAAAATAATAGAGGTGAACAGGTGCCAGTAGTCAAAGCATGTACTATTATCAAATTTATGCTAAACGATAAGGCCTTTCCTAATGAAGGAGTCACAGTGACCAGTACATGGTCTGCAGCAACTTTATAGATTGTCGACCAACAAGTTCCATTTCCATTCCATTCTTTTATTTGTGCTCATAGATCAGTTGCCCTGACCTGGATGGCCCAGGCTATCCCAATCTCATTAGATCTTGGAAGCCAAGCAGGTCCTGGCTAGTATTTCAGTGGGAGACCTCCATGGTAGTGGGAGACCTCCAGGGTAGTGACACAGATGCAGGCAATGACAAACCACCTCTGAATGTCCCTTGGATTGAAAACCACATGGGGTCTCCATAAGTCAGCTGTGACTTGACAGCATTTTCCACCACCAGAAGAAAACAGAAGAAGGAGAAAAGAATACAGTAATGCCTAGGCAAACAAGGAGAAACTCAAAGGTACAAAATTATGGGTAAAATTTTACATTAAAAAGTGATACCATTAATTTGCAGCCGTGACAGTCGCATCAGTGCTGTCTAATAGTTTCACTTTACAACAGGGCTCAGTTTTTGAATGGGAACTGTGATTCACTTGTCACAGGCAGTGTTCTATTTATAATATAACATAGAACATTTCATTTCTATGCTACCCCTCCCCACATAGGCTCAGGACACAACCCCAAAAGCACAATCAATAAAATCTATTACAATAATAAAACTACTGTAAAATACAGTTTAAAAGCCCATAGACCCCCTTTGCATCCTCCGCCAGCTACCACAAACTGGAGATGACATCAGATTAAATAAACAAGTAGGGGGAGCCAAGAGGGGGAGATAGAGGGAGGACCATAAAGCTTCAAACTGTCCTGGTCTCAACCATAGTCCTGGTGGAAGAGTTTCATTTTACAGGCCCTGAGGAACTTTGATAACTCTGTAAGGGGCTGGATTTCAGCTTGCAGCTCATTCTACCAGGTTGGAGCCAGGGCCAAAAAGGCTTGGGTCCAGGGGAGGCGCATGTCCTTGGGGCTAAGGATCACCAGCAAACTAGTGTTTGCAGAGTATAATGCCCTCTGGGAGACATATTATGATAGGTGGTCCCTCAGATACACAGGGCCCAGACCATATAGGTTCTTAAAAGTCCAGAAATTTGAACCTGATCTGGACTTCTACCAGCAACCAATGGAGCTGTTGGAGGGCAGGTTAAATATGAGCACTCCGTAGGGTCCCCATAAGGCCCCGTGCTGCTGCATTTTGTACCAGCTGTAATCTCTGAATCAGGGCAAAAGGTAGCCCCACATAGAGCAAGCTACTATAATCTAGTCTGGAGGTGACCATCACATGGATTACTGTGACTACGTCATCCAGGGCCAGATAGGGCACTAGTAGCTTTGTCAGGCACCAATGGTAAAATGGCTGGTGAATTCTGACCGAGCTGTGATATCAGGGCTCTCTCATCCTCACCCACCTCACAGGGTGAGTGTTGTGGGGAGAGGAAAGGGAAGGTGACTGTAAGCCCCTTTGAGCCTCCTTCGGGTAGCGAAAAGCGGCATATAAGAACCAATTCTTCTTCTTCTTCTTCTTCTTCTTCTTCTTCTTCTTCTTCTTCTTCTTCTTCTTCTTCTTCTTCTTCTTCTTCTTCTAACCTCACACAGTCCCTGATAACAGGTACAGTTCCCCTCAGACCAGATGAGCAATCAATTCGTTGCAATCAATTAAAAAGCCAAATGGTATCAAAATTCCCGGATTTACAGTCACAAGACTGCTAAGAGAATGGAATCCCTGCGAACCTTCCTGCTACTTCACCTAATGAATGGCAAGACATTAAGCCTTGCCCTAGAGAGTACTATGCTGTATTTGGGTATTGCCAGAAACTTACAGTAAGCAGGTAGTGTCTTTGGGATTGAGAGAGCCAAATAATATACAGGAACCTTTGAGCTCTACAGTCGGGGCTCTACTTATCAAAGTGTAGCAAGTTAGATTTAGTCAATTTACATGCAGAGGAATATTCCATTTGTTTAAGAATCTCAGAGGAAAATCCCATCCTCCTTATCCTGTGCCTGACTAATTTAAGTTATGAGTCTTGAAAACCATCACTAGCAAGGTGGTGCACATAGCACCCCTCTAGAAAACAAAAAAAATTCTGACTGAAGAGGAATGTTGCTATCCAAACTTTGTCCTTCAGGGATGGCTTAGTACAGCCTTTCTCAACATTTTTGCCATTGAGAAAACCCCAGAAACATTCTTCAGGCTTCAAGAAACCCCAGAAGTGGTGTGATCATGCAGAATATGGTTGGGAAGCTTTGCTGCATATACACCCACATAGAATCATAGAATAATAGAGTTGGAAGGGAACTCCTGGATCATCTAGTCCTACTCCCTGCACTATGCACTCACAACCCTATTGTTCATCCACTGTAACCTGCCACCCCCTTAAACCTTCACAAAATCAGCCTCTCCGTCAGATGGCTATCCAGCCTCTGTTTAAAAATTTCCAAAGATGGAGAACCCACCACCTCCCAAGGAAGCCTGTTCCACTGAGAAACCGCTATAACTGTCAGAAACTTCTTCTGGATGTTGAGACGGAATTTCTTTTGCATTAATTTCATCCCTTTGGTTCTGGTCAGTCCCTCCAGGGCAAGAGAGAACAACTCTGCTCCATCCTCTATATGGCAGCTTTTTAAATCATAGAATCATAGAATCATAGAGTTGGAAGGGGCCATACAGGCCATCTAGTCCAACCCCCTGCTCAACGCAGGATCAGCCCAAAGCATCCTAAAGCAATACTTGAAGATGGTTATCAAATCCCCTCTCAGTCATCTCCACCCGGGGTCCCTTCGCTTCCCACCTCCTCCAGCCCATCGTTGTCCATTTGGGGGGGCTGATATCACCAATAATAATTCCAACCCATTTGAGAAACCTTTCGAGGGCTGTCAAGAAACCCTGGTTGAGAAAGCTTCGCTTGGTGAATTACAGTTGAATGGCTAGACCAGAGTAACTCACTGGCAAACTGGACAATTAACATACAAAGGTGGTTAAACAAGAGCCATACTTACTGTTAAATTTGGTCATGGGACCAATAGATTAATTATTGCTAATGTTCAGCTATATATTTTCAGTTATGCAAATAGGCTTTGTTATCCTTGCTCTTTGTTGATTTTCTTGCACTGAATTTTGGCATCGCTCAGATCTTCATTCACAAAGAAGGTTCCTGACCCCTCTCCAACGTGGCCCACCCTCCCAGCAAATACAGCCCTTGAGAAACTATCGAGCTTGATTGCTTTTTTTTTCAGGCCCCATCATTGTAATTTTGTAAATATTTGTTCCCAGACAACGTTTACCAACAGTTATTCACTGAAGCTCTTGTGGCGCAGAGTGGTAAGGCAGCCGTCTGAAAGCTTTGCCCATGAGGCTGGGAGTTCAATCCCAGCAGCCAGCTCAAGGTTGACTCAGCCTTCCATCCTTCCGAGGTCGGTAAAATGAGTACCCAGCTTGCTGGGGGGTAAACGGTAATGACTGGGGAAGGCACTGGCAAACCACCCCGTATTGAGTCTGCCATGAAAACGCTAGAGGGCGTCACCCCAAGAGTCAGACATGACTCGGTGCTTGCACAGGGGATACCTTTACCTTAGAGCCTCTTGTGGTGCAGAGTGGTAAGGCAGCGATATGCTGTCTGAATCTGTCTGCCCATGAGGTTGGGAGTTCAATCCCAGCAGCCGGCTCAAGGTTGACTCAGCCTTCCATCCTTCCGAGGTCGGTAAAATGAGTACCCAGCTTGCTGGGGGGTAAACGGTGATGACTGGGGAAGGCACTGGCAAACCACCCCATATTGAGTCTGCCAAGAAAACGCTAGAGGGCGTCACCCCAAGGGTCAGACATGACTCTGTGCTTGCATAGGGGATACCTTTACCTTTACCTATTCACTGAAGCCAAGTTTCAGAGAATGAAATAAGAAGGGTTCCGGGGAAGAGGATTCTCTATCTCTCTCTCTGTGTGTGTGTGTGTGTGTGTGTGTGTGTATCCAACTAAGACTACAAATTGGTGAGGCTTCTTGTGCTGGTGCTCATACAACAAAAAGGTATGAAATGATGTCTTAGTGGTGGCCGAGAAGGCTTTACTGTAGTATTTCATCAGTCATTTTCTTTTTTGAGATGTCATTATCATGATGATGACAGGAAACAAAAGAATATAGAGATATACACCTCGATCCGCTTATCCAAAATATAGTGCTTCTAGGCCTTTCTTGTTTTTTTGCTGGCTAGGTTTCATGACTTTCTTAGGATCTGACATTTAGAGG
The DNA here is from genome assembly GCF_049243985.1 of Paroedura picta. Lineage (NCBI taxonomy): Eukaryota > Metazoa > Chordata > Lepidosauria > Squamata > Gekkonidae > Paroedura > Paroedura picta. The sequence continues at coordinate 171,947,318 of NC_135369.1, read as the reverse complement.
CCACTTACACTTTTAAGTGCATGCCACCTGGAATAGATGAACATCAAGCAGAACTTGCCCATCAACGAGGATTTATTTATATGGTTCAAACTTCTTGTCACGTAAATAATACATTCCAGTCGATAGCCTTGGAGAATTTTGCTCCTTACATAAATAATATATGCCAGTAGATAAGTTGGAGAATTTGAATTTGAAGCCAAATTTGAAAATGACTTCTCTTCTACCTGTCAATTTAAAAGATGACTCAGATCCAGATGGAGAGAACATATCCGACCAGAACTCTCCCAGCAGCACTGGTTCTATTTGGAAGACCAAATCAGGTCTAAGGTATTGGCCCTTTAAAGCTCTAAGCAATCTGGGACTTTCATATCTACAGGACTGCCTTCTCCCCTATGTCCCTCAAAGGAGCTTACGCTCTCGTATGCAAAATCTAGTAAAGATTCTCCGTTCCAGAGAAGTAAAACTGGTCTTGACCAGAGCCAGGGTTTTCTCAGCCCTGGTGCCCACCTGGTAGAGATCAGGGACTTGTGGGACCAAAACAGTTCTGCAGGGTCTGCAAGACACAGTTGTTCCACCAGGCCTATGGTTGAGGCCCAAAATCAATCAACATACCTAGCTTTCCTATGCATTAAAATAGACATCTTGCAACGCCAAAATATTTGAAACATCGAATTCCACACTTTCTTCCACCCTCACTGCAGGAAGCAAAAGGATGTTCCTGGTCAGTAAAAGCTAAGGAATGCTTTTAAATACGTAATGGTTTTATACGATGAAACTGTGATTATTTTTAATTAAATTTATAATTCTATGTTTGTTATACCAATAATAATAATTGTAATTATTATTATTTCGATTTATTTCCCACCACTCCCAAACTGGCTTGTGGTGAGGTATAGTTGTTCACAATAAAAGCCCCAATAAAACCCCATTAAAACCAACCAGGACATTAAAAATCATACAACAAAACAATAATCTCAGGAACACGGTGGCGTAACTCAACCTCCTATCCCTCCAAATAATGTCTAATGGAGGAAGTGGGAAGAGGGGGCACAGATGACATATAGCCTAGCTAATGCTGAATACCACTTAACACCAGGGGGGGGAGAGGGGCAGTCAAATCTTCCTCGCCTCACCAGCCTCAACCATAGACCTGGCGGAAGAGCTCCGTTTTGCAGGCCCTGAAGAATGTTGAAAGCTCCCGCAGGACCCAATGAACTCTTCTGGGAGCTCATTCTACCAGGTGGGGACTGAAAAGGCCCTGGCCCTGGTCAAGGCCAGGTGCACATCTCTGGGGCCGGGAACGACCAGCAAATTGGTACCTATAGAGCGTAAGGCTCTGCAGGGGGCATAGGGCAATAGGCGGTTCCTCAGGTATGCGGGTCCCAGAATATCATGTAAACTGCCCTGAGCTTTTGGGAAGGGTGGTAAAAGGGGAGGCAGGAAACTGGCACTTGCTCTGGAATTCGACATCTGAAGAAGTAGGCTTTATCTAGGACAGAGCGACAATGTTGTTGTTGTTGTTAGGTGCGAAGTCGTGTCCGACCCATCGCAACCCCATGGACAATGATCCTTCAGGCCTTCCTGTCCTCTACCATTTCTCAAAGTCCATTTAAGTTTGCACCAACTGCTTCAGTGACTCCATCCAGCCACCTCATCCTCTGTCGTCCCCTTCTTCTTTTGCCCTCAATCGCTCCCAGCATTAGGCTCTTCTCCAGGGCGTCCTTCCTTCTCATGAGGTGGCCAAAGTATTTGAGTTTCATCTTCAGGATCTGGCCTTCTAAGGAGCAGTCCGGGCTGATCTCCTCTAGGACTGACCGATTTGTTCGCCTTGCAGTCCAAGGGACTTGCAAGAGTCTTCTCCAGCACCAGAGTTCAAAAGCCTCAATTCTTTGACGTTCAGCCTTCTTTATGGTCCAACTTTCACAGCCATACATTGCAACTGGGAAGACCATAGCCTTGACAAGACGCACTATCCTTGGCAGGGTGATGTCTCTGATTTTTAGGATGCTGTCTAGATTTGCCATAGCTTTCCTCCCCAGGAGCAAGCGTCTTTTAATTTCTTTGCTGCAGTTCCCATCTGTAGTGATCTTGGAGCCCAAAAATCTGTCACTACCTCTATTTCTTCCCCGTCTATTTTCCAGGAATTGAGAGGGCTGCATGCCACGATCTTCGTTTTCTTGATGTTGAGTTTCGAGCCAACTTTTGCACTCTCCTCCTTCACCCGCATCAACAGGCTCTTTAGTGCCTCTTTTCTTTTTGCCATTAGAGTGGTATCATCTGCATATCTGAGGTTGTTGATATTTCGCCCTGCAATCTTGATCCCAATTTGTGACTCCTCTAACCCTGCCTTTGTCATGATTTGCTCTGCATGCAAATTAAATAGGCAAGGTGACAGTATACAGCCTTGCCAAACTCCTTTCTCTTTTGAACCAATCAGTGATTCCATGCCCTGTTCTCACTGTTGCTTCTTGACCTGCATATAGGTTTCACAAGAGACAGATAAGATGCTCTGGTATTCCCATCACTTTAAGAGCTTGCCACAATTTGTTGTACTCAACACAATAGGAGCAACAATAGGAGAACTTATTCCTGGGGTTTTGTGACCATGTGGGATTCTGTTCACAGAAGAGGGACGGAGTTACAATTTGTCCCTCTCCCTCCCACACAGCATCTTGAACTGCATGGCTATAGCTCACCTGGCTCTGTTTCTGGATGATGGCAACATGAGCAAGAGGTGAGTAGAACAGGCTCTACTAGTCAGCATTGGCTGACCCATGCTGCTGCTGGCCACCAACATATGCGTGCATGTCATTGCACACTGAACCCATTCTGTTGCCAGCAGAATGATAGCCAAGCCAACAGTCATGGCCCAACATGCTCCCACTCAGAGTTCATAGAGGAGGAAATGAGGGAATTTAATGGACTGCCTTTAATGGAGTGCCAATATCTTGATCTGGCCATGGGTGTTTCAATAACGGAGGTCTGGATGTTTTTCACATGTGTCCCACAAATGGAACACAACATCTGGTATGCTTTATGCCAAGGTTTTCAAATCCTTATTCAACTCCTTTCCATAAGGAGCAGACTTGGAATGTTAGCTCACTGAAACAACCACATTAGGGTCAATAGTAACCTTAGCTTCTTCCTCTTGTATCTATGGCACTCATATCACCAAAAGTCCTTTAAGAAGATGAAAGAACAACATTGAGTTAACCTGACATTTCATAGTGTGAATGAGAAGGAAATTATGTTTTTTAAAAAAAACCTTAAGAATTAATTAGCAGAAGTTTCGAGGCCATCTGTGTAACCATAAAGAAGAAGGAAATGGCAAAGAAGGGGGGGAAGGGTTGTCTTTGCTTAACTGTTCCTCATTAACGTCATAGTAATTTACTATGGATTATAAATAATATGTGGATGAAATGGACAGTAAGGTCTAGTGTGGCTGGGGGAATCAGAGGAAAGGTCATAAGAGTGCTATACTGACCAATGGGAGTGGCCATACTTGCTGGGCAAAATCCTCACCTGGCCCTGCCCACTTTCTAAAAATGATAGGAAGGTACCAGGAAAGGAGTCAATGGGCATCATGTTGGGGACCCCGGTTCTAAGGCTTTAATCCTAAACATACACTGCGAGATTTCTAGAAAGTCTGTGTCAGCGATCTGCAATGCAATCTGCATGGGCACCTGAACTGATGTGTTTCCTCCTGCCTGTCCCCCCCCCCCCACAAAGCAAAGAGTTAATCCTGGCTTTCTCCCACATCAGTGGACCAGGTGGTGCTTGAAGCTTCCCCACATTTTCTGATTGGCCTCATGCCCCTAAGGCAGCCGTTTTGTGGCTGACTATGGCCCTGCTATCAAAACTGTTTGTGATGTCACGCACCCAGTGCACTCAGAATTCCCAAAGTGGTCAACAAGGTTAGAGATCCTGGTCTACACAAACAATGGGACAAAGTGCAAAGTTGAGAGTTTTATTAGATCTTCTAGGTTAAGGTGACCAGATTGTCCCCCCGGTCAATGGTGTCCCACTTCACCAATGTTAAAATCTGGTCACCTTATTCTAGGTCTATTCTAATTTTACTAAATGCTTCTGTGATAGATACCTCTCAATACCCTTCCCCACAATGAGGTAAATTTTCCCTCCAAAATCAAGCTCACTGTCTCACCCTGTTAAATCTTTTTAGCTTCACTCAGCCCTGAAAACTTCTGGGAAGGTGTAGAGCTGCATTTTCTCAACAAACTCTTTGTCAGAATGGCACTGAGGAGTTTTTTTTTAAATAAACAAACAAAAGATTTTATTTACAAAGAGGTGAAGGATGTTGGAATTGAGGAATCACTTTTCTTTTTACAAATCAGTTGTTTCCAGCTTCTAGGACTTAATTACAAGTTTTTCAGTTGACCACAGACTTTTCTTACAGATGGTATGAATTCTTTTACACTGAGAGGTTTCTTTCACTGTTTATCCTTGTTGTAGTTAGTTGCAAAGTCATGTCTGACCCATCGTGACCCTATGGACAATGATCCTCCAGGCCTTCCTGTCCTCTACCATTCCCCGGAGTCCATTTAAGCTCACACCGACTGCTTATCGGAACCACTGATTATACTAGAACAAATTTATTTACCTTTGAACATTGTCTTCTATAGAGTTCTCCTGAACGCTCCCTGATTACTAGGAAGTTGACAGTATTACTTCCTCCCTTTCTGGATGAACCATGTTCCCACTGTCTTCTGAGATGACAAGCTCTAACCTCACACAGATGTATCTTTGCTCAACAACTAAGCAGGGTTCTGTCTTCCCTTCCTTAGAAGGTTTCACCTCACACTTTGAGAGCCAGTTTGGTGTAGTGGTTAGGAGTGGGGACTTCTAATCTGGTATGCCAGGTTCGATTCTGCGCTCCCCCACATGCAACCAGCTGGGTGACCTTGGGCTCCTCATGGCACTGATAAAACTGTTCTGACCGAGGAGTGATATCAGGGCTCTCTTAGCCTCACCCACCCCACAGGGTGTCTGTTGTGGGGAGAGGAATGGGAAGGCGACTGTAAGCCGCTTTGAGCCTCCATCGGGTAGGGAAAAGCGGCATATAAGAACCAACTCTTCTTCTTCTTCTCTTCTTCTTAATTTGGGTAGACAGCAAACACCTGTCTACCCAAATTCTCTCTGCCAAATCACCGCCCTAGTTGACCAGACATTGTGTGGAGTAGCTCAGTCAATTGAAAACCCGGTGCTCTCGCTAGAGTTTCTCCTCAGAGGAGTTTTTCAGCTGCGGATATGAACCAGACCGCTCTCTGACCAGTCTCAGATTGAACTGTCTTCCCTCCCTTCAGAGGCCAGTATAACAACTCCCCCCCCCCCGGTGGATAGCCAATCAGAGTGCTCAGAGCAGCCTGTAGCTCTTGCTCTTTCTGCCTAATGAGGCCTTTAAACTCTTCCCTCACTGCTGCTGTTTCTTCAGCTCTTCAAGCCTCATTTGTCAGGGGATCATTTTATAAAAGCATCTCTTGTTCCTACCTTGGAAAATGCTGCACCTGTCTTTTTTGCCTTTCCTGCTTCCCTTCCCTCCTGCTATTTCCTCAGCCAGAGAAAGGGAGAGAAAGAGAGAGAGGGAAAAGTCGGAAGGGGGTGAGGGGAGGGAGACAGAAACCAACCTAAGGATGACTGGACTTTCCATTAATTCGTATTTTCTGTAGGTTCTGCCCCTTAACTGTTTTTTTTTTTCTGCCCTGGGATGGTGACTCTCAGCACCTCTGGGCAGGTTCCTGTGAGCATGATGTCAGCAAATCATCTATAGATATTTTAATGTTCAGTTCCAGTCTACTATATGCAGGACCACTGCTCGAGTCAAGAGAACATCTCTAGGAGAAACAGAGCTGGTAATTAATGCTTCTCATATGTCATGAGATCTCTAGATCAGTGGTCCCCAACCCGGTGCTGGGCAGCGAAGGCCTTGGCACCGGGCCGCGGCTCCCTCTCCCCGCCCTCCCGCAGTAAAAAACTTCCCAGGCCGCAAGCTTGCGGCCCAGGAAGCTTCTTACTGTGGGGGGGGAGAGGGAATCAGGGCCGCGCCCGTGCATTGCGCATGCGCGGCCGAAAACGCGCATGCGCGGCACTTTCGCGGCATGCGCGGGCGGGCAGTTGCCCTGCCGGTCCCCAGCCTCAAAAAGCTTGGGGTCCACTGCTCTAGATTGAAGACTCTATTTAAACACCACTTATTATTATTATAGGAGGCTTTCTTGGCATGATTTGTCAAAATAATAAAATGTTTCTTTTTTGGCATGATGCATTCCTAGTTCTTGATTCCCCCTTTCATGTTAATCTGAAACAAAAAAACCCCCACAAAATGCTAACATATTAAGCATCTGGCAGTGATAATTTAGGTGCACAGGGGGTTTTTTTTTCTCCTCCTTGTAAAGCTTTTGAGGAGCTGTTGCAAATAAAAATCAGGGAAAACACATTGTGGAAGCAGAATATTAAACGCTAATGCATTGAATGGCGGAATTACATTGGTTGTAACAAGGGCCAATCCTACTGCAGTCAAAATTGTATAGATATGTGTATATGTGGGAAGGCTGCGTAGCAAGAAAAGGCAGGGCTGGCTGAGCACGGTGGAAGAACGTGCCAACCTCTTTAGCATTCACAAGCAAGCTTCAGCTATAAAAAGTGTAAAAAGCTAATTCTAGGACTTTCCATGGGTATAAGCATGGCTCACACATAAAGATACCCTTGAGAAAGAGGCAGGGAAAAAAAGAGCCAGAAGGAGTAATTTCATGTTTATGCATCAGAATGCCTCCGTCGAAAACCAAAGAGGTGAGGCTGATTAAACTCATAGCTGGGAATTATCCAATGATCAAGAAACGTTTACAGACAATCCCATAGTTCCTTTGCTCAGAAATGGAGCTTCATATGGCTTGAATGCCTCTGACTTGATTTGTGAGGGGCTTTGTTGTAACACAGGCTCTTGAAGCAGGGCTCTGTGGTGTGATGAAAAGTGAAGGGGGGGTAAAGATTTGTAAGATACTGTCACAGGGAAATCTGAATGGTATGCAACCAGTTGGAAGAATTTCAGTGATTCTGGCGAACTGCTTTTGAGCTTTACAAAGTATCGCACCTTTTCGAGAGACTAAACTGGATTGTTTAGACAAAAAAGCCTGAGGAATATAGCCTGGAAGATATTAAAATTATGAAATTAGGCTGCAAAGGGAAATAAGTAATGGACTGTTATTGAATTGGAAAGAGGTGTTTTCATGGGTTACTCAAGGAAAGTCAAAGATGGCTGGTGCCAAGCCATTCCCATTATGCCTCTCTGTCTTTCCACACATACAAAGATCCTCCTGTCTCCTGCATCCCAGCCTTTACTCATTGCATAACATAAACCACCTCATTTTAGATATTGGTGATAAACAGTAGAAGAATATAGAGGTCCAGCTGGTGAGAGAGGTTCAGTTGACCTAGGGTTGCTGAACGCTGATAACTGGCAGGAGATGCTGATGGCACTGTCATGTCACAATGGAATGACACTCTGGGATTCACCTGAAACCTTCCGGTTTTGTCATAGAGATGCTAGGGGCAGGGGCAGTGATATTGATGTGACCATTTTTTGCATGAACCCAAGAGCAACATCACTTTATTGGGACAACACTCTAGAATTCACTTGAAATTCTATGATTTGGTAAATCCTAGAGTGCTGCAGCTATAAGGTGATGTAGGTTTGCTCTAAAAGTAACAGCATGGTATCGCTGCAGCACGGTTCCCCTTCCCCAATTTTTGTTCCTGTTGTTGCACCAAGTAGTGGGACCTAGGGCAGGAGACCTGCTGTAGGACTGGTCATCCTATGTTAACCACTGTTGGAATTGAATTGCTGATCTTAGCCACAAAATAATATGAAGCAGAGGTCTGAGCCCAAAACACTGGACCAGTTCTTTGAGCTAACATTTGCTGATACAACATTCCTTTTACAGAGGGTACAGTTCAGTTGTGATAGTACTAGAGTTTTACTACCAGATAATGTCCTTGTTTTGAATATGACAATCAACAATTCATAATGCTTGCTACCAAACTAGGGGAACATTATGGTCCTTAAATTCTTCTCCAAACTGGAAAACACATGTTGGAGAAGACCTTCATAATCCCATTCTCAGGTTTTGCTTTGTTATAGCGGGACAGAAACAGAGAAGAAGTTGTCCCTTACCCTCTTGTTCCCTCCCTGGCACCTAGGATGTTAGCATAGTAGCATCCCTGGTATTGGGGAACCTGGGAAACAGTTTTTCAATGGATCAAACATAATATCCCAGGGAAGGAGGTTGTCCAATTAAGACCCAATGAATGGACCTACCAACTTTCCTCCTTGATCTCAACTAATTCTTCTCATCACAGGCATCCATCCCTTGTGGATTTTATCTTCCCAAGTCCTATGATCCCTGCCATAGTCTTTTTTGTGGTCAAAATGAGCTCCTCCTTCTTTTGCCTTCAGAAAAATTGCTGGGCTCAGTGCAGAAGTCAAAACTAGGGTCATAGTCATAAATATCAAATGGCAAAATTAGCTCCCCATTATACTACCCCTCCAGATCCTGGTCCTTCAAGTTTGCACAGCATGAAGCCTTAAAAATTGCCAGTTTAAGTAGGGGAAAGGAAAAAGATGGTGACTATGTAAACATTTCCCTTTAAGATGTCAGTTCAGTGTGTTGTGCTTTCTGTAGAGGAAGATATAGATGTATACAAGCCACACAGTTGATCTATATGTAGATTATACTATGGGGTCTTGGATCTCTGTGTATTATTTCCTCTCCCCTCCTTGTACTCTGAACATTTCTTATGAATGGGGAGGAGGGGAGGATTTTCCTATCCTGATCCACTTCCATGAAAGCTACTATTGCTGCTGATGCAATAGAAGAGCACAGGGAAGACGCCACAGAAAATGTTGTTGTTTGGACTCAAGTGAGTTCAGATGCACATATTATTGTGTATCGGACTGCCCAATTTGGGTAGAAGTAGTACAGCTCTATACTACTTTTCAACTCTGGTGCTGGAGAAAACTCTTGCAAGTCCCTTGGACTGCAAGGCGAACAAACCGGTCAGCCCTAGAGGAGATCAGCCCGGACTGCTCCTTAGAAGGCCAGATCCTGAAAATGAAACTCAAATACTTTGGCCACCTCATGAGAAGGAAGGACTCCCTGGAGAGGAGCCTAATGCTGGGAGCGATCGAGGGCAAAAGAAGAAGGGGACGACAGAGAATGAGGTGGCTGGATGGAGTCACTGAAGCAGTCGGTGCGAGCTTAAATGGACTCCGGGGAATGGTAGAGGACAGGAAGGCCTGGAGAATCATTGTCGCAATGGGTTGGACATGACTTCGCACCTAACAACAACAAGTACAGCTCTTATATTACAGTCAGTTACCATTGGATTGGGGTGGCAGGCACAGGTCATATAATATTTCGGGTGAGAACCCCTGCCCCCGTCAGCCCAGTGCTGAGGACTACTGGCAACATCACACTCCCTGTCACACCACCAAACCCAGCCATTAAAGAAGCCCAATAAATATTTATTTACTGGCCTGTTGGTGCTTGGCATTATTTGCAGCTAGCCACCCATGTGATAAATTGTGACGATAATCCTGAGGTACGCTTTTCCCTGCCTTGGTAGAACCTGGTCATGACCTTTCCCACCCATAATAGCAAGGAGAAGAACAGAAGGCAGTTTATGAGGTATAAGAATATTTGCCATACCAGAAAGCTATATTCTTAGAACCCGAGCATCCAAGAGTGTTAAATCACTACCTAGCTTTTGGAAACATCCCAAAAATAATCTGTAAAAACAAATACGTAATGGGTGGGTGTACTGCTTTTAGCCACTCTGGAAGTAATGACATCTGAATCCTTTTAGAATCTAGATGTCTTCAGATACAATACTGCTGTTGATTATTTCAGGTCTCTGTATTCTTACCTTGGGGCTCTGCACACCCAAACAATAGTCATGTATGTCTGGTAAAAGATTCCCTAATGCAGCTAATGCAGTGGGATTTGAGAACATATCCTGCTAAAACTGGAAAAAGGAGATACTAGGGTTCTGGTTCCAAATTCAACAGACAAACACAATACATCCCAGTACGTATTATACTCTTCATGGATGGCTTCCACCCTGTGGCTGCAGCTTTGAAATAAATCTATGACAGAACACCCTTTAATATTCAGATGAAGTTTTTGGAGCATTGCAACTTAGAAAAACAAGGTCTGTCATGACACCTTCCCCCCACCCTTTTTTTACCCATATGTTCTTCTATTGATGTAATGTTGTAATTCATTGTGCAGGGAGGAAAGCCAGTTACAAATCTGCTAAGCAGAATTAGTGAGGATATGAGACATTGCCTTATATCCGTGATCCATGGAGCACTGCACCATTGACAAATTTTTCCAAGGCATGTGTCTTCCTCAAGCTTCCTGTGGGAGCTTTCGGTGTTCTGCAGGGCCTGCAAAACAGAGCTCTTCCGTCAGGTCTACGGTTAAGGCTGGGGTTGGTGAGGTAAATTGAGCCCCCCCTGGGTATGAGCAGCAGATCAACTTTTTACCTCATTCCTTGCCCTTCTGATAGTGAGGATGGGTGTGGTGGGGTTTCCCGCCGTGTTTGGGATTTTTAAGTCTTTTAATGGGGGTTTTAATGGGTTTTTATGAGACTTTGTAACCCACCATGAGCCTTGGAAGTGGCGGGAAAAAAATAGAAAAACAAACAAACAAACTATACCACTTATCTTTATACCATCTTTATACGCTAAACTAATATTCTTTCACTGTACCATGGCCCACTGTAATAACAGTTGGTTGTCAATGTGTCATGTCCTTTCAGGTTTACTTAGAGTTGCTAGCCCCCCATCTCTACCACCAGCCACTGTCAGGAGTCAGGAGGGAAGGGGTTGTGAGATCCAGGTTGGGAAACTCCTGGAGATTTTGGGGTGTAGCCTGGGAAGCACAAGGGCCTCAGTGGGATATGATGCCATAGAGTCCACCCCCCAACCCATCAATTGTCTGGAAACAAGCTATAATTCTGGAGTTCCCCAGTTCCACCCTTGTAGGAAGTCATTCCTAAGGGGTACAGTTCAACCCAAGACCATGCATTGGTTAGTTGTACACAGATTTGACTGTCTAGCCACATGAACCATGAACAAAAATCCCTATGGTGTTGTTTTCCACATTAGAATCATAGAATCATGGAACTGGAAGGTACCTTCAGGGTCATCTAGTCCAACCCCCTGCACAATGCAGGAAACTCACAACACAGTGACCCCAATTTCATGCCCAGTTAATGCCCCCTCCAAAAGGATATCAGAAATTCACCTCCCGATCCCAAAGTGGTGATGTGTATTTCTTTGGGCATGCAAGAAAGGGCCACAAAAACAAAACACTGACACAACCCTTCCTAGCCACCCACTCCCAATCCGCCTAAGTTTACAGAATCAGCATTTCTGTCAGATGGCTATCTAGCCTCTACTTAAAAACTGCCAAAGGAAAACCCACCACCGCCCGAGGAAGCAATCAATGGGCATCTCATGTTTTTCTAGGCCAACCTTGTCTTCATCATTCTTTTCTAGGGTTCACAGTGCTCAACTTGATTTCCTTTTCCTTGATCATTGTACGCTTATGCAGCTGCCTCACACTGAGACCATTGGTCTATCTGGCTCAGTGTTGTCTGTCCCCATTAGCAATTGTAAGCTAGCGTCTCAGGCAAAGAAGGCTTTCGCAGAACACCTAAGAACCTTTAACAGAAGAGGTCATGGGCAGAATTTGGGACCATCTGCGTATAAGATGCGTGCTCTTATAAAAGTGTCAGCCCCCTTACTTGATCCTTGGCAGCTGACTCCATCGGAATGCATTGAGTCTGAGATTATTGTGAAGGTTGTCTATTCATTGCACTATCGTTTATTTATAGTGGTTTTAAATTAAGTTAGCTGTTATATGGTATTATGTTTATTTAAATCATGTGATTCTATATTGTTGCTAGCTGTCTCTAACCACATTTGCTCTGGGAGAGACAGGATATAAGAAAGAAACTGTGATGACCTCTTCACTCCTGATAGCCAATACCCGATGTTGCATTCATGGGGTCAAGAGCCAAAGGTGGCCAACCCCTAGGAAACAGCCAATCCGAAAATCCTCACCCTGATCTTGAATAGTGATTCTCTTGTCAAGTAAACTGTAAATTCTGAGCCAGCACTGGAAGCCAAATGCCACCTCTTCTCAGGAGTATAAGATACGTATCAAACTGCCAAATCTAAAAATATGTTCCCCCTCTCCTTTCTTGTTGCTTATCCTCTCATCCTTTCCAAAATCCCTACATTTTAGCTGCATATATTCAAAACCGTTCATAAATAGTTTTCTGAATGACTGAATTGCCTTTTCTTCCTCACTGAACCTGAAATCTGAGTGTATCTGTTTGTGCAATTCCCTGTTCTTTGTTTCATTGACCTCCAGTCACCTACTGTACTTGCAATAATTATTTGACTTCAGCTGTCCATGAGTACTCATCTACTTTTCTCAACTCTAATTACTTTACTGAGCATCAGAGTGGAAAGGCCACTTTCCCTGAGGTGTTCCTCCTCCTTGGATGTCACCCTGTTGTGTTGTCTGTGCAATAAATAGAATTTTCCTGACTTATTTTCCTAACTTATATGTGTGAAAGAATTGCATGACACTTATGGGACTGAATTTTCATCTGACCTGAAATTATGTAGGCTTGGAAATATGCTTACAAGTTTTTAACTAAACCCTATTGTGAGTGGATCTCACTCGCAATAGGGTTTAGTTTAAAACTTGTAAGCATATTGCCAAGCCTAAGTTATATCATGCCACCATATAACGGGAGGAGATGTGGGCCCCGTCGGAGCTGGCACAGTTCTGCAAGGCCTGCAAGACGGAGCTCTTCCACCAAACGTTTGGTTGGGACTAATGACATCTGTAACCTTCCCCTTGAAAACACCCCCATTGAGGGACACAAGGGCTGAATCTGCATGGAGCTTTTATTCCAATCACAGGTTGAATCAATCCCTGCCATCTACACTGATTGCAATTTTCATTTTTATTTTGGGCGATTAAAATTTTCCATCTGCAACAAGAATGATTGATCCAGAGTGACCCTACCTTTCCCCTGTAATATCCGGGACTCGATATTTGAAAAATCGTAATGAGTAAGCGTGCAGCTGTCTGCTTTCCCTGAAATAACTTGCTGCCTCGAGCCTCCAGTGTTGTAGAAAAGCCCTCATTGGCCAGGGCGTCAGTTCCTGGTTCCCAGGTTTCAAAGTAAATGCAGCATTAGCCCTAGTCTAGCGACTTATGGTCAGTGAATATCCTGAGGCTGCTTTTTATCCTTAATGCTGCTAAATAATTACCATGAACCATATTGGAAGGGCAGTATAGAAATTTAATAACAACAACAACAGCAGCAACAACAATAACAACCTGCTCTCACCAGATCTTCGAAGCTAAGCAGGGTGGGTCCTTTGGATGGGAGAGGAAAGTAATGGCAGACCACTTTATCTTCTCACTTGCCTCACTAATGACTTACGACCTAGCTGGGGTTACCATAAATCATTTGTGATTTGACATCATGTATGTATGTATCTATTGCTTGAATTGGTATCTGTAAAAAATGGCCTCTCTTTTTAACGTCTTTCCTTCGACTTCTCCACTTTTCTGATGCTTGCAGCCTTTAAATATGTTAGACAAAAATCTAATACAGGGTTTCCCAACCATGCTACCATGGTAGTGTATGGTACAACAAAGGTCCCTCAGTGGTCCTGCAGCATGAGGGTTTTCAAAATGGTGGCTGGAGAGAGCCTTCCCACCCTGTGCCTGCCATTTCTGGCTCCCAGCGAAGAGGAAAGAAAAAGGTTTTTAATTTTTTTTAAATCCACCCTTATTTGGGCAGGTTGACCTGCCCTCTCCCAAAGTGGTCAATGATGGGCCTGAAGGTGGTGGGAAGGGGAAAGGTCCTGGCCATTGAAACTTTTGGCACCCAGGGCTCCTCTCACTTCTGGGGTGTGTAGTGGGAAGAAGTGGCAGTTCCGGGTACCTCAAAGGTTGAAGAATATTTCAGCGCTCAAAAAACTGCAAAAGAAGATGGCCTAATGTATTCTTCATGAGTATGCTTAAGTGAACTCTCCAAGGTGCCACTAGACACCTGTTTTATTTTATCTCCAGAAATGTAGGAGGAAACGTAATGAAATGATGGAAATGTGTCATCCTTCCACAGTCCAGCATTAAACTCATGTGAGCCTCAGAGCCTTTCTGATCATAACAGAGTTTACAAACGTCACCTTTTTTTGCGATGGAACTATGCTTGTAGAACAGATCTTTCCTCTCTCCTTGTTTTCTGTAGTCTAGTATTTCACATGAGAAGTTTCTCCTAAAGTCTTGGAGTCCCCAGTCCAAAATGGACATCCACAATAATTGTGGACTTTCTCCCTGCATTTCTTCTTCTCTGTTAAGGCGCCAACCAATCATTAGAAAGCTTAATAATTTTTGGTTCAACTTTTCAACTTATGGTCATGAGCATGGATTTCCCCAAACAGAGATGCTTCCCATTTGCTGGGCATCTGGCGAGTGTTTTGTATTGATATAGCTTAGTTTTTCTTGCTTAAACTATATTTAATTTAAAAATCTGGTTCCTTGAGACTTGAGTGCTGCATTCTTTTTGATACAACTTGAAGTAATTTTTTTGCATGTAATGGAATTGACTCCAGGACCAAAGCTGTCTAGAGCAATGGTTCTCAACCTGGGGGTCGGGACCCCTTTGGGGGGTCGAACAACCTTTTCACAGGGGTCGTGATGGGACAAGAGGCAGAACTGAACTGAGAAACCCCGGAAAAAAGCAATTTATATACAATCATGAACAATGGATCTTCACACCATTGGTCAGTTTCGGTTTAATTTCTGTGAAAGAACACTTGCATAATTTTATGTTTGGGGGTCACCACAATATGAGGAACTGTATTAAAGGGTCGCGGCATTAAGAAGGTTGAGAACAACTGGTCTAGAGACACAATATATAGAGAAGATAGAAAGTAGATAGCCATCTTTTGGTTAGTTTGCTGTGGAAAATTAGGTGGGCCCTTAACTGTGCTTCATAACTCTTATTTACTAAGGGGCTGCTTCTTGGCTTAGTGTTTTCGCTTGGCTGAAGTTAATTATAATTAGTGATTAACCCCACCACCACCTTCTGAGATCAATGTTAGGTACTTTCATATATCGGAGATCAATATTAGACACTTTCACATATCAAATATATGTTACACAGAAACGGACTGTTCTGGCTTGCTTGCAAGACTTGTTTAAAGTGGTTTTTCATTGGGGAAATATGGAAATATGGAAGTCATTCTTGTTTGGTTGGCTCGTTTTCTTGTTCTTAGTCAAAATTCAAGACCCCAAGTTTAAATTCCAGATTGGGGATTTCAGACATTAAATTTTACAAGTTCTGGTTCAATAATAGAATAATATTCTCCTGCGCACCATGAGAATCATATGATCGTCTATATTGAGTGGAAGGGACACCCATAATTTGTTATAGAGTTTTCCTCTTTTCTTTCATTGATTGACTACTAGTCTTTGTGAGAGCTGTGCTCAGTGATCTACAGTTTACTCAGTGTACATCATGCACATGAGCAACTGGAGACTGTTCCATTTTGCTTCTCATTTGCAAACTCTGTATCCACCTCACTGTGAAAGGGGAAAGGTGCCATAGAATGGGGGTTCATTCCTATTTGCATAATTCTGCATTTAGGGGAGGACTAGTAGGGGACTGAGGTTCTGTGTAGGCATCATGGAGAGTCACAGATGTTTCAATAGTTCTATGTGTTGGCAGAGTTTGAATAGGCAGAGACTGTGGAGCACCAGGCTGCATAAAGAATAAAATAATTTTTGATGTGAAACACATCATATGCCGTGCTCAGGACGGGAGTGTAATGTAAGTCGTAACGGACATGATGTCAGTCTGTCCTGCCCCCTCCCTGAGCACAGCAAAAGAGGCAGGGGTTGGCCAGTGGCAGTGGCCACTACAGCAGCACTGGTCGCAGCCATGGAGATGGAGGCAGGGCCCATGGTGACAGCAGTGGGTGTAGCAAAGGGGGCAGCCGAGCAAGCGGGGCTCAGTGTCAGAGCTGGCCAGCCACTGTCCCACCCATCCCTCGTCCATACCCACTTCTGACAGGCAACAGTGGTAGAATAGCTTATCCAAATTAGGGGAGCGATCAGAGAACTGCTGCCAGCTTGGAAACTTATACAAGATTTTGAGTAATTGATGCTGCAAAAAATCATAAAAGATTTAAACAATGTAGATTGCATGTATTTAACTATCTTTAAATCTGGAAAATAAAAATAAAAATCTTATAAAAATCATAAAAGATTTATTAAAATAAAAGGTTTATAAACAAACTTTTAGCACTACAGAGATTTAGAAATCAGGTTAAAGGCATCCTTCTGTCCTGCTGGTAAAATATACCTCACTAGACATGAAAAATGGGGGAGGCTCTGATGTTAAGAGGTTAAGAGGTTGCAAAGTATCGTATTGTCCATTTTATGAAGGGATTTGAGTAAAGTTTTTATCCTCCTTTTTAACTAGGTGTGCTAGGTCTTCTGACTAGGCTAAATTACTGTTCTTAATAGACAACCAGAACCCTGTATTGATTGAGGGAGTGGCAATATTTTTGTCAGCTGCTATTAGGATGCGTGTAGTTAAACTTCAAGGTTGAGAATCGTTTATTTCCGTAATTTGACTTCTACATGTCTGTAATGGTTTCATTAATTCTATTGTCCCTTTTATCACACTAATAAAGGCTTGTGATGTGTGAGGTTGCAAAGTTCTATTTCATCTCCTTTACCTCCAAGCAACCTGTGGCTCTGTTAGGCGACTGCATGTTTCAAGATGACCCAGGTACAGGTCCTCCTGCAGCCAGCTCCACACCGTGGAGGGCAGGCGCAGGTGCCGGTGCATAACTCAGCGCGTATACACAGCTAGGGAGCTCCCCCCCATGGTGTGGTGTTGGTTGCATCGGCTTGGAACGTGGACGCCGCAGCGCACAACCCTAGTCCACACACCTTAGAGCTCTCACTTTCCGTCATCACTTTCCTGAAAATCTTTTCTCTTTGTCCCCACCCACCTGGGTTACCCCAGGTCTTGAAAGGTGCAGGAGGTAGAAAATTCAGTTTCATATGTCTTAAAAATTTCTAAGCATTTAATGTGGTAACATTAGTGCAATATTGGAAGTATCATAGTCTGGTTTATCCTACTCTAGAAAAAAACATATCCTATTCCTGATTTGATATTTTATATACAAACTTTAATATTCAACAGAAAAAATTCATGGCAGCGTTAGAAAGTTGTCAGGCTCCCATTATTGAGCTGGAACTGTTTGTTCATAGCCTTAATCTACAGTTAACAAGCTAACTTTTCCACTTAATATTTCTGGTAAGGCCTTGGAGGAGGAGCATGTCTCATGGCTTAAGTGCCACTCAGCGCTTAACACCAACTCATGGTGGCTGTCCCGCCCGAGTGCCTCCTCCAGCTGGCTTGCCTGTCTGTCCAGCGGCCAGCCAATCTCCTTTGGTCCCCCACCACTGATCATCCCCTCCTCCTTCCACTTCACTCTGAGGCTCAGAGGCTGCAGATCCCTGCCATGTGAGAGCTGCCCCTGCTGGTGAGTTCCATAACAGCTGCCTGCAGCCTTTCCAGGTCTTGGGAGGAGGGGGAATCCTTCTGTAGAGTTCTTCCACTCCAACCTCCTAGCCTAGATCCCATTGTATTCCTGAATGCAACGGGCTTGGCCCCTAGTGTTTGTATAATGTTTGACCATTTTATCATCAGTAACAGTCAACAGTAGTACCATTCCTGTATTTACATATTTAGAAAAGGGAAATAAAATGCATTTTGGCGTTTGCAGATTGGTAGCTTTCATTATATTTAACAGTTCCTTAGAACTTTAATTGGATGGCTGGTTTATGCTAGTGGTGGCACAGGGCTGTAAATAGATAAGGTGGAAAGACAGATAAAATGGAAGGGAAAATTAATTCTCTGGATATATTAAAATAGAATCCACTCGACTATATCATGAACCTCTTGATGGGAAGAAGTAAGACCTCCTTGAAACATGGTTACCCTCAGCTCAGTTTCTGGGGCATCAAATATATAGAGTTTTAAAAGTTTAAAGGTCAGGGTTTTTTTGTGTGTATTTTAATATTATATTACAAATTTTGACATATATATGTTTCAGATGTTCAACAGCTCTTCTAAGTATAGAATAGTAGATTTGTAATGCAATATAAAAATAGTAGAATATAGTGTCATTTGCAGTGGTACATTGGAATGTATTTCTCTGGTCTATGGACAGGTGAGAGAACTCTACTCAGCCATGTGCCTCACTTGAAAGAAGATGCTGTAAAGTCACCTTCACACTTGAGAGGAGACAGATGGAGCATAATGGCAGGCTCAGTTTATTGCTCTCAGCATTCCACAATTAAACATACATCTGCATTTCAATCTCCAACTTTGACACATTTCTTTTCTTCACTGGGTTTCCCCCCAGAATTAAACCCAGACAAACGGTTACTATATAAACTAAGGCCGATTTTGTATGTGCTGAAAAGGCTGGTTGGGTGCTCATAGGGCAGGAGGGCTGATCTCCACTTCCATATGACAATTATGCTGGGCTGCTCCCCCCCAGACCTGGCATACTTCATGGTGCTGTTGCCCCACATTAAGGGAGCACGGATATTTTCCGCATTTCCTTAGCTAACCTAGGGGCCAACAGGGCCTAGGCCAGTGCAGGCCGGTGTGGACGTGAAAGAGCTGGGCCTTCCAGACTGGGTCAATATGTGACCCCTATGGGGATGCCAAAAATAGCAGAGCATGCAGCTCTACCAGAATGCACCAACAGTGGCCCGGAGTGGCATGGCGAGTGCAGAGTCGCCCTAAACTTGTTACTCCTGTTTAGTCCTTGAATCTGTTAAATATCTTCATTTTGCTGTATGGTGATTTACTGTTCACCCTCTACCTAGATGTATGGACTGGTAATTTCTCCTTCATAGTATCTGAAGAACTGTCCAGGTACATGAAAGCTTATACCTTCAATCAATCTCTGTTGGTCTTAAAAGTGCTACTGGTCCCAAACTATGTTCATTTAGTGTAAGTGTTATTGGCAGTGAATAGTCAATGCTTTAACCTGGTCTGAGAATCTTGAGTGACAGGAGGTTCGAATGGAGTTCTACAGTTAAAAGTGACAGTTAAAAGTGGCAGGGAGGAGTTATGCAGAATGAGAGGACCAAGGGGGCTCCTCATTGTAGAAAATATGATCAGAACTCCTCCCCTGAGGGAATAGCCCCTAGTAAAGGAGGGTGATCCCTACCAACTGTTTAATAAGAAAAATGGGAAGTTCTGGCCTTCACAAGTAATTTTTGAGAGAAAGAAGCTTATGCCTGATTATTTAAGCAGTAACTGCCAAGAGAGATCTCTCTACAGTTTTAAGGACCTGTTTCTGTAAGAAAACAGCAACTGCATTGTGAAAAACTATTGTTTATAATCATACACATTTACCTCATTCCTGTTGCCTGTTTATCAGCCAAGTTTAAACCTGAAGCCTACTTGACAGTCTTACTTGACCCTTTCCCCTTCTAAAATGAAATAAATAAGTTTGATTGGTTTGAATTAACATCAGCTTCTCATGTGCCATTATCAGCCATATATAAATGAAGATTTTTTTTGGGGGGGGGGTTCCCTAGTTTGCTAGGTTGTTTACCTTATATCCCTATATATTTAAACAATTGAATGAGATAGAGGAACAAAGAACAAGAAAAGGGACTGCTCAGCCAAGAAAAAGAAACAGTAAAGCAGAGAATCGTTATAACCAAGTGTCAAGAGTTTTAAGTTTTCAGTACATTTGGCTGAATGATGAATACCTAAAGGTGATTCTCGTGGTTCAAGTGCAAAGGTATCTCACCTTATTTATAGAAAATTGGCAGTACAATCCTTGACAGAGTTGCAACCTTCCAAATACATTGAAGGCAACTCTATTTAAAATTGCTCTCTTAATCCCATTTCTCACATTGTGATTTCAAGCAGTCATGTCGTAGGAATGTGTTGTCCCTGGGGTTGCCAACTCTGGGTTGAATAATTCCTGGTCATGCCTGTTAAAGAAAGTATTGGAGTCAGCATGGTGGCCTCGTCTCAGTTATCTGTTGGAAATGATTGCTTAACAGAAGAAAACTCCTCATAGTAATAGCTTATGGGTGTTAAAAAAAACCCTCTTTTCCTTGATAAGGTCTCTTAACAAAACGTTAACAAAACAGCAGACTGATGTGGAGCTTTTGCTGCTAGAGAGTGTCCTTAGGGTAAACAAATGTCTTCAGTCTCCAAGCTGTTAATTTCTATCTGTTGTCAAACGCTTTATTTGCACAAAGGCAAAAAAAAAGAGAAGAAAAAGAGTGAGAGAGAGTCATGGTCATGTCAGTTGAACCGAAATGGCAGCTGCCTTTATTATAACCAAACTGTGTAAACATGTTCATTTGGAAAAGATAAGCCACTTGACCCAGAGATATTTTCTCTAGGGGAAATACAATTTTGGCCAAACACTTTATTAATGGAGCCTTGGTGAAGTACAGTCAACTTGCTCTGTGGCTTTAAATTACCTCTATGCTTAGCGTCTAAGAGTTGGTTCTTATATGCCGCTTTTCTCTACCCGAAGGAGCCTCAAAGCGGCGTACATTCTCGCCTTCCCTTTCCTCTCCCCACAACAGACACCCTGTGAGGGAGGTGAGGCTGAGAGAGCCCTGATATTACTGAAGAAGAAGAAGGGTTGGTTCTTACATGCCGCTTTTCTCTACACGAAGGAGCCTCAAAGCGTCTTACATTCCCCTTTCCTCTCCCCACCATAGACACCCTGTGAGGGAGATGAGGCTGAGAGAGCTCTGATATTCCTGCTCGGTCAGAACAGCTTTCTCAGGTCTGTGGTGAGCCCAAGGTCACCCAGTTGGCTGCATGTGGAGGAGGAGTGGGGAATCAAACCTGGCTCACCAAATTAGAAGTCCATGCTCCTAACCACTACACCAAGCTGGCTCTCCAGTGTGGGTCCGGCCTAGTGTTGGTGACTCTGACTGCAGTAATTGGAAGCCCTACTTTCTACAAGTGTGCTCAAAGCTATTAATTTAGTAAAAGGTATATTGATCGAAGCCGCGCTTTCTCAACTAGGGTTTCGCGAAACCCTGCGATTTCTTAACGGCCCTGGAAGGGTTTTCCGAATGGGTGAGAATTATTTAATTTTAGTATGTTTTTAAAAATGTGTTAAACATTTATCGGATGATTTGTTTACCCGCCCCCCCCTCAAAATGGCCAATGATGAGCCTGGAGGAAGTGGGAAGGGGAGGGGAGGGGCCCTGGGTGGGTGTGTCCACAGCTATGATTCCCAACCATATTCTGCATAATCGCAGCACTTGGGGGGGGGGTTCTTGAAACCTGAAGAATGTTTCCAGGGTTTCTGGATGGTAAAAAAGGCTGAGAAAGACTGATTTGAACTTTTAGTTTATCACATTCTATCCTTCCCCCCATCACAAACATATACAATGTTATTGTTGATTTGAAGAACATAACAGCCCTGTGGATTAGACCAGCTGGTCCATCTAGTTCAGAACCCCAACTCATATGGTGGCCAACCAGTTCCTCTGGCAGGCCAACAATAACGCATAGTGGCAGAGGCTTTCCCCTGATGTTGCCTCCTAGTTCCAGGATTCAGAAATTTATTGTAAAGTTTAATCTCTTTAGTCACCATGAGTACAGATGAGCCACTGATAGATATATCCTCCATGAATCTGTCCAATACCTTTTTAAAGCCATCTAAGCCTGTGGCTACATGCTCTGACAGCGAATTCCATATTTTAAGCACTCTGTGCAAAGAAGTATTTCCTTTTCTATGGCCTGAATCTGTGGCCCATCAGCTTCCTTGGATGCCTTTGAATTCTGGTATTTTGGGAGGAGAGAATAAATTATTTTGGTCAACTTTCTTCACCCTTCGTATAATGTTACACACCTCTATCATACTTCCCCCCTAAGCGTCTCTCCTAAGCTGACAAATCCCAGACTCTTCAGCCTTTCCTCATCATCACCCAAATCATTTTGGTTGCCCTCTTTCCAGTTTGGTTCCAAGATTCGTCCCCTAAAATATTGCTTCTCTTTAACACCAGGTAGACTTCTCATTGATACTAAAACTAGGGACTTGGATCCCATGATGGGAGCGATTTCTGCCCATGGAGCATTCGTTTCTTGGCTCCTCTCTCCCACTGTAGGGAAGTGGAAGTGTGAGAAAATTGTGCTCCATGAGCAGAAACCATTCAATTCATGGAAGCACTCTGGTGGCGTCAAGCTAGGGTCTCCTACATTTATGTATGTGCAGCAGAGACACATCATATAATTTCTGTTATGATGATGATCTGTCTGGGTGATGTGTATTGGGGAAAAATGTCTTTTGTTGTATTTTATTCTGTGTCCGTTCTAGCTTTAATTCTCTCAGTCTGGACCGAGTGCCAATAATTTAGTGCCAGCGACAAATTCCAGAGGAGAAGCCATGTTAGTCATAAAGAACTAAGAGTCTTGCGGCGCCTTACAGATTAATAAATTGTGGCTTAAGTTTTTGTGCAACTATAAAGATAATTATATGTTTCAAACAAAGCCCCTTAGAAACAGACCACCGGAATGCAAATGACGTTAGAAATGGCATACCATAAAACGATATTCAATACTGAATGTAAACAGGACAATAAAATGGGGGAACACCCCCCCCCCAAAAAAAATCAATGAACTGTGTATCCAGGGTGTTAATTGTACCATGCATAAACTGTCTGGTTTATGACAAGACACATCGTTCCCATTTCCATCAAGATCATGGTCCACTGGTTAATTTCATATTGGATTTGTTCTTTGTGGATATTCTACTTCACATATAGAAAAATGAAAATCTGTATTATATATGATCTCCAGTATAGGTCAACGGGAAAAAGAATGTCACAAAAGTGTCCTGATAAGAGGTAGCAAAGTGGGCTTGCTTAATGTAAGAACTGTTTCTCTAAAAGTAGAGGTACCCCATTTTAAAAATATAAATAAATATTCCGGAGAACCTATTCCAGGAAGCCATTGGGGAACAGGCACTCCCCCTACAGGCAAGAATACATTTTAATAAGGAGGATATTTTCCGCTTCAAACGTGCCAGTGGAGCAGTCTGGGAACTGGACATGATAATTATCCTTTAAGAATGATGTTAGATCCATGGGTCATGGAACACAGATGCACTGGAATCTTTCAGCTCTTTATTAATGATCTCAACTCATAGTACACTGAGCTGAACAGCCCCGAACAAGCCCCCCGTTATATACAATCCAGGACAAAAGAACTTCCTGCAGTTGGAGGCAATTCAATACCAGATTAGATAAAAGTAATTGGATCCCTAGTGGATCCAGCCGTGTACTGTCCAATCACAGTGTGGCGGCTGCCTTTGAATTTACTGGCTCCTGCGGGGAGACCAGCCAGGAGTGAGCCAATCCTGCCTCTGGCCTTGAGCTTTGATCCTTGGTGGATCAACATGCATAACACATGAACTATGACCGTTAACGCACTGGAGGTTTCATGCCGGGCTGCAGGCTGAAGTTTTAGTTCTGGCAGGTTGCCCCACCTCTTCCTGTACCCACATGGGGGAGCATTTGGCCCGGTGCACCTGATCTGCCCCTGATTTGTGCTCCTGCATGGGAACTGGGGCAGTAAAGTTCCCAGTGCGTAAACGGTCTATGTGACCAACAGTGCAATCCATTTCTAAGCAGATTTCCATCATACTAAGCCACCTGGTTTCAGTGGACTTAGAATCATATACTTTTGCTCAGAACTGCCCTGTAAGAGCCTGAAGATACATCTCTGAAATGACCGGATTGTCTTTCTGAATTCCTGCGCAAAGGCCATTTTGTCAGCAGTTAGCGTTTACACGTGGAGTTGGGTGCAACCAAAGCAGGGCCGCATAACCCATAACGCTGTTCTCTTGCGCGGGTCATGCAACCCCATGACGCGAAAGCCACGGAGCAGTCTCCGTCCTTTTTGTATAAGAGATGGTGCAAGCTGTTGTGTGGATGGCAGAACAATTTGTGATCTGGTTTCATTCTTATGCAGTGCGGCAGTGTGCGGTGTAAAATGGACCTTCTGTGAATGTAAAACAGACCTTCTGTTAGCGGAACATGCCTTCTGGATGCAGGAGGGCACCTTTGGATCCAAATCATTTGCTGTTGCTCTGCTGCATTAAATTTCTCATATCATTTTGCCACCCTGTCTAGTGTCCAGTTCTGTTTTTAATGGTTTGTTTGTTTGCATGTTGTTAGAGCAGGTATATCTTTCTAACAACCCACCCAAATCAACAAATCCACCCAACCCCTGCGTCTCAGTACGAGTTGAGCTAAAGCTGTTTGCAGTTTCACCATCCTTTAATTGTTATTGTTATTATGTTAATGATACTGTTGTTACCACCTTACTGTTACCAGAATTATGTTACCTGTACCATTTTGTTGTTTCATGTAAACCGCCCTGAGCCTTCGGGTAGGGCAGTATATAAATACAATAAATAGGACTTGTGTTGTTGTTTTTTTTCCAGAGAGGCTCACTCTTCTCTCTTCAGCATTTTTGGTAGGCCGCAAAAGTTTGCCTGTATTCAAACCACATTTTAAATAAGCACCAAATGGGAGAATTTAAGGTGTATTTCTTTGCACAGCATTTGAATTATTCCAGCAGGCTATACAATAGGCCACCCATGTGCCCCAAAACACAATAAGGAAACAATGTGCCCCAAAACACAATAGGGAAACAATGGCTTGCTTAGGTTTTTACCTAGAAAATGAATCAAATTAGGTATTAGAATTACAAAAACAAGGTAAATAAAAACAGGCAGGCTTGCAATGCAGGTCTGAACAGAGTTACACCCTCCTAACGGCCATTGTCGTCGGTGGATTTAGAAAGGCGTAGCTCTGCTTTGGATTGCATCGTTAATAATTTGGCAGAATGACTGCCAAAGTACAGTCTGGGTGAAGGCCATTTTTCCTGTGAGAGAAACAGCTTGCCAAAGGTCTGAATGCCTAATGGATTGCTAGGCACACTGCCCAGGCACACACTCAAACATAACGCCTTTATAATCTGCTGCATTATTAATTCCATGGGATAAATATATAACAAATTCCCTCCCCCTTCACAACACATCATCCCTGACAGTAAGAAAACATGTGACATCACAGCAGATCATTGCCGTGTCTATGCTTCAATATGGCAAAGTTGGATAAGAACATTGCTTACATTTATCACCAGTGAGCCAGAGAAAGGTCCTCCAGGCTGGATAACAGATCGGCAGTTATCTTGGTTTCTAGCAACTGATTCTGCGTAGAAGAAGAAGAAGAAGAAGAAGAAGAAGAAGAAGAAGAAGAAGAAGAAGAAGAAGAAGAAGAAGAAGAAGAAGAAGAAGAAGAAGAAGAAGAAGAAGAAGAAGAAGAAGAAGAAGAAGAAGAAGAAGAAGAAGAAGAAGAAGAAGAAGAAGAAGAAGAAGAAGAAGAGTTGGTTCTTATATGCTGATTTTCTCTATCCGAAGGAGTGTCAAAGTAGCTTACAATGGCCTTCCCTTCCTCTCCCCACAACAGACACCCTGTGAGGTGGGAGAGCTCTGATATTATTGCTTGGTCAGAACAGCTTTATCAGTGGAGAGCCCAAGGTCACCCAGCTGGCTGCATGTGGGGGAGTGCAGAATCGAACCTGGCTCGTCACATTAGAATTCCGCACTCCTAACCACTACACCATACTGGCCAGCTCTGGGTTTGGAAATACCTGCAGACTCTAACGGTGGAGCTAGGAATGGGAGGGATTTAGGGCAGGGAGGGACCTCAATGAATTATTATGCTATAGAGTCTGCCCCCCAGGGGAACTGATCTCTCTCGCCCAGCAATGAGCTGTAAAACCAGGAAGATCCCCAGGTTCTGCCAATAGACTGGTATCCTTATTACTGCCTCCTTTACGTAAACCTTAAAAATGGAGGAAGGGAAAAAAGTATTAGTATCATTTTCTTGCATTTAGTGACGTGATAATAGAAATGACAATCACTCCTCAGCACCTGGTACCAAAGAGGAAGAGAATTTTATTAGAACATAAGCAAGGCCTGGTCTGGGCCCAGCTAGGCCATAACCAGTCACAGCCAGCACCAAGAAAAGAAATTAATAGTGGAAGGGGATCATGTTAAGATAATTATGCCATACAAGAAGAGAACAGCAACCGTTCACAGCAGCCCACAAAGATAACAAAAACTGCAAGTGCAAGAGCCTGTTGGATGAGTCTGTGTGCCAAGAGGTATGTCTGACTTCAACCAGGGCCAGGATATTTTCCGTTCTGGCCCTTACCTGGTGTAATGAGTTCCCAGAACACATCTGGACCCTACCGGAGCTGGCACAGTTCCGCAGGACCTGTAAGACAGAGCTCTTCTGCCAGGCCTGTGGTTGAGGCCAAAGTTAACATCTACCTATTTTATAGCCCCGCCTATCCATTATTCTTGGAAGAAGCCCTAGACCATAGCCTGACTTCTGGGACAATATTAAGATATGCTCTGAAAATGAATTTATGATGTTTTAACCTGTCTGTGTTTTCAACAAATTTTAAGTCTCAATTTTGTTTTAATCATGATAGTTATATAACATACTGTATGCCTCCCTGAGCTGGCTTCCTGGGAAGGTGGTATAAAAATTAAATAAATAAATTTTAAAAATTTGCCCATGCACCCTTCCTGTGTTCCAGAATCCCTCCATTCTTTCTTAATTCTGGTTTAACTAGGAGACATTCTGTTTGACATCTGGATCATGTGCTGCCTGTGATATCTGTTGTTTTATCCCCATCATTTATCACTCCTGTCTTAATGATACCTGTGGAGGAGGAGGAAGAGGAAGAGTTGGCTCTTATATGCTGCTTTTTCTCTACCCAAAGGAGTCTCAAAGTGGCTTACATTTGCCTTCCCTTTTCTCTCCCCACAACAGACACCCTGTGAGGTGGGTGAGGCTGAGAGAGCCCTGATATTCCTGCTCGGTCAGAACAGCTTGATCAGTGCTGTGGAGAGCCCAAGGTCACCCAGCTGGCTGCATGTGGGGGAGTGCAGAATCAAACCTGGCTCGCTAGATTAGAAGTCTGCGCTCCTAACTACTATACCAAGCTGGCTCTACACCAAGAAAAAGCATTAGTAAAATGAAAGTGTGATGGGATCCTACACATGATTGTATTCAGTATTTTATTACTATGTGTGTTCTTGCACATTCTTAACGTGCACATACC
The DNA here is from genome assembly GCF_049243985.1 of Paroedura picta. NCBI lineage: Eukaryota > Metazoa > Chordata > Lepidosauria > Squamata > Gekkonidae > Paroedura > Paroedura picta. The sequence goes on along the minus strand of NC_135369.1, from coordinate 171,919,979 downwards.
CCACAAAAAAATGGATAGTCTGCACATGCAGCCATATCATGGCTACATTTGTGCAATGTTTATCAATTTAGATTACCACACCCACATATGCAAACAAATATAAAAACCAGCCCCCATCTCTTCACCCCAACACACTTTTCTTGCAATGCCCCATATGCAGATAAACTCAAATGAAAGGCAGCTGCCATTTTGGAATAGCGGTACATCTGAGGGGCTCTTTAGGTACTCGGCTATATCCCGGTACACTGGTTGAAAAACCCTGTCTTAGCATATCTTCTATAAATGGCTGGGCGATTTCTCTGTGCCCAGAATTTCAAGGTGTCGGGCTCTGAAACTGGATCCAGTCTCACTCCGCTGAAACATATAAATCTAAGCTGCTCCCCAAAGCAATCTGTGTAGAATGTGCAGGTTTTTAGAGAACTATTACTAAGTGCTAAAAGGCTGCCATATTGAGGATGGAGCAGTATTGTTCTCTCTTGCCCTAGAGGGACAGAACAGAACCAATGGGATGAAATTAATTCAAAAGAAATTCCATCTAAACATCCGGAAGAAGTTCCTGACAGTTATAGCAATTTCTCAATGGAACAGGCTTCCTTGGGAGGTGGTGGGGTCTCCATCTTTGGAAATTTTTAAACAGAGGCTAGATAGCCTTCTGACAGAGAGGCTGATTCTGTGAAGGCAAAGGGGTGGCAGGTTACAGTGGATGAGCGATAGGGATGTGAGTGTCCTGCATAGTGCAGGGGGTTGGACTAGATGACCCATGAGATCCCTTCCAACTCTTTTATTCTATGATTCTATGATTCTAAGTGCCTACCTGGATCATAATATTTTGCTAAATGGCAGAGCATTTGTTTGCACATTTACAGAAGAACCATTGACTGGAATACAATAACACACAACCATTTTGTTGAAGAAGGCAAGGAAAAATAAAAATCGATTTAGTGAACCAACACATGTTGCCAAGTTTTTAAAAAATCTGCCACATTCTACGCTGAAGGTGAAACGGAAGAGCAAGGATTTAAACTGCAAGGAGATTCTGTGCTCACGGGGTTTATTTGGCTGCTTGTGGCATCTCGAGACTTAGATCCACAGGAAATTCTGTTGTATCCCATTCCCCCCTCCCTACACCTCTTCCTTCATGCCACATGGAGAGTGAGAGATTAGTCTTAATGGAATACAACTAAAGAAAGCACAAACCGGATTTATCCAGATGTGTCTGAAACATCTTGAATATATATTCTTCTTGAGAACACCTTCTTTTTTGTGACTAACCTTTGGCAGATACCATCCTAAGAAAATGGTGTTAATTAGCTCTTTTGGTGAACTTTGTATGCTGACAGGACACAAAACTCTCCATTAAGATCATGCGACTATGGTTACCTCAGTGGGCTATAGTTGATATACAAGATCCCAAACAGGATCAATTTTTTAAATACAGTGTTGAATTCTTCCGATTCCAAATCTGTTTTGTTGAAATCCTTTGAAAAACAAAGGAAACACACGGCTGTTTTTATTACTGGCCTGTTATCTGCTTCCTAGGATGGTCCTTGGAGGATTTCCAACTCACAGGTCAGGGTATGTATGTGAAGGTCACACGTGAGGATATCAGAAGGTGGAGGAGGAGGAGGAGGAGGAGGAGTTGACCCCTACTTGGTGGAATGAGCTCCCGGAAGACCTACAGGCCCTGTGGGAACTTTCAGCATTCTGTATGGCCTGTAAGATGGAGCTCTTCTGCCAGGTCTATGGTTGAGGCCCGCACGCTAGGGAGTTTAGTTATATTTAGTCCGCCGCTTCTGAACATCTTGGTAACTGTTTGTAATTATGGAATAGTCCTGGTTTTAGGGGAATTTTATTGGGGTATTTTATTGGGGTTTTATATATGTTGTAACCTGCCACAAGCCATTGGGAGTGGCAGCCTAGAAATCCAAATATAATAATAATAATAATAATAATAATAATAATAATAATAATAATAACAACAACAACAACAACAGCAGCAGCAGCAACAACAACAACAATAACAACAACAACAATCACCACCCACTTTTCACTACCCGAAGGAGGCCCAAAGAAGCTTATAAGCACTGCCCCCTTCCTCTTCCCACAACAAGCACCCTGTGAGGTAGGTGAGGCTGAAAGAGCTTGAAAGAAACTGCTCTGTGAGAACAGCTCAAATAGGACTGTGACTAACCCAAGGTTACCCAGTTGACTGCATGTGGAGGAGCAGAGAATCAAATCTGGCTCACCAGCTTAGAGGCCGCCACTAACTACTATACCAAGTGGGGTATGGAGAAACACAGTCCTTGAGTGGTTAAGCAGAACTTAGTACTAAGATGTGATGTCATCACCTGTGCATCTGTTGAGCTTTGCTCTCCCTTCAGTAGCTTCATGCTGCACTGTGCTCAACCTATATCTGCACTGGTCTGTCTCTGGCCACCTCTAAATGTCAGCTGGTATGGGAACCACATCTTTCACTTGCTTCCCCTTGAGTGGCTTTCACTGGTGGGGGTAGGAATTCTTCCAGTGTCCCACCACGAGAGCTGTTGCCGCTTCTATTAGGAGGCTTCTGTGGATCAGTAGAAGGACCACAGGGTCAAGAAAACCATTTACATATTAGCCACAAAAATAATCTTGTGCTTCCTGCCTTCCATTTGTGCACTAGATGCTTCCATTAGAAAGCAGGAGGTTGAAAAGGTGATGTCGAAGAAAAAGGGGTTTCTCTTGGCATTCTCTGTGGTTGGCGGCGCCAGCTGCATCTCATGTATTGTTACTCATGCATCAGCTGTTGAAGAATTTGTCTGCACAATGTATGGAGGGCAATAGGTGAAGAATTGAGAGTGCCAAACTACATGCGATGTGAAGTTAGGCCTTGAATTAAATGAGAGTTCTGATGTTTAGTTGGGGGGGGGATGCACATACCAGGTGAGAAGCATAAACCTCAGAAAACAAAATCTTTCTTCCATCTGCTTTCTTCCTTGCAAAGCTGTTCTGGAGAAACATTTTTTTTTCAAACGACTGCTTGCAATAAAATGATGTGGCGTTTCAAAATCAGTCAATCTATATTTCAATTAGTTGTCATATCTGGAAACTAGACGATGACAATCAGCTGGTAACTTCCATGCTCTGATTCTGATGAAATTCGACTGCTGCATGCAGTGCTCACCTGTGTGGGGCTGCCTTTGAATGCTGTCCAGAAGATTCAACAGGTTTGAAATATAACAATGCTGTTTATCACTAAACATTAGAAAGCTCAAGTTTCATGCAGACAACTCACTCCCTACCTGATTAGCTTTCCCTGGGGGTGTGCCGCCAATAGGGAGAGAGCATTGACCCAATGAGGATCAACAAATTGCATGTGGATAGGGAGAGGCACTGTCTGAATGAGGGCCAATCAGTTCAAATTGCATGCAGATAGGGAAAGAGCACTGATTGGCCATCCCTCAGGGGTGTCTTCAATAGGGAAAGAGAACTGTCCCAATGAGAGCCAATCATTTCAAATTGTGTGCAGACAATCCCCTACCTGATTGGTCCTCCCTGGGGTTGTACCACCAATAGGGAGACATCAGTCTCACAATTAGGGCCAATCATGGTACTTATCTGTCCTTTTCTTCCTCTTCCTGCTGCTTGCTGGGTGGAAGAGGTGCCAGCCTCTCTGAAAGACCCTTCTGCTGGTAAGTTGTCCCCTCTTCAGCCTCTTCTCACCCTCCATCTCCCCCCAGGCAAAGGAGGGAATCCAGCTGCTTCCTTAGCTTCCTGTATTGGTCTCAGGTTTCAGCTCTCTGCTGGAAAGAAGCAGAGATGAGCTGACACAGGGAGGCAGAGATAATCAGTATTTCAAAAACAGAATGCCAAGGGTCTGATAGAATGCAGTGAATGTCTTAACTCAGTCCAAGAAGACTCTGTGATGACTCACAGTCTTCTGCACTCAGCAACTGTCTTGCTACCATGTGGTGTCTTTTAGATAGAAGCTCTCTTCCAACACATGGCTGGTATTGCTTAATAGGCCCAGGTGGGCTGACAAGGCAAGGAGCTGCTGCTGGGGACTAGGAAGAAGAATGAGGAGGTCCTGAAACAACTTTGGAATCTAAGCCCTGGTTTGTCTACAGTTCCATTCCCTCTTGCTGGTCAGAGTTCTCTGCCTGTTGAACATATGGCTGGGCTAAGCTCTCATCCCGCTGTGGCTGGGGGGAAGTTGGGAGCTCCTGACAAGGCTTTTCCTCCAAGGGGTCCTCACTAACAGGACCTGGATGCATAACACCTTCCGGTCCCTGCCGCTGGCCATTGGAGCACTCTTTGCTTTACCCCACCCTACCTCTCCTCAAAGGGGCTGGATGGATCCAGCAGCCTTCCCTATCCAGCCTTATCTGTCCAGCCTGTTCTTTTGGAGATGAGAGGGGATGGGAAAGCCACCCCTTGAAACCTTCCTTGCCCAGCCTGTCATTTGGGAGATCAGGTAGTAGGGAAGGAGGCAGCTGATCCACTATGGCCTGGCCTTTGGAAGATATGGCTGTGGGTGAGAAAGAGGCAGCCCATCCACCGTGGCCTACCCAACCATCTTGGCCTTTGGGAGTTGGGAGGGAGGAGGCAGCCCATCCCCTATGGCCTTCCCCAAGCAGCCTGGCCTTTGGGAGGTGTGTGTGTGTGTGTGTGTGTGTGTGTGTGTGTGTTTGTGTGTGTGTGGAAAAGAGGTAGCCCCACTGTAACCTTCCCTGCCTGGTCTAGCCTTTGGAACATGTGGGGTGGTTGGGATGTAGGCAGTCCACCCCTCACAGTCTTCCCTTCACAATTTACAGTTTGGGAGATATGGGGAAGAGGTCGGGAAGGAAGCAACCCCCCATAGCCTTCCCTGTCTAGCCCAGCCTTTGGAAGATGGGGGTGAGTGGGAAGAAAACAGCCCATCCCCTATGGCTTTTCCTGAGCAGCCTTCCCTTTGGAAGATGTGGGGATTGGTGGGAAAGAGGCAGTCTCCTTGTAGCCTTCCCCAACCAGCTTGGCCTTTGGGAGATGTGGGGGAAGTGGTAGTAAGGCTGCCTTGACTGATTGCTGTAACCAGAAATTTCCAAAATATATAGTAATTCAGATGGCAGTTTGGGGCTGCACCTGGAAAGGTGGGTTTTAATGAGGAAACAGATGGAAAAGTTAGCCTTTAAAAATGCAAATTCGAATGATATTGCTAGTGCAGAAATGGTCTCTGTGAGAACAGCTCTAACAGGATGAGCCCAAGGTCACCCAGCTGGCTGCATGTGGAGGAATAGGGAAGTCAACCTGACTCACCAGATTATAGGCCGCTGCTCTTAACCACTACACCAAGCTGGTTACAAATCAACCCTTCGTTTAATTTGAGACCATAGCAAGTGCTCTCTTCCTGTGGGAGAACCCTCAAAATGATTTCAAGCCTTGCATAGGGTTAAAAAGATCAACTATGGAGTCCTAGAATGGCCTTTAGCTGTTAAAGGTTGAGTTTTCTGGCATTAGTCTGCAACAAGGGCGGTTTGGAGTAGGGAGGCTAGCTGAATTCTCACCTCCCTCCCCCACAACATGGATGTGGAAAATGTTGTATGTCTAGCCGCTGCTTCCCATAGCAAGCCCTGTTCATACCATGGTTATATGAAAGACTTGTAATATGATCTAACATATTTTGAAATATTAAAATACAGTGATGTATATGAGGAGGGGGGGATCTGATTTGGATTGGGGATGCAGCTTTAAAGCCTTTCCTGGTATATTATTTTCGGACACAAAACATTACATATGGGTTACATTTCTTCCCGGTGAGGTGCCCATATTATGCCTTATGTTTTCTCAGTGGGGAAAATAACAGTTTGTGGGATGATGGCAGGATTGCCAACCAGGGGCAGGGGATTCCCCCCAACAGGAGGCTTTCATTTCCTCATGCTGATATATATCAGCCAGTAATATGATGTCACTTCTGGGGAAAACCTGGAAGTGATGTCAGTTCACTCTAGGAATTGCCAAGAAAGTGTCTGTGATTCCTAGAGAGGCTTGATTACACTTCTGGATTTCCCTGATGGAACCCCCCCCTCAGGTCCCTTCCCACTCCATCTCCTCCTGGCAACCCTGGGTAGGGGTGGGGGTGGATTTCTGACTGGAAAACATTGCACTGGGTAAGGGTCAATCTCCCATCAGCATTACACTCTCAGTCTAAACGAGGGAAATATTGGCTCCTACCACTGCACCAACCTAAAGGTAGGCTTCCATAACCTTATTGGTGGCCATTGCTGAGAGAAGGTAGCATGAGAATCACCATGTGTTCCTAATGAAGGGTCAGAGCCCAGCAAAAAATGGGCCAGCATAGCTAGTTCATGATTCCAGAGGATACTGCTGACCAATTGCCATCACCATTTTCGTACGTAATTTCTGCATTCACTGTCAGCCCGTGGCAGCCATGGTGCCTCCCCCTCCAGTTACGGGCCTCTGTCCCCTTTCCCAGCTTGCTGATGTGTCTAAACAACAACAGCTGCCAGAATCAGCATCCCACAAAGGGTAGAGTCTGCGCTCCTGGAGCTTTCGAGGGACTTCCATGGCAAACCGCTTCCAGCATTAAACTGCAAATTGCTTTTTAAACCCTGCTGAGTATAAAAACCAGTTTGACAGTGCTAGTTGCTGTGGCAAAAACAACCTTTCACCCACCCGAGAGTGTATTAATCTTCAGCGTCTGAGGCAACGAAGAAAGGGAAGTCACAGATAACCAGCGAATCCTGTCACAGACTCCATGTGAAGACACAATTTATACTTTACTCTTCACCTTCCCTGGAAGACAAAATTATAGACCAAGAGGATAAAGAGTCTGTCAGTGATTTAACGCCGGTATGTTTTAATGAACATAATGAAGACTGAAGATTTTGTTCTGCATAAAATACTTGCGCTGCCTTTATGCAGATCAGAAATGATTTTCAGCGGTGGCCAAACAGACAACAAATATGAGTTAGCTGACAGTTTGATGGAAAATACGGGAGGAAGTTTCCATTAGAATTTTGAGGATCCATCATCCCTTCACGTCTGCTATCCAATTACTATTTGGAGGGTGAGGTGCCGGAGCTGGCTTGAGGCATTTCTGTTTCTGTGTCCTGAAGCGGAAAAATCAAAGGAGCCCTTTTCACTCATCACAATTTGTTTTACAAAGGAAATTGAGGACCAGTACCTGGATAAATGTGGGGCTTGAATCACATGTTGCCATGATAGGTAAAGGTAAAGGTATCCCCTGTGCAAGTACCAGGTCATGTCTGACCCTTGGGGTGACGCCCTCCAGCATTTTCATGGCAGACTCAATACGGGGTGGTTTGCCAGTGCCTTCCCCAGTCATTACCGTTTACCCCCCAGCAAGCTGGGTACTCATTTTACCGACCTCGGAAGGATGGAAGGCTGAGTCAACCTTGAGCCGGCTGCTGGGATTGAACTCCCAGCCTCATGGGCAGACAGCTTTAGACAGCATTTCTGCTGCCTTACCACCCTGCGCCACAAGAGGCTCTGTTGCCATGATGGCACATGAGTATTACTCAATGTATGTATAAAGAACATCAAGTAGAAGGTGACCAGATTGTCCCACTTTTGGAGGGACATCTGGGGGCACCTGGCAAATTGTACTTATGTTGCAAGTAAAAATATATATATTACAATACTATTTTTGCGTTCTATGCGTTCTATGGAAATTTTTGTTGCTCCATATAGACCAAATTTTTAATCAAGAACCCCCTCGTTCAATGGTGTCCCGCTTTACCAATGTTAAAATCTGGTCACCTTAAAAGTACACCGTACCCAGTTCACAAGATACAGTGTATGAATGTGCAATCTGTGTGCAGTGCACACTTGATTGTTCTTTGTACGTGCATGGAGTAATTCTCATAGTACAGTCAATTGATACATAGCATTTATCCAGATACTGATCCTTGGGATCAACTGTAAGGTGAACTCACGTAAGACAGGATGTTTGTGAGTTTTTAGGGGTTTATTTTATTTTATTATTTTATTGTAAACCGCTGCGAGACTAATTGAGAGCGGCGGTATATAAATCCAAAGATAAATAAAAATAAATAAGTTCACTGTAACACATGTTATGTGTGAACCTCGCTACTGATGCCCACCGTTCTCGAACGAATCTCTTGTTCAAGTCTAATCTCAAGATGTTACCTCAATAGGTAGCCCTAGGCAAGCATTTCTCTCTCAGCCTCTCATTCTACAATACAGGAATAAGAAAATGGGGAATATTGAAAAGTCTCCTCTATGTTTTCTTAAATGTTCAGGGTACTAGAATCTGCAGGAGATCCAGGCCAGGGTTTCCACTAGAGTGTATATAAACAAGTCACTATCTAGGCTATGGATTTTCAACCAAGGGTCCATGTACTCCCAGGGGTCCATGGGAGCTCCAGAAGAGGTCCGTAGCCTTTACCCTCCTCCCTTAATGGATTTGTTGACCACTTCCATTCCTCTCCCTCCCAAGCATGAGTACTCTCTTGGTTCCTGAACCTGGGAGGGGGCAGAGCCTGCATGTTTACCCCTTGATTAAACCACTTCCTGTCTCTCCCCCAGTCCTCCTTGAGCCTGCCTGTTAACACAGGTGATGATGTCACTTCCAGTGACATGTCACTTCCAGGAGGTGTGGCAGAGAGGTGTGGCCAGCTGGCATCACTTTTAGGGCTCCTCGAAGCCTAAAATACTATTTTCAGGGGTTCCTCCATGGTCAAAAGTTTTTAAAAAGCTGCTATAGACTACATGTAGACAAGCTGGTATGAAGCATTCTGGTAGCCCTCATTCTTTATATCATAGAATATTTGGAGTAAATTTATATTCTGCTTACTTAAGAAGACCCTAAGTGTATCCCTGAGTGGCTCCATCCTATAGTAGTACTTAGGGTGGTTGTGAAGATGATTGGAAGATAATGTACACAAACAACTCTGAATATTCTGAAGCGGTATAATGTGATGTTTGGTCGCAAGCGACTCATGGTGACCCCATGGTTTGCCATTGTCGGACTCTGCCTAGGAGCCCCAGTCTCCCTTGGTGATCTCCCATACCTGACCTTATATGGTTTCCAAACTTTAATGAGATAAGGCTTGTTTGGGCTATTAGGGCACTTTTAAAGTGCTAAACATTATGGTATCCAGGATGGATACTGTAACTTGCTCTACGCATGCCTCCCCTTGGGCTTGATCTGGAAATTGCAGCTGGTTCAAAATGCAGCTGCTAGGGTCCTCATAGGAACACCATGGAGGGCCCATATCCAGGCAGCTGCACTGGATACCACTTGCAGCCCGGATCCGGTTAAAGGTTTTGGTATTAATCTTCAAGGCTCTATGCAGTCAGGGCGCATATCTGAGGGACCACTTGTCGCCATATGCCCCCCCCCCTGCAAGGGTTTACGCTCTGTGCATACAAACTTGTTGGTTATTCCCAGCCCCTGGGAAGCACGCCTGGCCTTTACCAGGGCCAGGGCTTTTTCGGTCTTGGCCCCTACTTGGTGGAATGAGCTCTGAGAGGAGCTACGGTCCCTGCGGGAACTTCGGGCATTCTGCAGGGCCTGCAAGACGGAGCTGTTCCACCAGGTCTATGGTTGAGGCCAGCCCACTAAGGAAGATCTATATGACCCCCGCTCAGGACCCAAGATACAGCTATGTGGACGGCGGCCATGGGTTTTCATCTGCCCTCCCTTCCTCCCTTCTGGAGTCTGTATTGGGGGAATGGGTCCGAACTGGTTGTAGTATGGTTTTTCTGCCGTATTTTATTTATTTTATTTTTATTCTATTGTAAGTTATGTCTGTAGCTTTAAGGGGGAATTTTATTGGGGGTTTTATGCAGACTTTGTAATCCTGCCATGAGCCATTGGGAGTAGTAGTAGTAGTAGTAGTAGTAATAGTAATAGTAATAGTAATAGTAATAGTAATAATAATAATAATAATGGATTAAGGATGATTCAACAGGGCTCTGATATAAAAACTAGTTAAGCAGCATGGCAAATTAAATTTAAGTGTAATTTTCACAATAATAAATATTTACAATAATAAAACTATATATCAAGGTGCGGTTTCTTACCGATAATGCTGTTCATGTCCTGGAACCCATATTCTGGGAAGATTGCCTCTCCCCATAGAGACTCATATCATAATGATGGTCTATTCAACAGGTTCAGCTGACTTTCCCCTCCCCCCCTGCCCAGATGCAGACTACTAATAGAATGCATGGTTATTTTTTGGTGATAACACCAATTCTATTAAATGGATTGCTCTGTGGAAATTGGAAAGTTGGATTGGTATTTCATAGGCCCCAGAAAACAGCCCCCCCCCCCCCGATCTCATGTAATTTCTTTGTTCCTGGTATTTTCTGGGCATTTGAACTCTTTTAAACATGTTATATACTGACTGTTATGTTTTTATTTCTTTTTAAAGTACTGATGGGTTGCAACCTGCTTTGAACTTCCAGATAAGGCAGGTGATACATATGCAAATAGGGAAATATGCCAAGTGACGGCATGCCACATCTGAATCATTTAAGAAATGATATTGAGCCTACTCCATAAATAGTTTAATTGGAAGGTGTGTTTTTTCCCCCCTCACCCAAAGGATTATTTCTTTTCGTGAGGTTGGAAACTGTAAATGAGAGATTCAACCTTAGCGTTTCAACTTGACTTGAAGTGTTGTTTTGATAACTCGTAAATTGCTTTGTTCTTTGGCATTAGTATCAGTTTATGGCACAGTTGTGTTTAGATTTTTAAAGTGCTATAAATAAAGAATAAAACAAACGGTGTATTTAAAAAGTATGTTTTAAAGTCAGGGATTAAAAGAGATATCAAGGAGGTGTGTGCTGCTCATTGAAACATCGAAACAAGTACTACTTCTCTCTCCCAGAATTCAATGAAAACTTTTGCATATCTGGGTAGTGTTATGATTCCTCTTTGTAGCTTTGATTACATTGCTCTCAGCTCCGTGGAACACAGCAGAATGTGAATTACGCATACCCACCAAAAGCAATATGCTCAGCCAACTCCAACTAGTTGGTGATCCCTGGCCCCAAGAAAGCACGCCCCAGCTCAACCAGGGCCAGAGCCTTCTCTGTCCTGGCCCCCTCTTGGTGGAATGAGCTCCCATAAGAGATCTGGACCCTGCCGGAGCTAACACAGTTCCACATGATCTGCAAAATGGAGCAACTGGTCGGAGAAAAATAATGTGGGGGAAAAAATCACTGTTAGTGTTGGTGTGATGTCACTTTCAGGAAAAACCCTGGAAGTGACAGCAGTCTGCTCTGCTCTAGGAATTGCCAGAAACTCCATGGTTTTACCCTAGAGTTTCTAGTCCATCCTGGGAAGATGCAATGTCACTTCTGGGTTTTCCCTAGAAGTGGTGTCATGCTGTTACCTGATGGTGCCTTCTCTTGTACCTCCTTCTCCTCCCAGACTCCTGCCAGTTGCGAGCCACTGGCTGGTAATCATCTCTTCCACTTAATATTTCTGGTAAGGCCTAGGAGGAGGTGCGTGTCTCATGGCTTAAGTGCCACTCAGCGCTTAACAGCCACTCAGGGCAGCTGTCCTGGCCGAGTGCTTCCTCCTCCTCCTCCAATCGGCTTGCCTATCTGTCCAGCGGCCAGCCAGTTGCCTTCCGCCCCCACCCCTGACCACCCCCCCTCTTTCTACTTTCCTTCGAGGCTCGGAGGCTGCAGATCCCTACTACATGAGATCTTGTCCCTGCCAGTGAATTCCCTTCCTGGGGACCTCCAGCCTGCAGCCTTTCCAGGTCCTAGGGAGATGGAGAGGCCTTCTACAGAGTTCTTCCAACTCCCTCCCTCCCCTCCAATCTAGTGCCCATTGTATTCCTGAATGCAACGGGCTTTGTCCCTTTGTCCCTGAAAACTCCTGATGTGCATGCAGAAACTTACATGGGCTCTTTTGGAACCTACTGTATAATGTATGCCCGTATCATTTTACTACTGTTGCCAGAATTCAGGAAGAAATTTTCAAATCAACTTCCATCATGAAGAAACCATAGCCCCAAAGAGATTTGAATGCATATTGCTAGTGTATATCACTGGGCTATTTGTTATAAATAATTCAGACGTCTTGAATATGAAACTGCTGCCCTCCGCCAGCTCATTTCACTTATGCTATGCTCAGTCACGATATCACAAATGCATCAAATGTAAACATGGTGTTTTAGAATTCAGTTAGGATTAAAAAAAAACAGGGAAAGGGTTTATGCTGCCTTACTTGTTTTAATGCAGGACTCTTACAGAGTTCAGTCATATCATTTGGTCGGGCTCCTTGGATTATCGTGCAGTAATGAGAGGGCAGCAAGTGTAGACTTTTTTTAAAAAATGGATGCGTTTTCTTGAAAATTGGGGGGCATTTCCCACGGCTTAAAAATAGCACAATGGTTGCCGATTGAAAACGCTACTAATTTGCCATAACGCACGACGTCGTCAACAATCTGCAACAATCCTGAAACCGACCCGCCAAAAGCGCTTCGTTGTGGCGCTTTCAGGGGAATCCAGAAAAGTGGATTCACCCTCCGGATAGCGATACACTCCTGCAACCAATCTGCAACACTAGCGCTAAAGACCTGTGCGTTACCATTGTAGCTGGTTCTTCAAAGTCCCTCCCCCTGGATCTCTCCTCCAAACTTCCGGCGAAGCGATCGCCATTTTTTTTTCTCGGAGCGAGCGGGGATAAACGCACCGGCGAGCCTCTTTCTGTTTAGAGGCTTCCCTGGCTTCAGTCCTTCACCTTTAGTCACTAAGCACAAACCACTTAAAAGCCCGTTTGCTGAAATAAAGTCCCTTTATTTTTTACACATAAATTCAGCCGAAAATCGAGCCCGTGAGAAGGGGGGGGGGAATTTTTTTTTATCACTCGAGGCAGCGTGCAAACGATCATACAATCAAACGATAGCTCACATTAGGCAGCTGGATGGGTCTCTCCGTAGCAACGAATCTACACAGATTCGTTGCTATGGGTCTGTTTTTTTTTAAAAAAACCTTCCTTAAAGGGAAAGCGGCTGTTTGGGAGCATGCTAACGGCTGCCCATTGGCTGCTTGACGGCCAGGGGCGGGACGAGCTTGGCAATAGCGCTTCCTTTCTAGCGATTTCTGCCGAGACTGGAAGCCTGTGGGAAACGCTAAAAAACGCAACTGATTCCACTACAAAGCCAGGTGTGCAAAACGAGGAATTCCACTATTTTAAATGGCGATTTTTCATTCCGCAAACAATTTGCAACAAAGATCCCCGTGCGAAATGGCCCTGGGCTTTTTACAAGGAATGAAAAAGCATCTTAGTGGACTGGAGATACTCATCAAGTCCTGTCATTGGCACGGCTGCTTGTATGGCAAACAATATCAGATTGTTGTATCCTGCACGGAGCAAATGTACAAAATCCAGATCAAGGACAGGATGATACAATTTCAAATTTAATATGTGAACAGGAGAACATAAATAGCAGTGAATGGACTTTATTAAAACGAGAAGGTGTCGCACAATGTGCCTAATTGGTTCAGGCTCCAAATCAAGCAGCAATAATTATTGCCCCAACTGCAGGAAACCATGCTGGTTTCAAATAGACCAATGGCCTGACCCACTGTGGCACAATGTGCGCTCCTAATATTCCTCTCCCAGGTGCAAATTGGTGGCTGCTGACACCAGTTGGCTTGCAAGGCTCCATAGGTTAAAATGTAATTTTCAATGAATAGAATGCTAATATTAGAAATGAGACCTTTGTCTCTTGAAATTAAAGCGCTTGTAAAGATGAGGCTGGCAGCACCCGTATATTAGATCCCGAAGAGATAATAAACTGAATCATTCATTTCCTTTCCCCATTCTTTTTGCTTTCCCCAGAAGCATCAGCTATTTCAAATAATTTCAACCCTGTAATGAATTTAGCACTGACTGGCTAACGATCAGCCCCTGATCTGTATTCAGCTACACTTCACAGTTCTATAAATCCAAGACATAGAATCATAGAGTTGGAAAGGACCTCCAGGGTCATATAGGCCAATCCTCTGCACTATGCAGAAACTCACAACTACCAGCCTACCCACAGTGACCCCAATTCTATGCCCAAGTGATCCCCCCAGCAAAAATTTCCAGAATTCTGCCTGGCCTGGAGGAAATTCACCTACCATCCCACAGTAAAAGGTAAAGGTAAAGGTATCCCCTGGGCAAGCACCGGGTCATGTCTGACCCTTGGGGTGACGCCCTCTAGCGTTTTCATGGTAGACTCAATACGGGGTGGTTTGCCAGTGCCTTCCCCAGGCATTACCGTTTACCCCCCAGCAAGCTGGGTACACCATCCCACAGTGCTGATCAGCAATTCCCTAGGTATGCAAGGAAGGGCCGCAAGAGACAAACACTGGCACATCCCTTCCTTTCTACCCACTCACAATCTGCCGAAGTTAATTAAAAACAGCATTTCTGTCAGATTACTATCTTGCCCAGTGATTCTCATCCTTCCTAATGCCGTGACCTTTTAATACAGTTCCTCATGTTGTGGTGATCCCAAACCATACAATTATGCAAGTGTTCTTTCACGGAAATTAAACCGAAACTGACCAATGGCATGAAGATCCATTGTTCATTATTGTATATAAATTTAAAACATTATATATAAATTGCCAGGTGCCTTCAGAAGGAGCAGCAACAGTACCTCCCCAGCCAAGCTGCTAACCCTGCCGCAACCCCTGTGAAAGGGTCATTCGACCCCCTGGTTGAGAACCACTGTAGCCTCCAATATCCAAAGAAGGAGAACTCACCACCTCCCAAGGAAGCCAATTCCACTGAGGAACTGATCTGTTTGGCCAAAACGTCTTTCGAATCCATTGGACTATTGGTCATGTTAAATTGGTCTTTGGTGGATTTGGGACAAGTTGGGGATGCCAGCCTGCAGTAGCATTACAAGCTTATTTCCAGCCTAAAGAGATCTGGTCTCCTGGAAAAAATGGATATTTTAGAGCAGGGGTAGTCAAACTGCGGCCCTCCAGATGTCCATGAACTACAATTCCCATGAGCCCCCTGCCAGCGAATGCTGGCAGGGGTCTCATGGGAATTGTAATCCATGGACATCTGGGGGGGCCGTAGTTTGACTACCCCTGTTTTAGAGGGTGGACTTGATGTACCCCATTGAGACCTATGTCCCTTCAGGCGCCAACCTCACATTTTTTGGAGGTTCCCAGCCTGGATTTGGTAACTCTACACTCCATTCCCTACTGACAGGCGGGGGGGGGGGGGCAACCTGGAAACCCTATGGCAAATTGAACTTGTGTTAAGAATGCTTTGTTGTACATTCTGATGGTTTCAGGCCGCAGGAAAGTGTGTTCTGGAGGACCTGTTGAAAGAATCCCCCCCAAGCAGTTGGTGATGCTTGACGCTGTCAGATCATTGGTCTATCAAGGTCTGAACTGTCTGGTCTGACTGGCTCCAGCTCTCTAAGATCTGAGGTGTTTTTCCCGTCACATCCTACCTGATTCTTTTACATGTAGAGTCCAGGGATTGGATTTAGGACCTTCTACACACAAAGCAGATATACCACCACTGAACCACAACCACATGAAATAAGAAGAAATGGAAGTAAGAAGAACAGATATTAATGTATGGTATGTGGGACATTCTCCTTGAGAGTGTACTACTTCCATGACCCCAAGGATCCTCACCTGTCCTTGACCAGGGCCAGGTCCTTTTCAGTTCTGGCCCCTACCTGGTGGAATGAGCTCCCGGAAGAGCTGTGGGGCCTCGGAGAGCTTACCGCTTTCCATAGGGCCTGTAAAACGGAGCTCTTCTGCCAGGTTTATGGTCGGGGCCAGTGCTAGAGCGGGTGGTATGGGTCCTCCTTGGCATTGGTGCCTGAACATCTTGGTGCTGAACATCTTGGTTCCCCACCCCCCCCATGCTGCCCTCGCAAGGGCCTTCCAGTTTAAAGGAGGGCCATGGATTTTTTGCCATCTGTCAAGATTTTTGTGTGTTGTAGTAATTGGGGTTTTATTGGATTTTATTGTATGGATTTTCCTTTTGTGTGACCCGCCGCAAGCCGATTTTCGAGAGCAGTGGGCTATAAATCTTATAGACAGACAGACAATAGGAGCTTGGTTCCAGATTACCATTTCTGTGGCTGCATGGACTTCCACCTGCTGAGTGACTTTCATGGCTCGCCTCCTCTTCCCTGTTACTCCCTTAAATGCTTTTGTGTGGGATCAAGGGCCCAATGTGTTTAGCTATGTTAGCCTTTTGCAGCAAAATTAGATACAGATCCAGTGGCCCCTTAAGAACTAATAAAATGTATCCCAGCATGGTCTTGTGAGTCGGATCTCACCACTGAACTGAGTGCTCACTAGAGTTGCCAACCTCCAGGTGGCACCTGGAGAGTTTCCGCTGTTGCTCTCCAGAGGACCAAGGTCAATTCCCCAGAGAAAATGGCTGCATGGGAGAATGGGCATCATGGCATTATACCCTGCTGAGCTTTCCTCCCCTCCACAAAGCCTAACCTCTCTAGATTCCACCCCTAAAATCTCCAGGTATATCCCAACCCAGAGCTGGCAAGTCCTTGCTCTTGTGCAAGAAAACTTTAACTGGGATATATCCTTAAGGAGATTTTGATGTGTTGGTGGTTTCCAAGGCGCAATCCACCTGGCATATACCCAGAGATTGCACAGCCTTGTAGGCCTGTGTCTACATTTGGGTGGAATCTTGAAGTAGGGTTGTGGTCTCTGGGTTGGGAGACTCCTAAAGATCTGGGGATGGAGACTGGAGGTCGTGAGGGTTGGGGAGGGAAGGGAGCTCAGTGGGGATGTGATCTCATGCAGTCCACCCTCCAAAGCTTCTGCTTCCTTCAGATGAAAGGATCTCTGTAGTCTGGAGACCGACTGCAGCCCTAGGGAATCTCTAGGTCTCACCTGGTGGTTGCTGACCCTGCAATTGACAAATCATTGGACTCCCATATTACTTCCATGCTCAAGGGATCTCTAATGGGGATAGGGGAGCCAGCGTGGTGAAGGGGTTAAGAGTGGCAGCTTCTAATCTGGCAAGCCTGGTTTGGTTCCCTGCCCCTCCACATGCAGCCAGCTGGGTGAACTTGGGTTAGTCACAGTCCTGATGGTGCTGTTCTGCATGAACAATCTTGTCAGAGCTCTCTCGGCCTCATGTACCTCATAGGGTTTCTGTAGTGAGGAGAGGAAGGGAAGCAGCTTGGAGATTTCTTGGGGCAGTGAAAAATGTGATATAAAAACCAACTGTTCTATTTTTTTTTTAATGACCAAGAGTGTCTTGTGAAAAAATCCATCCTTCCCCCCCAAATTGCCACAGTTCTGGAGTTTTTCATGTCCCAGTAAAATCTTATTTTCTTAAGGAGAAGCTTTGGAGAATGAAGGGGAAAAGCTGTGTAAATTCATTTAATAAATCCGAGACCTTTTCTCATGGGGTAGAGCGGATGAATGCACAAAACAAATCCGGTGAATATTAAAGAGACGTAAATGCTTGTATGACACAACATTATTACCCACTCTTTTAATAGTGTGCATTTCACAAAAGAAGGCTGTAGGAGACCGCATACTCATCCCCACAGGCTCTCAGCCATTTAGAAGTAGAATAAAACTCCTATGGAGTGTTACAGATTTCTTGTCATAAGTGGCCTTGCAGAGATTTTATGCTATTCATCCACCTACCCAAGTTCTTTAGTTTCAGTTCTAATCTATGTAATCTTGTCAGTATTTATTATCTTGAATCAAAGCTTCTAAAGCGCTCGAAATGTTCCCAATGCTTTATAGTCCTGATCTCACTCATCCTCACCATACTCTTGTCTAGTTGCCACACAAGCTCATTCATTGACACCCCACCTTTCTCCTCAATGGGGATCCAGAGCAACTCACGAGACAAAAATAGAGTAGAGCCATGCAGATAAAGCAAATGAACAGAAGAAGGGAGGGAGGGGAGGGAAAGATTCTAAATACAGAGCAGATCTTCACCCTTCTTTCTCTTTGCCAGGAGATCTTTCTGCCAGCCCTCAGGTTGACAGCTGAAGACAAAAAGCCTTTGGCTCTTGTTATTTGGCTCATGGCAAAAGGTTTCCAGCCCTGGCCACACCCAAGTCTTAGATACCTGCAACAGGAGACAGTGATAAATGGTGGTGGAAAATGCCATCAAGTCACAGCTGACTCTTGGAATCCCCATTGGTGTCTTTGCTTTTACCTGTATTTGTGTAGCAACCCTGGACTTCCTTGTTGGTCTTCCATCCAGCTACTAACCAGAGCTGATTAGTTGCTGAATTTTTATGAGATTAGGTTAGTCTGGGCTGTCCTAGTCAGGCCAGAGACGAAGACTCAGGTCCAAACTATATGGCTTCCCCAGGCTAGCGTTGCCCAGGCTAGCATTGCCAGCTCTGTGTTGAGAAATACCTGGAGATATTGGAGTGGAGCCTTTAGAGGATGGGGTCGGGGAAGGGAACTCAGCATGGTACAAGGCCACAGAATGCAGAACATTAGAGAACAAATACCTATGCGTTGATGGAAATGGTTATGGGAAAAAGAAATTAAGTTCACAGCCAACCAGATGTTGAAAGCAAATTGGTATCAAATGTTTTTTTCAGATGGTATATTACTCCAAGGGCTATTGAGAAAGTAGACTAAAACTGCAAAGGGAAACACTGAAAATGTCAAAATATAGATGAAACCTTTTGCTATAAGTGGTGGACTTGTAAAAATGCAAAAAAGCTATTGGAAGCAAATACACAGGAAAAATGCAGAATATATTAAAATTTAAATTCTCTATGGAAATTAAGAATATTGCAATTAGGAATATTGCCAAACATATTGCCATAAGTTTGTGAAGAAATATTTGAATATATGGAGACAATAATCTACACAGCAAAAATCAGACATCTGTCCAAGTTTAGAAGAATGGAAAAATAATCTTGCTGATTATGCAGTAATGGTGAAATTAACAATTTATTTGAGAAACAGGTTAATTTTTAAATTTGAGAAGAGATGGAGTGCCTATTATATACAGTTTAAAAATGTATATGAATGTATTGCAATACATATAAATGTATTACAATATAGTAGCAACATGAGAACAAGCATTGAATATACATGTATAAGGAAGTGGATTTAAAACAAAATATCTTTTATTGTTAGCTATAGAATAGACTTTCTTGTAAACTTTGGTATATTAAAAGCTGTAGCTTGTATGAAGAAATGTGCAGTAACAATGAAGTTAATAAAATCAATGCAAAATAGATGCTATGAAATTTGAAAGTGAAAATGTTTAAAGATCTATTGTATTCTATAGAAAATATCTTTAATAGTATAATGAAGGGGAGAAAGATTTTCTATTCAATATACCCTATTTGTTATATATAAATATAAATATAAGTGTTTGTGTGTGTGTGTGTGTTTGTGTGTGTTATTTAATCCTTTCCCATATGTATAACTTTCAAATCATTCTTTGGTGCATTATGAATATTCTACTTCTGTTCCCCTTTTTCCTAATTTATTTATGCCAATAAAGGTATTGCAATTGAAAATATATCATTCTAATGTTTTCAAAAATTACACACACACACACACACACACACACACAAATAACATGTTTGGCCCTGAGTCTGGCCTTTACAATCTGGCAGCCATCTTTGTACAATCCCCCCCCCCTTGTGAACATCAGAAGAGATGACCACTGAACTATGTAGCCCTAGGTGTTAGGATTTTTTTTGGGGGGGGGGGTCTGAATTTAGTTTTTTACATGAATTTATTGTACAGCTCCACAACATTTACATGCAGCATTTCTGTCCATTTTAAAAACATCTTTAAAAAAAATTCTGTCCTAAAAATTAACATTTCCCCCTGCATAGCTGGGGTTGGCAGAGACACCCCCTACCTCCCTCCCTTTGCTCCATGCTCTAGTTTGCCCACGGCCTGTTCTCTATAAGATGTTACGGGTACAGGTCCTATCCTTTAAAGAAAGAAACTTCCACCTGGTGCTCAAGTTTAGCAGTTTTGCTGTTAGCCCAAAGGTGTGTTGGGAAAAAAAAGTTGGAGGAAAATTGGTTCAGCTATTTTCTACTTAGCCAAGTGTTTTTCAGCTGTTAAGAAAATTGGTTCAGCTATTTTGCGCTTGACTAGCTCAGTCTTGTTTAAAATGTCAGGCCCGGTGTGTCTGTAGTGCGGCTGCAGCAGCAACCGGTTGTTATGTCCTTGTGGAAACATGAAAGAGCATTACCTATCAAAGAGGAAGCCCATCCCTTTGCTCATTTGCATACGTTTCTGATGGCACATTTAAATTTTGGTCAAACAAAAGGCTGGCTAATATCTCCAGATGGATGGGAGCGGGGGCGAAATCCACTCAAAATACTTGCATTTGGGATGCAGTTGGATGTAGTTCAACTATTGTGAGCTCTGGGTTAGGGATGGAGCCTGGAGAGAGCAGGTTTTGGGGAGGGGAAGCATCTCTGCAGGATATTTTGCCATGGGGTCTACCTTTCCAAAGTAGCTACTTTCTCTAAGTGACCTGGGCTGATTCTGCACTTACTTGGCTTTTTCCAATGTGGATCCTGCTGAATTCAAATCAATTTGAATTTTGGTCTTCCTCTAAGGTAAAGGTAAAGGTACCCCCTGTGCAAGCACCGAGTAATGTCTGACTCTTGGGGTGACGCCCTCTAGCGTTTTCATGGCAGACTCAATATGGGGTGGTTTGCCAGTGCCTTCCCCAGTCATTACCGTTTACCCCCCAGCAAGCTGGGTACTCGTTTTACCGACCTCGGAAGGATGGAAGGTTGAGTCAACCTTGAACCGGCTGCTGGGATCGAACTCCCAGCCTCATGGGCAAAGCCTTCAGATGGCTGCCTTACCACTCTGCGCCACAAGAGGCTCTTGGTCTTCCTCTATCCCCTCCCCCTAATTGAAACAGAAAGTGTTCTGCACTTGATTGTGGAAGCTCAGAGTGGGGAAGGGAGCCAAGCAAAGCAGGAGTCTCTTTGTTTTCTTGAACAAGGGGGGGGGGGGAGGATTGGAGACAGCAGAGTAGGGGAAAATAAATCCAAGAGACAAATCTCTGCTGAGAGAAGCTGGAGCACAGTCACGTTAAGACAAGCCTTGCAACCAGGAACCAGGAAGTCTTTGAACTGACGCCCTGGCCAATCAGGGAAGACTGCTTTACTATGAGGAAATTAATTCACACAAAAAAGCAGAAATCTGCACACATACTGATACTGATTTTTTAAATATCAAGGTTTATATCCACTTCTGGATATTGTGGGGGAAAGGTAGAATCACTCTGGATCAATCCTGCATGTTGCAGAAGGAAAATTTAAAGGGCCCAAAATCAAAATGGAAATTGAATTCAGTGTAGACAGGAGGGATTTATTCGAACTGGGAGTGGGCAAAAAGCCCTGTGCAGACTACACCCTGATCTCTATTGGCCGGAGATCAGTTGTAACCCCAGGACACCTTCAGCCACCACCTAGGGGTTGGAAATCCTAGTTGAAGGCCCCCAGAGGATAGTCCACACTATCATATAGAAAATGTTATTGGAAGTCTGGGTGAAAGAACATTGGAATATATCATTGTTATTTTTTAGATTTCTAGACTGCTCTTCTGAGACATGAATTTTCCAGATATTGGCAATTTCTGGCTTCTTTCCTTTATGTGTCCTTTCATTTTGTAGAATTTTGAACTGGCTAATGTTGACTGCTATTATCAAATGTGAGCATCCATTTCATATCCACTGTTAAATACTGTGAATGACTGCTGCTATTCAGAACCAGGCTTCAGAAGCCATCCAATAGCAATAGCTCCTCCCTTTCAGTTATAAGAAGATACTGACTGTATCATGTCAGAGTAGCGTGTGTGTTTGTGTGTGTATAGTGCTGTGAAGTTGCAGGTGAAAGCTCCAGCAAGGGAAAGTGAGAAGCAGAACTAATTTGCCCAAGTCTATCCCTGTTGAGTTTTCCTTGCAGAGTCCCCTCTCTGAGTACCATGCAGCCTTTCCTCCCGATCACAGTGGGGTAATGATACTGAATTAGAACTAGAGATGTTGTGAATTTCGTGGCCATCATATTTGGCAGTTGAACCTAACTTGCTCGGCAGCCATGGTCACCTGTGATCTCTGTCTGTCATCTACCTTGAATGGCTATCGGAAAGCTTGTAGCTTCGCTGTACCTGTGGTGGTAGAGTTTCATTTCCTTGCTTTCCAGGGGCTTTTTCCATTTCTACTGTACACAAGATTGATTCTACTCAGGGTCATGGATGGTTGAGTGAAGTCATTAAATGGCACAAGGGGAGACTACATTTCCCATGTGGCTAGGCGAATAACATCGAAAAAAGACCTTAACAGCAAATGAAGATTCAGGTAGGGAGCTGTGTCGGTCTACAGCAGTCAAACAAAGTTGGAGTACAGTGGTATACTGAAGACCCACCAAGTTTTATTCTGGGTATAAGCTTTTGTGTTCCAGCATACTTCTTCAGATGCAGTGAAACAGAAGTCATCAACAGAAGTCATATAGGGAGAGGTAAAGGGAGGCAGATTTTAGTGTTAGTTGCATATTTTTGTCAGGAGTTGCACAAATTCACATTTTAGTTCTTTTAGAACTCTTGGATATATGCCAGCTGGGCCTGGTGATTCCTCAGTTGTTAATTTGACCAATAGTCATAGTGCCTCCTCTCTTCTTATATGCTGCTTTTCTCTACCTGAAGGAGCCTCAAAGCGGCCTTCTCCTTCCTCTCCCCACAATAAACACCCTGTGAGGGAGGTGAGACTGAGAGAGCCCTGATATTACTGAAGAAGAGTTGGTTCTTATATGCCGCTTTTCTCTACCCAAAGGAGTCTCAAAGAGGCTTACAATCGCCTTCCCTTTCCTCTCCCCACAACAGACACCCTGTGACAGAGGTAAGGCTGAGAGAGCCCTGATATTACTGAAGAAGAAGAAGAGTTGGTTCTTATATGCCACTTTTCTCTACCCGAAGGAGTCTCAAAGTGGCTTACAGTCGCCTTCCCTTCCCTCTCCCCACAACAGAGAAGAGTTGGTTCTTATATGCCACTTTTCTCTACCCGAAGGAGTCTCAAAGTGGCTTCCAATCGCCTTCCCTTTCCTCTCCCCACAACAAACACCTTGTGAGAGAGATGAGGCTGAGAGAGCCCTGATATTACTGAAGAAGAGTTGGTTCTTATATGCCACTTTTCAGTGCTGTAGCGAGCCCAAGTTCACCCAACTGGTTGCCAGTGGGAGAGTGAGGAATCAAACCCGACTCGCAAGATTAGAAGTCCGCACTCCTAACCACTACGCCAAGCACCTCCCATCTTCCACAGTGAAGACAAAGACAAAAAATGCATTCAACTTCTCTGCCATTTCCTTATAATCCTTTAGTGATCCTTTTATCTCTTGATACTCCTTTTAAAATTAATGTGGTTATGTTGGTCTTTGGGGGCAACTCCCCATTTACCTAAATGCCAAACCTAACAGCATTAGGATCACTGTTCCCAACTGTCCCTATCACATTTACATCTCTCACCAGGTTGGGAGCGAGCCCAGGATTGACTTCCCCCTTGGTTGGTTTCGTAACCATTTGTTCCATGGCACAGTCATTGAGATTCAGTTTGCTCTTCTTCACCAAAAGAAGCCTTCAGTGAGAGCCTGCAGAAACAGAGCTGGAACAGGCCTATGTTGCACCATTGCAGCCCTAGCAGTTAAAATGAGGTTACTTACCTCTCTGGACTCCAGTCGCCACCATATGTGATGAGCCTCATACAGCAAGGATTTGTATGGCTGGGCCCCTCCCCTTCCCACCCTCTCCAGGCCCATCATTGGGGGGCAGGTGGACATAACTAAATATAGTCATAGCACCAATATATTTTTTTAATTTAAAAATATATTTTAAAAATTAATTAACTTTCACCCAGTTGGCGAAACCTTCTGGGGCTGTTGTGAAACCCCAGGGTTGTCCTGAACCCTGGATTCCTGTCCCGTTTGCTACATGTTTGTGCTTATTTTCCCAGTAGTTCCTGGAACTCCCACCTGGCTCTGGCATCTTGGCTGAGCTCAGGAGCTGTATCCCTCCCTTTGCTCCTCACTTGCATTTCAAAGATCCCATCCCACTTCCGCGGCACTTTGCTATCTCCCCTTCAGTTTGGTGAGAGCCAGTTTGGTGTAGTGGTTAGGAGTGCGGAGCTCTAATCTGGCGTGCCGGGTTCAATTCTGCACTCCCCCACATGCAGCCAGCTGGGTGGCATTGGGCTCGCCACAGCACTGATAAAGCTGTTCTGACCGGGCAGTGATATCAGGGCTCCCTCAGCCTCACCCACATCACAGGGTGTCTGTTGTGGGGAGAGGAAAGGGAAGGCAACTGTAAGCCTCTTTGAGACTCCTTTGGGTAGAGAAAAGCGGCATATAAGAACCAACTCCTCCTCCTCCTCCTCCTCCTCCTCCTCCTCCTCCTCTTCTTCTTCTTCTTCTTCTTCTTCTTCAAGGCTGTCTTTCCCGGATATCCAAAACAACAGATGTGTGAACTGTTTTAACACCTAGCTATATCAAAAAGCAGTGTGATCCTAGTTTCCTGTGTGAATGCCCGATTCTCACCTAATGCCAATCTCTGGTCTTGCCCCCTTTCCCACGGCCCAGGTATATAGGTCCTGCCACCCCCCTACCCCGGTGCCTCTGTCAAAGTTTCCTGTTTGTGAGCATATGCAAAGTATGGACTCTGTTTGCTGACTTTTCCAAATAAAGACTTTCTACTTAAAGCTTCACCCTGATGCCCGAGTGTGAGGTCTGTGGAGTGAGTACGCTGGGGTTCAACTGCTTGGTTCCTGACAAGGGTTTCATAAATCCCTAGTTGAGAAATCCTGCTCTAACCTTTGAATTGGTGGCCAATAACAAACTCCCTAAGGCCCATTATGCACGGCCCCCGAAACGGCGATTTCGGGTCACATGGAAAACGCGGAGGGGGAAGACGCGAAGCACACCGGTTATGCACGGGGCGGGGCGCGACGGCGGCAAAACCCAGAGTAACCGATTATGCACGCGGCGATCCGGGCGCCGCTTCTGGTTGCGCCCCGGTTACCCGGAAGCTGCGCTTTCTTCCACGTTTCACTGACGCGGCTTTTTCGGCGGCATGCACCAAAGCTGCAGCCGGTTGCAGCCGGCTCCATGCGTTATCCGTGATTTTAGTCGCCGCCATTCCACCCCGAATGTGCGCTAAAACCCCCGTGCATAATGGGTCAAAGTGATGCTTCTTTTGGTGGGCCACTATTTCCATTCATAGCTTTTCTGTAAATGAAACTCTTTCTCTTAGGTTCACAGTGTCACTGGACTGTATATCCTCTGACATACAGAGCCACTCCACTCTTCCCTCCCTATCCTTCTCATATAATTTATAGCCAGGAATCACTGTATCCCATTGGTTATCCTCATCTCACCAAGGTTCTGAGATATCCTCAATGTCTATGTTCTCCTCTGATACTAAGCATTCAAACTCCCCCATTTTACCTTGGACACTTCTGGTATTTGCATATAAGCCACTTGAATGTGGAGCTGGCTCTCGTTGTTACCGCCTCCCTGCTGCTGTGAGGGACAGAGGTCAAGGGGACATGTGGTAAGCTCTACAGTGGCCAAAGTCCTGTCCATGTCAACTAGGAAGATTGAAACAGTCCAAAATAGGACCTTGAGAAAGCCAAGGGGGGGTCCAGTAACCGAACCGGTTCAAAATCAAAGGATAAGTCATGGCAGGGCAATAAAAATTTATGTGCAAAAACGCTTGCAAAAACCTCACTATTTATATCCAATTGTTTAATTTTGGATGGTTCTGTAACTAAAGACATCAGAGGTTGACTGGTTTTAAATAATTGTGCTGGGTGTGAGCTAGCGGAGGGAATGGAGTCTGCAAAGTATTCCCTCTTTGTGGCCTTCACTGCCATCTTAAGCATTCATAAGCATTTTATAAGATAGTTTTGGAGCTTCGTCATGAGTTTTCTGCCATACTTCTCGCGGTCTCCGTTCCCATTTCTATTCACACAGCTCTGAGGTGTACCATGGAGCCAGCTGAGGGCGGGAGCATAGTGTTATGTTTCTCCTTGACCCTCATGCTTCTAGACAGCATCAGGGCTCAGCATGAGACACATCCAACAAGTCCCCAAGAATGTTATCTGTGTGCCAAATTGACTGTCTCTTCTTCTCCATGTCAGCCACCTTGGCCTTGTGGATACAAATTTATTCTTGAGAACCAGGAGCTCCTTCAACCAAACATACCCATGACTTCTCTCCAGATGGCCCTGTCCACTTTCCTTTCTCAAAGGCAAGATTTTCCTTCTGTTTTCTCTTCCCTTTAATGACTGAACTATCCTAGTAATGTGCTTTCATCTTTTCTGAAGAACTCTGGCTGCCCTATCCTGTCACAGTGTGTTGTTTTGGCTGCTGGCTCACTTGGGGGCGTGGTTTAACTTAAACAACTTAAACGGCTTAGCCATACCTGTGAACTCACTGTCCTTAGCCTCTGGTATTAGTACATTAATAGGTCTAATAAAGTGTAAAAGTAAAATTAGACTGTAAAATAGTCCTGGGACCTCAGTTTTAACCTTTTGTTGGATCCTTGGTTTAACCCTTCCTGTACAGCAGGATAACAGTAGGCCTGTGTAGAGCGAGTAGCAAAAGAACAGCCTAGAGATGACCGTTAGTTGGATCACCATGTCTAGGTGTTCGGGGCCAGGTAGGGCACCATTAGCTTGGCTTGGCGCAGGTGGAATAATGCCAGCTGAGCTACTCTCATTATCTGTTCCTCTATGGAGAGGGAGTTGTCAAAGATCATGCCCAGGTTCCTGGCTGAATGTGCAACTGATAGTTGCCCCCCATCCAAAGAGGCATCTGGGGAGCCATTAACTGCTGATGTAAACATGCTGGTATCTGCACCCACACCTGTATGTTTCCACAGTGGGCAAATAGTGGCACCCTGAGGCCATTTAACATTTAGGAAATTATGCCTGGGGGGGAAGAAGAGTTGCTTTTTTTATACCCCGCTTTTCACTACCCGAAGGCGTCCCAAAGCAGTTTAAAATCGCCTTCCCTTCCTCTCCCCAAAACAGACACTGTGTGAGGTAGGTAGAGCTGAGAGAGGTCCGACAGAACTGCTCTGTGGGAACAGCTCTAACCGGACTGTGACTAGCCCAAGGTCATCCTGCTGGCCGCATGTGTGGACGAGTGGGGAATCAAACCTGGCTCTCCAGATTAAAAGCCACCATTCTTAACCACTACTCAAACTGAATTGGTGGATTAAGGATTAAACTTTCCTTTCCTTATGCTTCAGTTGTAGCCACCGCTCCCCTGACAGTGAGGTTTTTAAAATGTGGTTATGAAGCTCACTTGGTGATATTGGAACCAATCTCTTTCCCTCTTACCAAACCAAGAAGCTTGTAGTAAAGAGAAATGAAAAGCGGGAGAACCCGGTAGAGTGCCCCTCTGTACTCAGTGGAGGAAGGGTAGATGAAAATATGATCAAGGCAAACCAAATACTGATAAGTTTCTTCACGTTAGCTGTTAAGAACTGTCAAATGTTGATTGTTGTATGTCACATACCGGCTGCAACTACATGCCCGTTGTTGAATATTATCAGTGCTGACTCTACGCATCCGATACAATCAAACATGGAGCACGATGCTATGTCAGCTATCAGATAATGCCTGATATTGACTGACATTCCATGCCAGTTGTCAGATATCATCAGTCATTGAACTGTTGTTGCCAAATCTTTGGATGTTAAGTGAGGACGTGGAATATGAAGCACTCAAGTACTTGTACATTCAAAGAAAATATACTGTAGCAGAATTTTGAGGAAAATAATTTTGAGGCTAATTATTTGGGTCTTGTTTGCTCAACTTCCGTTTGCTCTTCAGAAATTTTGTTAGATAGATAGATAGATAGATAGATAGATAGATAGATAGATAGATAGATAGATAGATAGATAGATAGATAGATAGATAGATAGATAGATTTTGTTGCCCACCCTTCCCATTTGGCTCAGGGTGGGTAACAACAAGTTGTAGAGAAGTCATAAACTTACATTGATAGATAGTTATTAAATGTTTTTAAATTGAAATGTTTAATATATATCAATTAAATTGTATTATTAAACTCCCCCCCCCCCCAAACCTTATAAAAGGGAACTCCATTTCTGATGGGCGGTTGGTGTTTCATGCCCAGGTTCATTGATGTTTGCCAGTTTGGTGTAGTGACTAGGAATGTGGATTTCTAATCTGGCATGCCAGGTTCGATTCTGCACTCCCCCACATGCAGCCAGCTGGGTGACCTTGGGCTCGCCACGGCACTGGTAAAGCTGTTCTGACTGAGCAGACCAAAGATAGATCAAAGGACTGAGGCAGGATCAGGTAATTTCATATGTTCTGTGATTTCACCAGAACCACAAACAAGGCAGAGTAGTGCTGTGCTGGTTCAGCTGCTTCAGACGTTGAGGGTGAAATTTGTATTTTTACCACCATCTTGATTCTAATAATTTTAGGGAGTATTGTTATATTTGGATGTTTTAACTTGTATTGATTTTTTTAGGGGTGTTTTATTCTATGTGTATTGTAAACCGCCGCGAGCCAGGTGTGCTGGGAGCA
This sequence comes from Paroedura picta, assembly GCF_049243985.1. Classification (NCBI taxonomy): domain Eukaryota; kingdom Metazoa; phylum Chordata; class Lepidosauria; order Squamata; family Gekkonidae; genus Paroedura; species Paroedura picta. The sequence goes on along the minus strand of NC_135369.1, from coordinate 171,891,406 downwards.
GCAGTATAAAAAATCAAGAATGAATGAATGAATGAATGAATGAATGAATGAATGAATGAATGAATGAATGAATGAATGAATGGTAGTCAAGCGGACTCCAGAAGTATACGAAATACTGTGTACCAAAAGTAGAGACTCTTATTCAAAACATATAGCGGGTATTAACAAATAGCATCACGTTACATTAACAGCCTTCAATAAAAACTGCAGTGTGTGGACTGAGGCTTTTGGGAGTTATTGTTGAAGGCTGATAATGTAACGAGATGCTATTTGTTAATACCTGCTTTATTTTAAAAAAAATAATATTCACTTTTTGTTCACTGTACTTTCAACAGGCAGTACCCATACAGTTTCTTTCTTTTCCGATTAAAAAAATATATATTGAAATCAATTTGAGGGGGAAAACAATTGAGAAAAACAGACACACATCTTGATAAGGGTAAGAAGGTACAAGGAATAAAGGAATACGAGTACTTGCCTATCTTAAATTCACATAACCAGAGAGGGCTTAAACAGCAAGGGCAGCTCTATCATAGGTTTGCTTGTTTATTATATTTATATATACTGCCCTCCCCTGAGCCTCAGGGCGGTTTACATAACATACATTGTATTGTTTATTGGTTACACAATTATAATGTTATATGTTTACAATTATGTTATTATTGCACCGTTACCCAAATGTTTCATAAGACTGTTCCATGTATTGTTCTTGTGTTATTATGTAAACCGCCCTGAGCCCCCGGTGAGGGCGGTATATAAATATAATTAATAAATAAATAAATAAATAAATAAATAAATAAATAAATAAATAGAGAATTAAGCCACCAACTTTAGTAGGGCTTCATCGCAAGCAAGCACGAACAGTATGTGCAATACAGGCAAAGTAGTTTTATCCAAGGTGAATAATTTATTTGCATTATACGGCCATCCCATTCGTATCCACGCTTATTCTGAAGGAAGTTCAATGGTTCTTCCTCCCGATGGGAAGGAACACACTTATTTGGGAAGAATCTTAATCAGAATCTTAATCAAACTTATGTATGCATGTCCCAGATCTGCTGCTGCAAGCTAGTCTGATCTTGCCAGACCCTGGAAGCAAAGCAGAGCTGGCCTTGGTTTAGATGGGAGAGCACCAAGGAATCCCATGGCTGCTATGCAGAGGCAACAAATCACTTCTGAATGTCTCTTGCCTTGAAAACCCTATAGGGTTGCCATAAATTGGCTGTGACTTGACAGCACTTTCCACCACAAGATCTGCTGCACATTAAAAAAAAATGTGTACATTCATTTCTGGGCCTATGAAGAAGAACTAGTTGTTTATACCCTACTTTTCACTACTTGAAAGAGTCCCAATGGCCATTTATGCACTGGAGGTTTCATGCTGGGCTGCAGGCTGGAAGTTTAGTCATGGCAGGTTGCCCCACGTCTTCCTGCACCCACACGGGGGAGTACTTGGCCCGGTGCACCTTGTCCGCACGGGAGCTGGGGCAGTGAAGTTCCCAGGGCATAAACGGTCAATGTGGCTTACAAATACCTTTCCCTTCCTCTTTCCCCAACAGACATCTGATGGAGTAGGTGGGGCTCAGCGAGGCCTGACAGAACTGTTCTGTGAGAACAACTCTTACAGGACTGGGTCTAGCCCAAGGTCACCCAGCTGGCTGCCTACTGAGGCATGGGAATCAAACCTCTAGATTGGAGGCTGCTGTTCTCAACCACTGCACCTTGTCTCTAACAGCCATCCCATTTCAGCCCCCAGCCTCAGGAAAACACTTTGAACTAGAACTTTAAAAGGTTTCATACCCCTTGCCCCCGAGTTTAGCCCCTAGATCAGGCTTTCTCAACCTGGGTTTTATGAAACTCAGGGGTTTCTTGATGACCCTAGAACGGTTTCCTGGAATGAGTGGGAATTTTTAATGTATTTGAAAAAATTGTTAAACATTTGTTGGGTGATATAACCATATATAAAGAGCCTCTTGTGGCGCAGAGTGGTAAGGCAGCAGAAATGCAGCCTGAAAGCTCTGCCCATGAGGGTGGGAGTTCAATCCCAGCAGCCGGCTCAAGATTGACTCAGCCTTCCATCCTCCCGAGGTCGGTAAAATGAGTACCCAGCTTGCTGGGGGGTAAACGGTAATGACTGGGGAAGGCACTGGCAAACCACCCCGTATTGAGTCTGCCATGAAAACGCTGGAGGGCGTCACCCCAAGGGTCAGACATGACTCGGTGCTTGCACAGGGGATACCTTTACCTTTATAACCATATATGGTCATGTTGAGCTGCCCTCCCCCCCATGGCCAATGATGGGCCTGGAGGGGTTGGGAAGGGGAGGAGCCCCGGGTAGGCGTGTTCCCAGCTATGCTTCCCAACCATATTCTGCATGATTGCACCACTTCTGAGGTTTCTCGAAGCCTGAAGAAAGTTTTAGGTGTTTCTTAACTGTAAAAAAAAAAAACATTTGAGAGAGGCTGATCTAGATTATGCATCCCTTCCTTAGGAACTTCCCTGAAACTACTTTGTGGAGTATAGATCACACACTTGCAGGCCTGTTGACAGCTGAGCCAGGTGAGAAACCACTTTCACCTTCCCTGCCACCTGGATTACTTTCTATTGACCCAAACCGTCCAAGAGCGCTTTTGCCTATGGCTGTAGGTTCTGCTGAGGCAGCGGTCTGCACAAATGAGGCAGGGAAGTTGTTGAAGCAAGAAACGTATTTAACAATGCCTGAAATAAAGTGGAACATATTTTTGAGCCCAATTATCTAATCCCGTGTTCCCACTATGATGAGGGCTGCTTTATAACTCCTTTTCGGGGCAAATTGCTCCATTTGAGTCAGGAATTAGCTGGTTGCAAGTTGACACGGGATTGTGTGTGAAAGTTTTTCATGCCAATTAGTATATGGACTGCCTGCCATCCATGTATTACCTCTGGATGGCAGGTTCCTGCTCCTACAACCCCCCCCCAAAAAAAAAACAACCGTTAAATACCAGTAATGCAAATTAGCAGACCCTCCCCTGTTTGTGCTGCACTAAAAAGACCAATTAAATATGAAAATGGCGTTTCACTCTTAGGTGCACAGGTAGCTTGCGCAGCCCTATGCTTGCGTATGGTGATTCTCAGGTACCTTTTGTTTTTTTTGCAGAAGCACACTTGAGATTTCTGCCTTTTCAACACTAGCATTTGCCGTGGCTGATCTAAAACGCTAGCCTTTTTATACCAGACATATTGCTGCAAACTCATTTGCCCAATTTTAACCTAGGTCATCAGCCGGTGTCAAAGCATTAATTCACATGACTGGTTTGCTCTGGTTTTTTTAATTATTATTAGATTAACATCCTGTTGAGGAAAGGACATGACCTTAATCCTGAAATAGTATTTATTATCTGCTTGTTGCCGTGGGTTGACAAATAAGTTTTAGAATATTCCTGAGTCCATTAGCCTTCTGTTTGGTATAACTAGTTAATTCTCCCCCTTCTTCTGACATTTCCCACCCTGACATTTTACTTAGATTAGATCAGGCTTTCTCAACCAGGGTTTGTGAAACCCCAGGGTTTCTTGACGTCCCTAGAAGGGTTTCCTGAATGGGTTAGAGTTAATTAATTTTAATATATTTTTAAAAATTGTTAAACATTTATTGTGATATGACCATATATGGTCATGTTGGTTTACCCATTCACTCCCAAAATGGCCAGTGATGGTCCTGGAGGGGATGGGAAGGGGCAGGGGCCCTGGTGGGCATGTACACAGCTATGCTTCCAAACCGTATTCTGTATGATCACGCCATTTCTGGGGTTTCATGATGCCCAAGGAATGTTTCAGGGCTTTCTCAATGACAAAACGCTGAGAAAGGCTGGACAAGATGATCGGTATTATAGAGACATTTCTCTTTTCACATGACGTGAAAAACATGCCTTGGGCATTTGCCAACTCAGGAATCAATCTTGAAAATTCTGTGGCCCCACTACCTTTTTTAGCCTGTGCGACTTTAAACATTAAAACATTTGCATTATGCTTTCAGGATTGATTCACCATAGAGTTTTGAATCTGTCTGGAAAAATTGTTTGTTTCTATGGTTCTCCTTTCAAAGTACTGCCCTACTATTTCTTTCAGGAAGCTTGGAATGGAAACTCCAGAGCTTGGGGAAAGTCCTTATCTTTTAAACCAGTGGTCCCCAACCTGCGGGCTGCGGCCCGGTGCCGGGCCGCGAAGGCCATGGCGCCGGGCCGCAGCTCCCTCTCCCCACCCCTACCCCCCGCAGTAAAAAACTTCCCAGGCTGCAAACTTGCGGCCCGGGAAGCTTCTTACTGCGGGAGGGCGGGGAGAAGGAATCGGGGCCAATGTGTGGGCACGCACCCCAATGCCCTGCCGGTCCCCAACCTCAGAAAGGTTGGGGACCACTGTTTTAAACTGTGTAATTCAGATTGATGTTTGCAACAGTTGATACACAGGTTAAGTGTTCATGCCAGATAATGCCTCACAACTGGAAACTGAGAAACCTGAGAAGGTGAGGGCAGCCAAAGTAGGACCTCAGAAAATGACCACAGTGGTCAGGTAGGTTCATGAAGGAGTTGATGGTTCTTCGGGTATATTGGTCCCAAACCATATGGAGATTTAAAGGCCACCTTGAATTGTACTCAGAATCATACTGGGAGCCATTGAAGTTAGGCCAAGACCATACTGATATAGTCCCTATGTCCCACTCTAGTCCACACTCTTGCATTCTGCACTAATTAACATTTCTTAAGACTTTCTAAGGGCAGCCCCATATACAACACTTTGCAGTAATCTAATCTAGATGTAACTAAGGCATGGTTCAATTTTTGTTCAAACTCAATGCATGGTTCTTTATATTTATACCATTTTCTGTTATCTTGCACTGAATAATAATTCCATATAAAAATTAAGAACTAAACCCCCATCTGCCTAAAGAATGAAACTCCCTCTGAGACTTAAATTTAATCAGGCAGATGTATGTAAAAAGTGTAGAATTATTTAACTGCTTAAACTAACTTAATTGAATATGAGCTTTTAACCTTATTTATGTCTGTACCAGTTTCCTGGCGGCAGTGTTGGGGGTCAAAAGTTGGACTATAGATAGGGCTTACTTACAGAGGTAGGTCATTTCAAAGCTGTCACTAATATTCACAGTGTCAATCTGGGGAGACAGCTTGGGGGGCTCTGTGAACTAGGACAATGCAGAAATAAAAGCTGCATCTTCCTGGGATTGTTGTAGAGGAAATAATTCCCCTATCTGAATGTTGCCGGGGAGCGTCACGGGAATGTTGAATTGGAAAAATAAAATTGTTTTTGTAGTTATTGTTGTTATTATTATTACAATAGAACGAACCCACAAAACCAACGGCAAAAAGCAGAGAAGTGAAACCAATGACAAAAAATATGAACAGCTATTAAAAAGAAATGTAATAGAGAACATTGTCTCATTCCTAGTCCTGAACAGGATACTTTAGTGATGAGACTTGCCCTCTCACTGTCTCATTTAGTACTCTATTAATATAGTAATAACATATGATTGTTCTAGGCCTGGAAGGCTGTAACCTGGACAGGCCAGACTAACCTAATCTCATAAGAATTCAGAAGCTAAGGAGAGTTGGAACTGGTTCGCATATGGATGGGAGATTTCCAAGGAAAACCAGGGTCATGATGTGGAGGCAGGCAATGACAAAACCACCTCTGAATATCTTATGGCTTGAAAACACTGCAGGGTCACCGTGGATCAGCTGTGAGTTGATGGCATGAAAAGAAAAAAGATCCTAAAGACATCTGAAAGAATTTGAATTGGACTAGTTTCAGAGATCAGGAGGGCTACCATGTTTCTATCATTCCATAGAATTTCTAAATATAGGATTCTCAGGAGTAAGAGGAACTGTATTTTGCTGTAAGAGGAACTGCATTTATTGTACGTATTATGTAGCTTCTATCACGTTATTTTCTAAATATGTAATCCAGTTTTATTGAATTGTGTATTGTATGTCTTATATAATTCAGTGTTTGTGAATTTGGTAACCCACCTTGAATCTCAGTGAAAGTAGAAGAAGCCGATGAAGACCCCAAAACCTGAAGAATTGGTGGAAAAGCTAATATTAGTAAATTAAATGCAACAATTTGAGAAAAGTATTCAGAAAAACATTGAGGATCCGGAGGAACAGTCAAGAATCTGAGGGTGGAACATAGAAGAACATTCAAGAAGCATATTAAGAACTATTGGCCAAACTGTAGTTAATGTGAAACTACAAGTCCAAACACAAGAAATTTTAAGTATTAAAAAGAAGTAAAAAGAAAATGATATTTATCTAGAAAGACAAGATTCCCAAAATGAGAAAGTAGAACAAAGAACTGAAATCTTGGACACCCAATAAAGATCTACTAATATCTGTTTTAGAGGCATACCAAAAATATTTTAGGAGGCTAAACTTTGAAGAGAGATTTCAGGAATTGCTCTATGATTATTTGAAGAAATGAGATTTTTCCAACATTGTCCAGATATTTAGAGTGAATTCAAGATTTGCATTCAAGAATAAGCTACCTTAAGATATACTGATTTATTTCACTCATAAGAAGATATGAGACACAATATTAAAGAAGCAAAGAGAATTCCCTTTTAAAGTAGCAGAAAAAGAAGTGCAGATTTTTCAGGATCTATTAAAAAGTGACTTAGAAAAAGGAAAGATTTTGACTTTTTGAGATATTCTACAATTTTTTTTTTGATTTTTTTTTTAATTCAGTTTTTATTGTTATTTGTTCTTATAAAAAGCATTTACAGAAAAGCAGAAAACAAAAACAGAAAAGCAAAAGACAAAAAAAAAAAAGCGACCAGCTGATAAGTGTCATCAATACACGTATATCATACTTGATGTAGTCTGATATTATCTCAAGAGATATATAGTCAGTTCCCATTACATATTGGTCCTAATCTAACAGTTACTGCTGTCTTTCTTAAGAAAGTCCAAATAATCACTCCACTGTTCATCATATTCTTCCGGAGATCTCTTCTTAACCATGTTGGTGAGTCTTGCCATTTTTGCTAAGTCCGCTAATTTATCAAGCCATGTAGAAATAGTTGGAGTCTCAGTCGCCTTCCAGTGCTTCGCCCACACCAACCGTGCCGCCGTAGTTGCATGGAAGAAGAAGATTCTAGGAGATATTCTACAATTTTATTGTAGTTTTTGTGAATTTGGTTACTTACCTTGAGTCCCAGTATGAATGGCAGACTATAATGTAAATAAATCAATATTACTGTGGCAGTATCTTGTGCATCAGAACATGTAAGAAAAATTTAGCCTACTTTATAGTTTGATATAAATAAATAATAACCAAACTTTATATCCCGGCCTTCTTGTGGAATTCAGGATGTGTAACAATACAATAATACAACAGTAAAAGAATTAAAATGCAGCAGAAGGATTTAAATGCATCACGGAAGTAGTTTCTATGACGACTCCTTCTCCCAAACAACACAAATAGAGTTGTAATGGTAGAAAAATACCAGTGTTTTTGGGATAGACCTCCCATTTAACCTAACAGGTTTTTAATTCTCCACCCCTACCACCAATTTCCAATCTCAGTAGAACTGAGGAGTGGAAGAAAAAAAATGGCCTCCACAGAGGGAGTTTCTATAGACTCTGTCACAAATACAATCGAGATTAGGGCAGGGATCCTACATTGTCACGGGTGACATCACATCTTTCTCAAACTGTATGATTCCCAGGCATCACCACCCAGCATTTGAATACATGATCTCCTCAAAGTCCACACTCCTCAGACCCTTCCTATTGCAGAAGAGCAGTGCCTCAAAAATACTCAAGAATCCTTGTGTTGCAAGGGCCCGTAACGTAACCAACCAACGAACTAGTTAATGTAACCAACCAGTTCTGCATCACTTTACCAAGTTTTATGTGGAGTCTCGGCTCAAAGTATCCATGTTCTCCTTTCTCAATGAGTGTCTCAGCTTTTTGCAATGGACTCCGCCTGAAGATTCGCAATGGACTCCTGCCTGGATTTTAGATAGATTGTACAAGGGTATTTATAAAGGTACCTTGGTAATTCCCATGTGTATCAGGATGAGTTCAGGATGAGATTTCTGGAGTTGTTGATATTTTGGCTCTACTAATTCCAGGAGGCATTTAATTGTTTTGACCTGTTTGTTTTAATCCATTTACTTATTTTTTCAGTTAGTCCTGAGATATCTGCTTATTTTCTGGTTTTACTTGACTGCAATTCTAGTTATTGATTTTTTTTTTACCTTTTTCTGAACTGTGTTTCCATTTTTAGTTCTTGCTGACTTGCTATTTTTACTAACTTTTATTATTTTATCGGTTTTGTTGTCAGTGTAAAGCAAATGTAAAATATGTTTTTGATGACAATACACTATAGGGAGACAACGAAACAGCTGCAAGCGCATATCTGTTTAATAAATGTATGGTCATATGTGATTCTGAACCACCATTCTGGCAATGCTCCTGGAATTGTCTTCCATATATATAGCTCAGGGCAGAAGTTATAATATATTGGACACTTGACAATGCATTCAAAATAAGTGCTAAGGAAGTTTTATACAATTACCTCTCCATATATAATGATGATAGTTCAGACACCCACAGTTTATTAGCTAGATGTGACAGCAGGGCCTAATACAAACTTGTAACATAGTCCCCCTCCTCAGCCCCCATCCCATATACTCTCTTGTGTCAGAAAAGAAATATGTGTATTTTATTTCCTAACATCAATAATAGCAATTGGTACCAATTCACTAGATAGGCAGAGACTCTTCTTATTTGATTCCATAAGCTTCTGTTCTGAAGGTCAAAAGTACAAGGTTGGATTGGAACAACATTTTTTTTATCCATCATTAATGAGCTAATTCATTCTTCTGAATAGGTTTGTCAACTCCTGGCTGGGAAATTCCTGGAGATTTAGAGGCAGGCCTTGGGGAGGGTGGGTTTGGAGAGGAAGAAACTTCAGCAGGGGTCTCAATGCCATAGAGTTCAGCCATTTCTCTTCAAGGGAACTGATCTCAGTGGTCTTGAGATCAGTTGTAATTCTGAGAGGTCTCCAGGCCCCACCTGGAGGGAGAACCCAGATGGATTTTCTTGATATGATGTCCCCCTCCCCAATGTTTGAGCCCTGCTTCACAGTAAAATACAAATCCGTCCTGAGACCCGTTTTAACAGAGGCCATCTCTGTTCACAGCCTGGATTCGATTCCGGCTGGTGTGAATTGGCCCAGCTAGGAACTTGTGGAAGAATTTGTTGGGCAAGAACTGATAGCTAGCAATCAGTTATTATTTCATCTACACTGACCAATGCCTAGAACAGGGGGGGATGGTTATATTAGGTTATTGCCACTTGCCATATATGTGTGAACTGTTTTTAATTGTTTTATCGGGATTTTAATTTGTATGGATGTTTCTATTGAGTCAACTGCTGCGAGCTAGTTATGGGAGTGGTGGCATAAAAATTAATTAAATGAATAAATAATAATAATAAATAAAAATTAAATTAAAATATGGCCAATGTGTGAGTTCAAAGGAAGGAACCGGATTTGGAAAAAATGTCCACAGATATCCCCACAGATATATAAACAGGAATAATGAAACAAAGGCCTACACACAATAGATAATGCACTTTCAATGCACTTTAGAAGTAGATTTTCCTGTTCCGCACAGGAAAATCCAGCTGCCAAAGCACATTGCAAGTGCAGTATCCTATGTGTGCGGAATGGGCTAAACTGTGTATTTATTTTAAAAAGCGTCTTTCCTTTTACACTTGCTGAAGCAAAACTTGCCTAATCCAACTGAAACTTGTGTCGGAATGAAAACTGAATTAGCCACACATTCCTTTCGATCATTTTGAGTCCATCTGTTTAATTTCCCTCCCTGCTTCTACTGTAACGTGCAGGCTTGGTAGGATAGTTGGCTTCAGAGTATACTGCCCTCCCCCGCCCCATTTCCTTCAAATCAATATAAATTACAGCCATAAAGCGGGTTGCTGAAAGCACTCACTCCAGAGCACACAGGTGGGAGCACTCCATTTGTAAGTGGTTTTAGGCCTGTAGCCACGGTGATTATTCATTGGCCTTGCCACAGGAACACAGTGGCATTAATTATTACCATGCTAGAAATCATGCATGACACTTCCAGTGCTCTTGCCAAAAAAGTGTACTTTCTGAGGAGTTTATGGCAACTGCGCATCTTATCTTGTGCTTCCTGTACCAATTAGTAACTGCTGGGTTTACTGCTGGTTCGTCTATTGCAACACATTAGCGACTGCAAGCATTTCATCAGCAGTAAGTGAAAAGTGGCACAGAAATGATCCTGGCTCCCTTTTCAACTGTGGCTGAGAAATGAGGAACCAGCTTTGGAAACTGCGTTCCATTATGAAAATTTTCCTTCCACTTTCTTCTTAAACTGCTTTGGAGTCATAAACCTTGCTGAGGTCACTCCCCTCACCAAACCCTATATTCTCTGGGATCTACTGCCTGAATCCACAAAACTCCACAAAACTTTAGTACCAGTAACCTTATCTGTTAATTTCCAATCTTTCCAATTTCCAATGACAAATCAATGGGAACCCTGAGCTTGTTTCTCTGCAACGAGATAGTCCCATCTGGGAGTGATGGGAGACAGTGACACCCGAAGTGTGTTGTAAAGGGCCGGGGGGGATGAAGTAAAGGGCTGGGGGAGGGGAGAAGGTGTCCTTCGGGGCCCACCTCCAATTAGTCGACGGACCACATGTGGCCCGCTGCCCAAAGGCTGGGGATCGCTAATGTAAAGGAATGTTTGAGAGGTATCAGCAACCACCTCTATACTTGAGACTGTTCATGTTTGGATAATACTGTGGAGACAACATCCCATATTCTGTTACATTGCACGCTGTAGAAGGATGAAAGGAACAAACTAATAATCCCTGTTCTTTCTTGCTTTAAGCCCTTGGAGAGTATCGGAAATATGTGGAGGAGCTTCTTGTAAGGTTTCTACAGGGTGACAGGGTTAAGTCGGTCTCAAACGATGTAGCAAAATATCGCTTTTTGTCCCTAGGAAAAGGAAAGTTCTATCTAAACTATTTAGCTAATTGTATTAGATTGCTGTACCCTATTACATCATCATCACTGTTTGCTTCTTCAGTTGGTGATCAATTGTACACTTTTCGCTGGTCACTGACTTTCATAATAAACTGTTTCTGTACAGAGAACCTTCCCTGTGACAAAATGTTGAAGAATCTGGGGCTTTTCAGTTTAGGAAAGAGATGGCTATGGGAGGACATGATGCAAGTTTATGAAGTTATGCATGGGATAGAGAGAATTAACACAGAGACATTTTTCTCCTTGAGGTCATCTAATGAAACTGATAAGCAGTCGATTCAGGATGGACAAAAGGAAATACTTCTTTACATAGAGTGTGATTAAAATGAAGAATTTGCTATCAGAAGATGAATAAACAGCTTTCAAAGTGGATTAGATAGATTCATGAAGGATAGAGCTATCCATGGCTACTAGTCAAGGTGATTGAGGGGAATCTCCACAGTCAAAGTATCTCAATTTCTGTATCCCAGAGCGCGGAGGCAATACTAGGGGAAGTTTTCAACCTCTTTGTGCTGTTGTTAGCTCTCCAGAAAAAAATGATCAGCCACTGTGTGAGATAGGATGCTGGACTAGATGGACCACTGGTCTGATCCAGCAGGTCTCTTATGTTCTTAGGAGGCTTGTGGTGTACTACTAGATCCAGCTGTTTGAGAAATGAAAGTCCAGAATTACATTATGTGCTTGCTACTCATAATTTCTTGGGGAAAGCCAGTGTTCTTCCTTTTATAGACTTCCACAACTACTCTTCAGAAATGTTCAGATGTAAACTAACCAGATTAATATTCGTTGTTCTCAATTTTTATTTTAAATACAGTGATGAAGACTTATTTCAGGGGATCTTCTTGGCTTTTGAGCTTTTGCAGATTTGTTAGCTGGAACAATTCATTTGTCATCCTTATGTAGTTATTTAATGTTGCTGGATGGTTGAGTTAATTTGTCGCCTGTATGTGGTTATTTAATGGTGTTTGCTGGCACATGCAATATGTTACCTCAATACGAATCTTTAATTATCTAAGGAAATAGAAATTCTATTGTTATGTTTAATTGGCTGATTTGGAAATATAGCATGGTCTTTGATGTACATGCTCACAACTAGGAGTATTACGAACTTTGCCATGAACATGTTCAGTAGGGGAACATGTCAAGTTTGACAGCCACGATCGCCTATGTTCAACTGTCTGCATGTCCACCTCATATGGATATTAATTTGCTTTGAAGCTGTGCAGTAATTGCAGTGGCGGAGTTTATTTTCATGTCAGGAACCTGAAGGTTGAGCAACAAAATAGATTAAAATTAAAATACAATTTTTTGATATAAAGTATACATTAAGATGATAAAAACAACATTAAAAGTGAAGAATGACTTTGCAATATTGCACATAAAGTCTCAATGGTTGCAAATGGTATGACTATAGACCAAATGCATTTCAACCCAGAGAGTCTTCATCAGGGGTCAAATATATGGCACACATCTAATGACAGAATCTGAATCATAAATTAAACTGGTTAGGGGTGGTGGGAGGAGTTGCACTCATTGTGCGCCTGATTGGCCTTCCATCCAACGAATGGGCAATCAGGTGGCCATTCTCCTCCAACTAATTCCACATGGAAGAAGTGCCAGCCCGCTGTACTGTGCCAATGCCCAGAGGTGAGCCAGCTGGTGAGCCAGCTGGGAGGGAGGGCTGGGGTCCTGGGCCTATGGTGTAGGGGGGAGTTGGACAGGTAGTGGCTGTGGCCCGCTAGGGAGAGGAACCTGGCCCTGGCCTCTACCACATGGAAGGGCTGATGTAACTGAGAGCTATGGAGAAGAAAGGAGGTGAGTTGTGATGTGAGCCCGTGCTGCTGCATGCTGAGCTGTCAGTCAGCCCACCTCTGAGCTACCTGCTCGGTCTTCTACGCTGTATTGGTGGCTGCTGGCATCCACTAAGGAGGCCGTCCAGCTTGCAGGAGGGTTGGGGAGGGAAGGTCCCCCATCATCGGCCCTGTGTTCTGGGCTGGCTTCTGTGGGGAGGCGGGGGGCCTGTGTTGGCTTTACGGCCCTGCCTGACCACCTGCATGAGGCCCCAGGCAACCTCCGAGCCACGTGCTTGCTGGCCACCTCCCCCAGCCAGGTGCTGGACACCCTTAAGGAGGGCTGGCATCTGGGGACTGAGCAGGAGGCGGGCACCAGCCTTCCCTATGCAAAGAAGCCCTGGTACTATGAGGAGGTGGAGTGGGGGGGCTGGGGCAGCCCACCCACAACACCAGTCCACCTCCAAGCCATAAACTCCTTCCCCGGCATGGAATGGGTGGATGCAGGCCTCCTGCAAAGAGGCCAGCCAGTTGGTGGGCTGGGCTGGGGGGCGGAGGCAATACCTACCATTGAGAGCCAAGTTGGGGGGGGGGGGGCTGAAGCCTCGGTGAGCCTTTTCAGGATAGTGTGGGGAGGCGCTGAGTTCCAGCTTGAGCTTTCTGCTGCCACCCCAGAAATGGCCACTCAGGCCTGTGGAGGCTTCAGCAAGCCCTTTCGTGGCAGCAGAAGGAGGCACAGAGTTCCAGCCCGTGCTTCCTGCCACCCCCCTCTCCCCGAAGACACTTAGCATGGCCTGCGAGGGCTTCAGCGAGCCTTTGGGGGCACAGCAGGGAAAGGCACAGAGTCCTCACCGGCACTTCCTCCCCCTGCCTCGAAAATGCCCTCTGAGGTCTCTCCAAGGCCTCAGCTGTCCTGCTCAGGGAGGGCGGTCCATTGCCCATTGTATTTTGCAATACAACAGCTTTTTATCTAGTATTCAATAAGACTTGTTTGGTGGCTTCAGAATCGTAGGATGTGAAGCTCCTAAAATATATATTATAATAATTCCAGGTGTGGACTGCACAATTTTTTTAAAAGTCTCTTTTAGATTACACGTGAACATTTGAACCTTGACCCCGGATAGAGTGGTGATTCTTGACTCCTTCACACCCTACAAAAAGACATGTCACAACTTTCACATGTAGTTCTCACATGCCAGCTTTTCTTCCAGTTTTCTCTATAACAAATTGGATCCATTTCGCTTTCCTAGTCAGTTTGTTGTGATTGATTGCAGCAGCTGGATCGAAAAGAGTATCTGTCCAGATGTCATATTGTGGTCTATGGTATTATCTTGACTTTCCGCATTTCAAACAATTATCCCCGTGATCAGTGCTTCCACGCGCCAATCCTCTGTACTATTGAAAGGGTAAATGAGGCCTAGAAGATAAGTGAAACAGATATTGAAGCATGACAATAGTTGCGTTTGCTTGGCTCCTTATCACATGGCTGCTTGGTATTTGGAACCGAATGTTTTAATTGACTTCATTGAAAAAGGTGGCGTTTGAGGCAGATTAAGACTGACCTGGAAGTTCTGTCAGATCAAATGACTGATTACCATAAATACATGGGAAAGGGGCAGGTTATTACTGGGTTCATAATTTGAGATTGATAGTGCTGTTTTTTGGTACTTGCTTCTGTTGTTATTTTGTCATATTTGTTCATGTAAGCTACCCTAAACATAATTTGCAAATATAGTATTTAAAAAAAAATCTCTTAAATACATAATTTCATATCTGCTTTAAAGAAAATCCTTCTCAGTAAACCATGAACAAGAAAAGTTGTTTTTTATACTTTGCTTTTCATGACTCAAAGAAAGGAGTCTTAAAGGGGCTTACAATCGCCTTCCTCTCCCCACAACAGACACCCTGTGAGGGGGGTGGGGCTGAGAGAGCTCTAAGAGGACAGTGACTGACCCAAGGTCACCCAGCTGGCTTCATGCGGAGGAGAGCCAGCTTGGTGTAGTGGTTAAGAGTGTGGTCTTCTAATCTGGCGATCCGGGTTTGATCCCCCGCTCCCCCACATGCAGCTAGCTGGGTGACCTTGGGCTGCCCACAGCACTGATAAAGCTGTTCTGACCAAGCAGTAATCTCAGGGCTCTCTCAGCCTCACCTCCCTCACAGGGTGTCTGTTGTGGGGAGAGGAAAAGGAAGGCGATTGTAAGCCACTTTGAGACTCCTTTGGGTAGAGAAAAGTGGCATATAAGAACCAATTCCTTCTTCTTCTTCTTCTTCTTCTTCTTCTTCTTCTTCTTCTTCTTCTTCTTCTTCTTCTTCTTCTTGGGGAATCTAACCCAGTTATCCAGATTAGATTCTGCCACTCTTAACCCCTATCCCACGCTGGACTTCGAGTTAACGAGAGATGGTTATAAAGCAGATATATTTCCTCAGAGCCAGTTCAAATCATTATAAAGCACATTCTGTCAGAGGCTGACATGCAAAGGCAAAGAAAGTATGGCTCAATCTATTTAAGATCATCCAGTGACTTTTGAATGTTATCTCCCTGTCCCTTGAATATAGTCCAAGAGTTCATTCACTCAGAGGGTCACCTCTGGAAAAGTAAAGCAAGATAGCCCTCTCTGACATAACTTTCCCCCACGTACGTCTTCACAAGACGACTTTCAAAATTAATTTCCTCACCATGAAACATTACATCAGAATGCACCCCAAAGAACCAGTCGTTAAATATATATATATAATGTATCAAAAGCACATTATCTGAGCAATAACCATTCATCTGTCAAAAATGCAGAACAGATGGCAGGTTCACTTAAACGATCTAAAGCGATTGCCAGGTAGGTCAAATAACAGTGTTGGATGGCTAGTTTGCTTCCTCAGCACCAGACAGAAACTCACTAAACGTTCCCCTCCGTTTCATAGGCAGATCCCTTCCCTGCAATGGATGTGAAATTTAATTTTCATTGCAGACTTGGGCTATAACGAGTGGCAGGGATCTGGAGTTGATGGTTTTAAAAGAGGCGCATGAAGACCTTCCTGATTCTTTAACGTGGCAATGCGCGGGCAGGCTCGGCAAACCTCGCACGCGGCCTCAAGCGGCAGAAGCGTGTAGAAATTCTCTCGTATACATCTTGGCATCTGTATTGATTTCTTTATGCATTGTACATATGCTCAGTTCGCAGCGATGACCCATTGCACGGAGCAGGGAATTACATTTAAACCACCCTTTGCTTTTTCCATCGTAGTTGCTGTCATTCTGTTATTACAGCATAATACTAAAGGTCTCCTGCTTCCCGCTGAACTCTCCTGATTCTCAGGAAGTACTGAAAGTGGATTATTGAGATTTCAGACATGCTCCTGTGAGACATTTTCATAGTGTTATCAGCTTCTTCTTTTCCTGATGCATTCCTGGCTGACTAAGGGAGGGGGGGAAGTGTCATAAATACAACCCCAAAGAAAAACAAGCTTAAGATTGAAACTCCCAAGGGGGTACTGTAAACATTAGGGACATGGTAGATCTCCAAGCTTGAAAGAGCCTCTTGTGGCGCAGAGTGGTAAGGCAGCAGACATGCAGTCTGAAAGCTCTGCCCATGAGGCTGGGAGTTCAATCCCAGCAGCTGGCTCAATGTTGACTCAGCCTTCCATCCTTCCGAAATCGGTAAAATGAGCACCCAGCTTGCTTGCTGGGGGGTAAACAGTAATGACTGGGGAAGGGAATGGCAAAATCACCCTGTATTGAGTCTGCCATGAAAACGCTAGAGGGCGTCCCCCCAAGGGTCAGACATGGCAGGGGATACCTTTACCTTTAACTTTTAGACCTCCAAGCCAGCATATCAAGAAATTCCTCAGAGATTACTTCTCTTTCTTCTTATTTTAGCCTAATAGTTTTTCATCTGAGATAGTGATACACCACACCAGGCAAAAGGAGAAGGGAAAGCTGTACAATAAAAATGGCACAGGGGATGACTGGAAGACACTTCCATGCAGCCACCTGAATGAAAGGAAACAAGGCTGAATCTGAGCAAAAAGGAGACTTTCTCAGAAGCCCATGAACCATGCCTTGAGTTGCATGATGGAAGAAATACTGGATATATACTTCTAAAAACAGTTTAAGAAAGCATTTGTGTTGGGAATTCTGGACTTCGCTTGGTCCTGAGTCCTTCCAGGGAAATAGAGTTGCTGAGTAACAGCATTTGCAAGTATGCAGTTTGTGGATGAGGCACAGATCCAGACTCACAGCACTTTAAAGTTTACTGGGAAAGATTATTTATTAATTTGATCATATTCACCTGCTTTAGTCTACTTACTGAAACAGAGTACAAAAGCTTAAAGAGTATTTACAAAAGCAGCACATTGCAAGCCTCTGTGGCTAAGCTGCAGGCAGACTACATCAGCAGTAGGTGAGAGCTGGCTGATTCCGCATGATGGCAGCTGTGCCGCTGGCTCTACGTTGCTGTAGAGCTGTATGCTCCATAGCAGTCTGTGTCCACACAGGGGGTACATTTCAGTGGGGCATCAGGTGTCCCGCTGAAATTTGTGCTCCCAGAAAACAAAACAGCGGCAAATTAGTTCTGCCACATGGGGGGATCTTTATTTTGCAATCCCACCTTCCTGCCAAATGAAAATAAATGTCCTGGTCTAGCCCCATGAAGCTGACTAGGGCATAGTTTGCTCCCTCTGGGCCACCCAAGGACAGGGAGGAGCCTGGTGATTAGAATCATAGAATCATAGAGTTGGAAGGGGCCATACAGGCCATCTAGTCCAACCCCCTGCTCAACGCAGGATTGTAAACCACTTTGACCGTTTACACACTGGAAGTTTTGTGCCGGGCTGCAGGCTGGAGTTTTAATCGTGGCAGGTTGCCTCACCTGTTCCTGCAGCCACATGGGGGAACATTTGGCTGGGTTCACCTCATCCGCCCCTGATTTGTGCTCATGCACAGGAACTGGGGCAGTGAAGTTCCCAGTGCGTAAACGGTCTTTGAGACTCTTTTGGGTAAAGAAAAGTGGCATATAAGAACCAACTCTTCTTCTTCTGCAGCCATTTTTGCATTGTGCGCACCACCATCTCTCACAATTCCAAATATCCCTGGGGGCTCAAAAAATTATGCAACACAAACCCGGACAACGATGTTGTGAAACATTATCTCACAGCAGGAATAGAGTTGTGTTAAAGATAGATTACAAAATCAGGGAGCTTTGAGGTATTTTTGTGAAAAGTGCAATCGAAGCAATGAAGTTTAGAATCTGCTTAATGTTCGCCAACGAGAAATATTTAGAAATGTCACTTTGTTACATCAAAGGGAGCTAAAAAAAGGGGGTCATTCCACCCACAATAGTAGGATGTAAAAATTCCTATGCATGAATCATTCCAAGTTTACGAATTAGTTCAGAAAGATAATAATATCATAAATGAGTCAGATGAAAATGTGAGGGCGTAGAGAAAGAATTTCTAATTGTGTGGGGTGCTTCACAAGGAACACAGACCGAATGTGAGTTCTGTGACAAAGATGGACATAAGCCTCAGTGATCTATATTTCACTGTTAGACTTGAGTACCTCTAGGTCAGTGGTTCTCAACCTGGGGGTCGGGACCCCTTTGAGGGTCAAACAGCCTTTTCACAAGGGTTGCAACAGGGCGAGCAGCTTGGCCGGCGGGGGGCACCGTCACTGTTGCCACGAGATCGGCATGGTGGAACAAGAAGCAGAGCTAAACTGAGAAACCCTGGGAAAAAAAAACAATTTATGATCCATGAACAATGGATCTTCAGGTCAGTTTTGGTTTAATTTCTGTGAAAGAACACTTGCGTAGTTTTATGGTTGGGGGTCACCAGAACATGAGGAACTGTATTAAAGGGTCTGAAGATTAGGAAGATTGAGAACCACTGATCTAGGTGGTAGCTGAAGATGTCCTGAGATTAAAATTGATCTCCAGGTGACAGCCACCAGTTTCCCTAGAAAATAGCTGCTTTGAAAGGTGGACTGTATAGCATTATGCCCTGATAAAGTTCCTGCCCTCCCCAGACTCAGTCTCCTAAGTCTCCAGAAATTTCCCAATCTTTACTTGTTGGGGAGGAACTGTGGCCTAAGTTCCTTTGCCCAACATTCAAAATTGGGAAGTTAAATAAGACGGACATGCAAGACTATCCTTATCCATGGTACCCTTATATATTTCTGAAACAGCCCTGTGGGTGGAGCGTGTCCAGCCCCACGAAAACGGTCTGGACTCGATTCCGGCGAAGCTGGCCGCACCCTGATTGGGCAGGCCCCTAAAGCGCACGCCCTCCTTGGTATTTTCGGCCCTGGCCTCTGCTTGGTGGAATGAGCTTCCAGAGGACAACAGGGCCTGTAAGATGGAGCTCTTCCGCCAGGCATATGGTTGAAGCCAGTACGCCTGGAAAAACTAGAATGTCATGGGCCTTCTCTCTTCCTCAATATTGTCTGGTCTTGTTGTCTTAAGCTGAATGAAGTTTCACTGAGTCAGTCAACTTGCTTTTGAACAACTTGTCCTTTTATACTTATCCTAGAGCTTTTGGCCCCTAGTGAGTGGGTTCAGTGGATTCATCTGTCGTTCCTGTTTGAATTGCCTTGACTGTTCCTGCCCTGTTGTGTTGAATGGACTTGTACCTTGCCCTGTCCCAGCATGCATGGCTGGATGACTTCAGCCCTGTGCTTGACCAGGAGAACTCACTGGCAGTCTTCAAGCAAAGGTTGGATACCCACTTTTCTTGGATGCTTTAGGATGCTTAGGGCTGATCCTGCATTGAGCAGGGGGTTGGACTAGATGGCCTGTGTGGCCCCTTCCAACTCTATGATTCTATGATTCTATGATTCTGTGCACTACCCCAGGGGCCTGATATCTCATGAGTCTCAGATACCTTTGCTGCCATTTTTATAGCCATACCCAGGATCTGTCTGTTAAACCCATTGCCAGAGTAGGACGAAGTGCACGGATAAACCACAGAGGCAGTCCGGGTCAGCAATGACCATACTTTCACAGATTGTTACCTACAATTTGTCATTGCCGTCTCTTCCCAAGGGCCTTACTGGCATACTTTTAAATTGGCTGATGGAAAAGAAAAGAAGCCACATTTCAGTACATTTCCTCTTGTGCATTTGTCTAGCTCAAGACAACTTCCAGTGATGCAAGATGCTATTGTATTGATACAAGCATGTCTTGCTTCATCAAAAAGCACTTTGAACTGGAATAACAAGTAAGGCTGCCAACCTTCAGGTGGGGCCTGGAGATTTCCCATAATTACAACTAATCTCCAGATGACAAAAATCACGTCCCCTGGAGGAAGCAGCTGCTTTGGAGGGTATTCTTAATGACATCATACCCTGCCTTCCCCAATCTCCATGCCCAAGTCTTCAGCATTTCTCAACCTTTGTAGAAAAAATGGGCAATTAGCAGAGCAAAACCACAGAAATGCAGCACATGGTTCCCCATAGATAATCCTTTCTCAGCCCTACTGCCAATCCCCTCCCTATTGTATGACAAGGGGGGAGACCTGCCACATATAGAAGCAGTGCTGGGGAGGGAATAGGCAGGAGCACCTGTGGTCACCCTCTCTTCCAAAACTAAAAGCATGTGTTAGAAGTAATGGGTGACTTGATCCTCTTAGACCTGAGTAATCCTTTGAAATGGATCTTGTCTCCTATTATAGAATCATAGAGTTGGAAGGGGCGATGTAGTCCAACCCCTTGCTCAATGCAGCATTAGCATAAAGCATCCAGGATAAGTACCTGTTTTGCTTGGGTCAATGAAGAGCTGAAATGAACTCCCAGTCGTGTCCTGTTCTCTGAGTCCACGCATGTAACACTCACCACCTTAGGCAGGCAATTCCACTGCTGAACTACTTTGACTGTGAATCCCCCCCCCATCGCCCCGATATTTAGCCAGTATTGTTCTACATGGAGTTTAAAGCCTGTAGCCATTACTACAGGTCTTATCTTCTACTGTCAACAGGAACTGCTCCCTGCCCACTTTCAAGTGACAACCTTCTAAATACTTAGAGAGCCATCATGTTCCCTCTCAGCCCCCTTTTCTCCAGACTGAACATTCCCAAGTCCCTCAGCCTTTCCTCATAGTATTAATGAATACTGAAATTTGTGTGCCTTTTGCTTCCGCAGATTCAGGGTACTGAACTTGGCAAACACAGAATAATCATTGAAAGTCAATCACGCTTAACCATGTAGACCAGGCTTTCTCAGAAGGGGTTTTGTGAATCCCTGGGGGGTTTTGATGGCCCCAAAAGGGTTTTCCAATTGGGTGGAAGCTAATAAATTTGTAATGTTTTTAAATAAATTGTTAAACATGTATAGGGTGATATGACCATATGTGGTTATGTTGACTCACCTGCCACTCCCCAAATGGCCAATGATAGGCCTGGAGGAAATAGAAAGGACCCTGGTCATAAAAATCTTTGCTGATCGAGGCTCATCACACATGGTAACAACTGGAGTCCAGAGCGGTAAATGCTCTCATTTTAACTGCGTTGGAGGAGTGGAGGGTGACTGAGTATGATTTCATAGCCAGTGGGGAGTGTCTGGGTGACAACACTTCTGCTGTCATGTGACTTCCGGGAGTGTGGCAGAGAGGCGTGGCCTGCTGACATCACTTCCAGGGTTACTCAAAGCCTGGATAATAGTTTCAGGGGTTTCTCAGTGGTAAAAAGGTTAAGAAAGGCTAATGTAGACATTTACCATGACATTGCATGGTGGATATGTTATACAGGATAGACATTCTGAAGCCCTGTTGCCTTCAGCACTCAATATGGAATAAGGTTAAACTTTGTAGGGTTAGTTCCAAGATCCGTGTTTATATATTTACTTGTGACAGGTACATGGGTTTTGCCTCAGCCATGTCACAATGGCCATTGCCACATGAGGAATATGTTACTGGACAGCCTTGGCATGTTGGCGGCAGATATAGCCCCCTCCACATGACATCACCAACATCCGGTAGCCAGGTCACGATTTGGCCATTTTTAAATCGCGATTTCGGGAATCCAGAAAACTGGATTTACCACCCTAAATCGCGCAAACCAACAGTGAGCAACCAGGGATAAGAACATAAAAAGGTAAAGGTAAAGGTATCCCCTGTGCAAGCACCGGGTCATGTCTGACCCTTGGGGTGACGCCCTCTAGCGTTTTCATGGCAGACTCAATATGGGGTGGTTTGCCAGTGCCTTCCCCAGTCATGACCGTTTACCCCTCAGCAAGCTGGGTACTCATTTTACCGACCTCGGAAGGATGGAAGGCTGAGTCAACCTTGAGCCGGCTGCTGGGATTGAACTCCCAGCCTCATGGGCAGACAGCTTCAGACAGCATGTCGCTGCCTTACCACTCTGCACCACAAGAGGCTCTAATAAGAACATATGGAGGGGAAAACATGTTATAGTCTCAGCACCTTTGTTCCACCCTTGTACCCACCCTTCCCCCTCCATTTCCTGCTTTGAGTAATTTCCCCCCCCAAAATGGCGCAGTCCGTGTTACAGCGGGACCGCCAGCCTACATTATCCAAGGTGAAATAACATCTTCTTTAAAGTGTGCATCATCTTCTTGAGACCAGGCAGGCAAAACACAGCCCCGTTTCTGTTTTCTGGCGGTGAGGAATGAGCTGGGAAGCGGGTGGTGCGGGTGATCAAGCAGCTTTCTCCCAATCATTCAGCCATGTGTGTGCTTTGTTTTTAAGCCTACCATTAGCAAAAAAAAATAAATGTATTTTTGGGCATCAGTTATCTATCCAGCTTTCTTAAAACTGGGCAGGTAAAAACAGTCCTGTTTGCATCTTCTAGAAGTGGGAAATGAGCTTGGAAGGCGGGGGGGGAGTTATCTGGCTGCCTTCTCCCGATCGTATAGGAATCTGAGAAGCTTGTTTTAAAGCCAACCATGAGCACATAATATCTTCTTGGGCTCCAGAGACAACGTGCAGCGTCTCAGAAATCCACCCAGACAGAAATAAAGTGCAAACAAAAAACAAAAAAAGGGGGGTGCGGAATATTGTTCTGGTGTTTCTCCATAGCAACAGGGCAGTGTTGATTTTATGAAAGATGCATCTCTGTTGTGTCATTACTGCATAACAATGTTCATGTACCTTTAAAAGTATATATATATATATATTAATTTTGGGGATGGGGGGGAGTTTCAGTCCATGAGAGAACTGCTGTGTTGTGATTGGTGGCTTGCTGTTATTGACAAGCCAAGGAAGAGAGGGAGAAGTTCGTTTTGCTTTCCCTTGCAGTCTCATCAGGGGGCAAAAAGCCCTGATGGGGCAGAGGGAAAATGTGGGAGGGGTATCCCCTTTGAGGAGGGCTGCAAGCGTGAGATTTACTGCCCCATGTTTGCCAGCAGGAAGCCACTCGCGTTTTACCCCTCCATGCGGAAATGGCCAATGTCTTTCTTCTGAGAGGTTTTCTATGGGTTCCCTCCTCTCAAGAGAGAAAGACCATGATATTGTGATGCAGATTGTCTCTAAAGCCCTTCCCTGCAGGGATTTCACTTTGCAAGCTTCTATCCTCCTGTCTGTAGAGTGCTCACATTCAATATAGAAGGATTTATCATTTAGTTTTTGGAATAGAAGAACCAGCAGAGTTGTATAGCCTCAAAAAGGCCACCTGGTGAAGCAATTCAGATTTTTTTTTTCTTTTTAAGTCTCGACAAGAATGAACAAGGTGGGGAAGAGAGAAGATGGAAGATGAATGTGTCTCCATGTGTATACCCATGATGTTTTATGTAAACCACCATGAGCCTTATGGGAGGGCAGTATAGAAATTCAATCAATCAATCAGTCAATTCTTGTTCTGTGATCAGTGTAAACTACAAAAATATGGTCTGCAGAAAGCAGTTGATGTACCTTACAATAAAGGTTAAAAAAGGTAAAGGTATCCCCTGTGCAAGCACCAAGATGTCTGACCCGTGGGGTGATGCCCGCTAGCGTTTTCTTGGCAGACTCAATACAGGGTGGTTTGCCATTCCCTTCCCAGTCATTACTGTTTTACCCCCACGCAAGCTGGGTACTCATTTTACCGACCTCGGAAGGATGGAAGGCTGAGTCAACCTGGAGCCAGCTGCTGGGATTGAACTCCCAGCTTCATGGTCAGAGCTTCAGACAGCATGTCGGCTGCCTTACCACCCTGTGCCACAAGAGGCTCTTCCCTCATAATAACACATACCATATTTCTACATACATTCTATGCAGACATACATACATTCTACATACGTTCCAGCAGGGGCCATAACCCACCATAGTTCTAGTACATGGAACTGAGATAAGAATCACAGAAAGAAGGATGAAACTGGTGATACCATCATATGATCTAGCGATCCCCAACCTGTGGGCTGCGGACCACATGTGGTCCTTCGACTAATTGGAGGTGGGCCCCGAAGGACACCTTCTCCCCCCCCCGGCCCTTTACATCATCCCCCCCAGCCCTTTACAACACACTTCATTGTTGTGGCATGTCTGTATCTTATTTTGAAGGGATGTTTAAACATTACCATAGTGATCAGAGAGCACTAGGGCAGTAGTTGAGAGTAGAGGAGTAAACTACCCCCCCCCCCACCGGGCCTCAGTAAAAGGCGGTGAGTGGTCGCCGGTGAGTGGTCCCCTGCGTTGAGTGGTCCCCGGTGATAAAAAGGTTGGGGACCACTGATATAATCTACCACACTGCAGCCTCGAAAGATGAAACTAATTGGTCATTTCCTATTTCACATCCCTTTCGCATCCATTTTCATCACAGAATCTACTGGAGAACAACTACCATCCTTCCAACCCACCAATAAACAGGATGCTGACTACCACATACCAACAAAACAACAATACAGGAAAAGAGACTCCACATGAACCCCTTCAGATTGTTGCAATGCCGCACTGGATCTCCACACAGAATGCTTCCCCCACAAGATCCAAACAGATGTGGCCAACAAACATCACACACAGCAGACTATCAGCCTTGTGGAAAGGAAGGTCATAGGCCGCCTCAGGAACAATCCGAATACGCTAATTAAAGAGGCAGACAAGGGGAAGCTGCTGTAGTCATGAACATATCAGACTACATCCAGGAGGCTTAAGGACGACTCTCGAATACCACCTTTTACAAATAACTGGACTCAAACACCACACAGGACTAAAAAAGAACTGCCCAAGATCATAAAGGAATTACCTCTGCATGTTCAGGAAGAAATCCTTTCAGACACACCAGGTACCTTTTATCTTCTACTTCAAATCCACAAACATGGCAACTGAGGGCGTCCCATTGTCTCCGGCATCAACACTATCACCAGGAGGGGTATCTGGATATATGGACTCCGCTCTAAGATTCTGTGCCATTAAGTTATGTCCCTGATACCATAGACTTTCTAAGGAAAATGCAATCTTTGAACAACCTTTCAGAGAATACTATTTTATCCACTTTGGATATGGAATCCCTGTATACCAACATCCCACACAAATGTGGGCTACGGTCTAAAAGGAATACGATTTCTAACAACACCACTTCTGACGTAGCCATTTTGCGCCATTTTGTTTTTACACATAACCACTTCAGATTGGGTGACAACTTGTTCCTCCAGACAGCCAGTTTGGTGCAGTGGTTAGGAGTGTGGACTTCTAATCTGGCATGCCGGGTTCGATTCTCTGCTCCCCCACATGCAACCAGCTGGGTGACCTTGGGCTCGCCATGGCACTGATAAAACTGTTCTGACCGGGCAGTGATATCAGGGCTCTCTCAGCCTCACCCACCCCACAGGGTGTCTGTTGTGGGGAGAGGAAAGGGAAGGCGACTGTAAGCCGCTTTGAGCCTCCTTCGGGTAGGGAAAAGAGGCATATAAGAACCAACTCTTCTTCTTCTTCAGATCAATGGTATAGCCACGGGCACATGAATGCCCCCTCAGTATGCCAGCATCTTCATGGCAGACTTGGAGCAATGCTTCCTAAACTACCCACTCACACCTCTCTTATACTCGTGATTCTGCGGGTGAAAACCTGCTGGTCGTTCCCGGCCCTAGGGAAGCACGCCTGGCCTCGACCAGGGCCAGGGCCTTTTCGGTCCTGGCCCCGACCTGGTGGAATGAGCTCCCGGGAGAGCTGCGGGCCCTGCGGGATCTTTCAACATTCCGCAGGGCCTGCAAGACGGAGCTCTTCCGCCAGGTTTATGGTTGAGTCCGGGGCTGATAATAGATCTATGCCTCCCCCGGGGACTCGGGTTCTGGACCCGAAGCAAAACATCATCAGGACCTCCTCTCCACCCGCTAGTAGTGGGAGGGGGGGGGAGTTGAGCTGCCGTTCTTGCCATGCCGGCAATATTGGCAATGTTATTATTGTTTTATGGGGTTTTAATGGGGAATTGCGATATTGTTACCCGCCACGAGCCGCAAGGGAGTGGCGGGCTATAAATCTAATAATAATAATAATAATAATAATAATAATAATAATAATAATAATAATAATAATATATGATATTTTTATCATCTGGACACATGGTAAAGAAGCCCTGGACACTTTTCACCAAGCATACAATGTCTTTCACCCCACCATCGATCTGACAATGACGCTATCCCATGCAAGAAATGCATTTTCTGGACACTACTGTAAAAACAAACAATGGATGCCTAGAGACCACCTTATACCAGAAATCCCCTGACCAACAAACATACCTCCGAATCGGCCGTCTCAGGCCGACAGAGCCAGCGTCGCCCTGCGGGGGGGGGGGGGGAGGCTCAGGCGCCGGTGCATCAGTCGGCGCACACATGCAGGTCTAAAATAATGTTGAAATGATCTACAGCTTGATCCTAATTCTCTGTATGACAGTCTTAACCCTTGTGTGCAATAAGTCCAGCACCCATGAGGGCAACAGGAAAGAAACAGCAATTTTTGTTCGCTCCTAGGGGGAACATATGTAACACAGTGTTTCTGGGGCCATACAGTTATAAGTTTGCAATGGATAATTTAGGTGTGTAGATTTAGCGTCCAAGTTTTTCTCAGAAATAGATGCTACTGTTTTAGCAAAATAATTATTTCACCCCCCTCCTCTGAAGACACATTTTTTCCCACATTTCTGTTATTTTCACCCATTTTCACTCAAAAGGAAGACCCTGAAATCTTTAAAGTCTCCTGAGGTGGGACCTCTCAAAACTTGTGCTGGGAGACACAAGCCGTATTTAATTGAAACGGAGACTTTTTCTTCTCTGCCCTTCTCCCCTCTCATCAGGCTTCTCCAGCCCTTCCAGCCTGATTGGCTGCTAGCTGCTCTGCTCATACACCAAACAGGACTAAAGGAGGTTGATGTTTTTCAGAAGGGGACAGGACATTTGCCCATCTATCATAGTGACCTTAGATCCAGTCATAGAATCATAGAATCATAGAGTTGGAAGGGGCCATACAGGCCATCTAGTCCAACCCCCTGCTCAACGCAGGATCAGCCCTAAGCTGATCTCATCTTAACCTACAGTTTTTAAAAGGGTGCCATGTGGAGGATGGAGCAGAATTGTTCTCTCTTGCCTCAGAGGGACAGACCAGAACCAATGGGATGAAATTAATTCAAAAGAAATTCCGTCTAAACATCCGGAAGAAGTTCCTGACAGTTAGAGCGGTTTCTCAGTGGAACAGGCTTCCTCGGGAGGTGGTAGGTTCTCCATCTATGGAAATTTTTAAACAGAGGCTGGATTGTCATCTGATGGAGAGGCTGATTCTGAGAAGGCAAAGGCATGGCAGGTTACAGTAGATGAGCGATTGGGATTTGAGTGTCCTGCATAGTGCAGGGGGTTGGACTAGATGACCAATGAGGTCCCTTCCAACTCTATTTTTTATGATTCTATGATTCACAGGATTGTTGCTATAGGGGTAAATCCGGAGGAGGGGAGAGCAATGCTAGTTCCCCGGCAGGGAGAAAACCAGAGTACAAATCAATAATATTAGGACAGTATAAGAAAAGGAGATGCTGTAACACGTTTTACACATGATCTACATAACAAAAAGATATAAACAGAAGTGGTCCTTTGATAATCCCCGTGATTCGCTCTGTGTTCCAGTCACTGAAGAGATTAGTTAACACTCAAGGTAGTTTAATTATCTTGTTCTTATAATCAGGGTGGCGAAAACTGGTAAAATGTTTGATTTCCGTCACCTTTTAAATACATTCCCAGTACAGTACCGAGAGGACTTCTTATCTGAGTTTGTGATTACAAATAGAAGGGTGTTAATTATTTCCCCGAGGCGATCGCTTCAGCAAAGCTAACAGTTCCCTTCTGGTGGCAGGACATCTTGTGCCTTTCATGTAAGTGCTATAGAACACAGAATAAGAACTTATGGAGACTAAATATTAAGCCACAGTAGCCGAGGGAATCTGGTACCTAGATGGCTTTCTTTTAGAATACAAAGAACAAGGACTTTCAAGCTGTCTGTTATTGCAGACTGAACAAACAAGAAAAGAAAAATGGAAGTAAAGATCCTTTGTGTACAACTTCTTTGGACTGTCATCACATCACTGCAAGTAAGTAGCCGCTCTGTACTTGTCCATGCAGACAATAGACTCTTCAGAGTTTTTAAAAGTGCAGCTTGCAGAGGAAAAACAACATTATATCAATAAAATTCACAATAACCAGAAGCACTCAATTATCTACTGTCTGCACAGTTTTCCCTGAGATTCAGGTACATATCTCTGCAGTTCCAATATTCCTAGATTAGAAAAAAAATAGATTATATATGATGCCATCCTTTTTTGATGTGAAAATGTCTTGTGGTGCACTCTGGGGGCAGGAAGCAATGGGCAGGCACTTTAAACCTTCCCCCCTCAGCCTTCTGTGCCTGCAGAGAGCTTTCTCTCTGTAGCTACAGCAGGCTGAGGGGGGAGGAGTTTAAAGAGCTTTCTCTCTGCAGCCACAGAAGGCTGAGGGGGGGAAGGTTTAAAGAGCTTTCTCTCTGCAGCTACAGAAGGCTGAAGGGGAAGGTTTAAAGAGCTTTCTCTCTGCAGCTACAGAAGGCTGAAGGGGAAGGTTTAAAGAGCTTTCTCTCTGCAGCTACAGAAGGCTGAGGGGGGGGGAGGTTTAAAGGGCTTTCTCTCTGCAGCTACAGAAGGCTGAGGGGGGGGGGAGTTAAAGAGCTTTCACTCTGCAGCCACAGAAGGCTGATGGGGAAAGGTTTAAAGAGCTTTCTTTCTGCAGCCTCACAGGGCTGTGCAGAGAGGGAAGAGCCGACAGAGCGGCTAACCAATAGAAGAGTGGCTGGGTGGGCTATTAAACTTTTCTCCACACAGCCCATTTAGGCAATGAGACACTGCTTTCTCCTCTGGTGGGAGGGTCCAGGAGTACCTTAAAGACTAACCAAATTGACGGCAGGGCGTGTTTTCACATACATCCTTGATGTTTTCATATAAATCCTATGCGAGAATCAGATCCTCGCCACTTTTTCTGTGTAACTAATGATTAGGATCGGTGCACAAGGAACTCCTTCCCATGATCTCTTCTCTGCTGCCCAATACAAATCCTGGTGACACTGTTTGCATTGTAGGAGAGCAAAATTCTAGTTCCATGGCACCTTCAAGACCAGGGGTAGTTAAACTGCGGCCCTCCAGATGTCCATGGACTACAATTCCCAGGAGCCCCTGCCAGCGAATGCTGGCAGGGGCTCCTGGGAATTGTAGTCCATGGACATCTGGAGGGCCGCAGTTTGACTACCCCTGTTCAAGACCAACAGGATTTCTGGAGTACATACTTTTTCAAGTCCAAACTCCAGTCAAAACTTATACATTGGATATCTTGCTGGCTTTTAAGGGGTTATTGGACTTGAGTCTTTTTCTTCTACAGCAGCCCAGCACCTCCAACCACCTGAAACTGTTTACCTCAAGGCTAGATGCTGTGACAGCAGATTCGATGATCTCACACACACGCCTTCCTAATAAGATATATCATGTGCATAGTTCAACAGCATATATGAAGAATATTCTACAGGGGTGTGTGAGAGGAGATGTGAAGTTAGCATATTTAGACTGGGACTTCAGTCTAAATATTTTCAAATATTCTCCTCCTGATTGGCTGAATTGTAGACTTTCCGCTCCTTTGAGTCTACTTCATCCCTGTTTGCCTTTGGATGAAGAAGAACAGTTAAGCAGTTAGACTGCTAGGACTCTCTCTCTCTTTCCGAAGCTATTTTATTTCTCTATAAAGTTATTTATTCTTTAATCAGTCAGTGCTTTATTCCTTTGCATATTTAGGCTGCCAACAATATGAAGGTGGGGTTCTTTTAAGAAACGCTGAATGTTGTTCAAAATGTAGAGTTGAAAGTGCATCCCTGGGAAATATTTTAAAGCGATTTCTTATTGGCTAAATGAGCCAAACTTGGGAAATGCTGCTCATAAATCAGAGCGAGGTTTCTGAAGAAACCATCCATTTTGAAGGTAATGGTGGTTAGGGATAATCCATGCTCCCTTTTACGGGTTTCCCCCTTGAGATTTATATACTCTGTGGGGGGTTACGGTTTGCTGAGAGCATGATGGGAAAGCTTTTTAGCTACTTAACCTCTCCCCCAATGGTTTCATGGGAGATTATGATAATCTTTCTGCTGTCAACAGTGATAAGCTATTTTCTGAAAGCTCTGTACCTAGCCTGAATTGTTTCTGGGTGATTTGTGGCTAAAGCAACAGAAGTCATCGCAAGTGGCATAAGATCCCTTTGATCTGGAAGACGTAGTTTTGCCGCAAAATGAACTTCAATAACAAAGTTATATTTCTTCCAGTCAGGCCTAATAACTGAAAGAACTAGACAGGCCAAGCTGAAACTGAATCCAGGGAAGAGAGAGTTTGGGATGGTGGCTGAGAAGGGTGATGTTTTAGAGAAACTGGATCCAATTATTCTCAAGGGCTAGCCAATGGAAACGCATCTTAACTGGGAACAAAACCTTTATCACCTGCTTTGATCCTCTTCTTTAGGCCTGGGAACTTAATGGGAAGCTGACTCTTGGAAGGAAGAGCCTGCAAAAACACTGCTGCCCTTAGGGCAGAGCTTTTACCATCTGTCTGGGTCCCTTTCCCTCTCCTGTGTAGTAGTTTGTTGCTGCCTGGTAGATTTATTATATTTATGGCCTATTGTAAGCTGCCGTGACCTGGATAGTGCAGGCAAATCTTGTCCCATTAGATCTTGAAAGCTAAGCAGGGCTGACCCCAGTTTCTATTTAGATGGGATCCCTTTGGGGATTTTGGTAGCAATTCTTCCAAAGAACACTAGGGGTCATGACATGGAGGATGGAAATGGCAAACCACCCCTGAACGTGCCTTACCTGGAGCATGGGGTTGTATAATTCTAACCAAATGTAAGGGTGATGTATATTCAGAATGTACGGTAATTCTTTTAAATAATAATTCTGGCTTGTTGTTAGTTGCGAAGTCGTGTCCGACCCATCAGACCCCATGGACAATGATCCTCCAGGCCTTTCTGTCCTCTACCATTCCGCGGAGTCCATTTAAGTTTGCACCTACTGCTTCAGTGACTCCATCCAGCCACCCCATTCTCTGTTGTCCCCTTCTTCTTTTGCCCTCGATCGCTCCCAGCATTAGGCTCTTCTCCAGGGAGTCCTTCCTTCTCATGAGGTGGCCAAAGTATTTGAGTTTCATCTTCAGGATCTGGCCTTCTAAGGAGCAGTCAGGGCTGATCTCCTCTAGGACTGACTGGTTTGTTCGCCTTGCAATCCAAGGGACTCGCAAGAGTCTTCTCCAGCACCAGAGTTCAAAAGCCTCAATTCTTTGATGCTCGGCCTTCCTTCTGGTCCAACTTTCACAGCCATACATTGCAACTGGGAAGACCATAGCCTTGACGAGATGCACTTTCGTTGGAAGGGTGATGTCTCTGCTTTTTAGGATGCTGTCCAGCATCTTTTAATTTGTTTGCTCTAGTCCCCATCTGCAGTGATCTTGGAGCCCAGGAAAATAAAATCTGTCACTATCTCCATTTCTTCCCCATCTATTTGCCAGGGATTCTGACTAGTCATCCTCAATTTTGGTTTCTACACACACGCACCTTTAGGCACCTGCTCATGCAGAGGGGAGGAAAAAAATTATCTGATCAGCTTTTCTCTGATCATTTCACGGCTCCAGGAGACAAATCCCATCTGTGTGACTGACAGGAAGAAAAACAGAGCGGAGGCACAGACCTTTGTGGCTTCGCTGTTTATAGAAAGGACTATGCTAATCGGTTGCAGCAATACTAAAAAGGAACCTTTAGTCACCTTAAAGCCTAATAGATGCATTGGAGGAAAAGCTTTTGTGGGCCACATCAGATGTACCGTGAAAGCTTCTGCTGTATTAAATCTGTCGGCCTTTCAGCAGCCAACAGGCACCTTTTGGATTTACCTGGAGATGAGGAAGATGAAAACCAAGTCTTCTGTGGTCTAGGAAATGTGCCCTATCAGGCTATCATTTTCTTTTCTAAAAAGATCTAGGAGCTTTCCTACATGCATCGATTCAATGAAAAGGAAAAAAGGGGGAAAAACTCCATGTGAGGATCTGCATTCTCTTAATTATATTTTAACACATGCAAGTCAGGCTGAATATTCTGACCTCTCCTTCTCAAAGGACAGCATTTCTATTCTGCCTGTATTCATTCTGGGCCCTGGCACACATTCCAATAAAGTTGTCTTTATTTCTGCAGGACAGCTCCGCGCTTAATCATTCGGCAGAACTGGAATTGCAATTGGCACGCTGAAAATTCATTGAAATGACCTGGGACTTCCATATAAATTGAGCTCCCTTCTTCCCGCTCTCACGTTATAGGAAGAAGCAGCTCATAATCTGTCCTTTAGCATATTACACTTGCTGTATTTATTTTAGCACGTGAAATGCAAACTGGAGATAATATCTTTAAAAGACACACAATTGAAACTCAATGGGAAGTCTAGATAATGGGCTCAGGGAAAGAAAGCACATTATGGAAGGCATTTTATACACATTTTTAAAAATACATATACATATACATATACATATACATATGCACACACATGTATATTTACACACATGTATATATATAAACATACATATATACACGCACACATAAATTTATCACAAAAAATAAATATCAGTCCACGATGCACCTTGTCTGCCCCTGATTTGTATTCCCGCATGGGAGCCAGGGCAGCAAAGTTCCCAGTGCAGAAACAGTCAACATCCCCACATGCAATAATAGGATAAATAATATGACCAGGACTGTTGTAAGGATTCCTCTGATCATGAATACAAAATGCTTTCATCGGTCTCCTGCACTGTATAAATTGCAAACATTATTCAGTTTCTAAAAGAAAAAAAAAGACACCCATTTTGTTTAATGTTATGGTGGATTGCAGATAATAACTTTGATTTGTATGTATACACGCCAGTATTAACTACCCCAATTTTCTCCATTTTTACAGACACAACCTAACAGCACTGTAAGGGAGGTTTGGCTAAGAGGGAGGGAGAGATTGGTACCAGGTCACTCAGCAACATTCCATGCGCAATGATCTGAATATGGATCTCCTAGATCAGGAGTCTGTGAGTCTCCAGATGTCTCCAAACTGTGAGTCTTCAGATGTCCACGGTCTACAACAGGGGCAGTCAAACTGCGGCCCTCCAGATGTCCATGGACTACAGTTCCCATGAGCCCCTGCCAGCATTTGCTGGCAGGGTCTCATCGGAATTGTAGTCCATGAACATCTGGAGAGCTGCAGTTTGACTACCCCTGGTCTACAATTACCATGAGCGGCCATCAGACAGAGGCTCATGGTAATTGTAGTCCATAGACACCTTGAGTGCCGCAGTTTGGCCACTCCTGTCCTAGATCCTAGTCTGACACACTAATGACAACACCTGCTGGTGCTTCACACATCATGTCTCTATAACAAGTATCTAGGAGCCCACCAAGCTTAACATTTGCCTGTTGGAGATGACCCACCAGCACACTTATTAAAAATTGCGATTGGGCAATGGTGCTATGTCACTTCTGGGATAAACCTGGAAATGATGTCACCCCTCTCTAGAAATCATTGAAAACTATATGGTAAAATTCTTCATAGGTAGCAACCAGGGGACCATCATTGGGATAACCACAAGACCTGGTGGAACACTCTGCCAAATGAGATCAGGGCCTTGCAGGGTCTTAAACTGTTGTGCAAGGCCTGCAACAGAGAGTTGTTCCACCAAGTCTATCCTTGAGGCCATTGGGGGAGTGGGTGGACTATATAGTTGCTGGCTTTCCTGTCTACAACCCATCTAGGTGAAGTCCACCTGGATGAACAACTTACTCTTCCCTCTTTTTTACTAGGGGAAAGAGGCAGTTGGAACCTGGTCTAGTTGTGATTATTATTTAACATTTTTAAATCTGGAAGGGATGTCAGAACCCTGTAGGAATCCCCAGAAATTCTAGAGGGGTGTGAATGGCAGTGGGAAATGAGAGGCGATGGGGTCCCCCATCCCCACCAGAGAACGGGCCACCCTGTTATGCAGAAATAGCAAAAGAGAAGTCAAACAAACAACTTGAGAAGCAAGCCAGGAACCTAGAAGGTTAAGCAGCTAAAGAATAAATATCTATTTATTACAAAGTGCACAGTAGATATAGATTAAAAACAAATTTAAAAGCTATAAGGCAGAGGTAGTCAAACTGCAGCCCTCCAGATGTCCATGGCAGGGGCTCATGAGAATTGTAGTCCATGGACATCTGGAGGGCCGCAGTTTGACTACCTCTGCTATAAGTACTGTGATTCAGTTTTTGGACTCAGATTAGATTGCACAGTTTAGAACCACATATTGCTCATTGGTTGCCTGGGGGAAGAGGCGGAGTCCCTATTTTACAGCGTACCTCACAGTTAATCCGTCATGAATTCTTTAAAGAAAGGGCAGAACATAATTCCACATCAGCTTTTCCTTGCATAAAAATATCTCCAGGGTACAACAGGAAGGCCTTCTATTAAGAAATTAAATGGCAAATTGCTGTGAACTAACCAACGTGGGTCAGGATTGTGTCTTCAGACAGCTTTTAAATTAAAGTCAATCATGCAGCCCAGACATCAAGTTATTTTCCCCCGACTGTGTGCTTCCTGCTGACAGTTGTACAATTACAATGCACCGAGATTAACTCCTTTAAAAAAACAACAACTTCGCAAACAATTCTTAAAAGCCCTGGGAAACGATACAGCGGGGCTCCAATACCTGAACTGACGGCTGGAGACAGGGGGGTGGAAATACTTTATAATAAACCACACTGCTTAGACGTAAAGGGGGGGGGAGGAAATAAAACCCTACTCATTAGCATTAATAAAAGGATTTGATTATAAAAACTAGTCCTCAATGACTGTCCTGAAAGAATGGAGGCATTGGAGATTGGGTCGGGAACTGGGTTATCAATATGGTACAGAAAGCAATAAGAGGAGCTCATGGAAAATGCATACATGACCTTCGGAAGAGATTAGCGGCCGCTGTAATACATTAGAAAAACGCAGAGCATTGTTCTCCGGCACATAAGATATTTTGCTATTATAATGACAACGGCACAAATGTAATACAAATTCTCACTCTTAACGGCCTTATCAGGCGGCTCCATGTTGTATGGGTAGCTTGGTGTCTTGCTTAATGCTCCAGGATACATAATGACATGGGGGGGGGGTTAATATCTCCTGGTTTTTTTTCTTCCTATGCTGCTTCCAATCATTCTTGTCCCATTGCTTCTGGAGTGCTTTTCCTCACATAGGGATGGATTAACATCCTCCTGTCCAATTTGTAATTAATCCTGGGGAAAAGATGGATTAATTAGCCAGATGTTTGCTGGACATCTGGTAATTAATCCACACGTCTCCCGGTTCAGTGATGAATTGGACTTTTGGCTCGAAGACCTTTAGATCCCAGGACGTGGTGGATGATGC
Source organism: Paroedura picta (assembly GCF_049243985.1). NCBI lineage: Eukaryota > Metazoa > Chordata > Lepidosauria > Squamata > Gekkonidae > Paroedura > Paroedura picta. The sequence goes on along the minus strand of NC_135369.1, from coordinate 171,855,654 downwards.
CGTGACATACACACTGCGGGTCTAGGGGTTTCAAAGCCTGCCGGTTGCAAATCCCACTACCGTTTTCTCTGCAAACCATCTCAACCCCTTTCTATTATGGAAGGAAAACATACTAGTCGTTTTAGGCAACAGAGAGGCTGCAGTTGATGGGCAGTGTAAATACTTTGCATCTGGGAAGGTCCCAGGCTCCATCCCTGACACCCACTGCAATCCTCAGAACATTTTCCTGGGAGTAAGTCCCAATGGATGGGAATAGATCTGTTCCCTTCACCACCTAAAGGCTCTTAAGCAGTAAATGTTGGTAATTCACCCCCCCCCCTGTGATCTTCATGAGTTATTGTCTGTAAGAACAGGCAATGTTGAGCTAAAAAGGACCCACTGTAATGGGTTTAAACTACGTGTAGAACTGTACTGGCTAGATATCAGTAAAAAAATCACAAGAGTAATTCAGCAGTGGACCAGGCTGTTTAAGCATGAGCTCAAATAGACAAGGAGGTGCTTGTTATAGTCACTGGAATTAAGACGTTCCATGACTACCTCTGCAGTTGTCACTTCATGGACCACAAGCTTCTGCTGGGACTCTTCACAACGGATTGACAGACTCCGTTGTCCCCCTGCATTCTGCGCTGGCCCATTTTCTGCCATGGCTATGACTTCTGGCTCGATACATAGCCCAGGCAAATCTATCAGCCACACCGATTCCCTCGGCCACCTGCTGCTGCCCCAGGTCTTCCCCCCATAATGCCATGCAGGGTCAAACACTGAAGTTACCTTGTGGTCTTCTGTTGCAAAAATGCATCTGGATGAACTTCAGACAAGTTTTAGGCAGGTTTTGGTCACAAAAGCTTTCTCTTCTAGGGTTGCCCTCTCTGAGTTAGAAATACCTGGAGCCTGAAGAAGGAAGGGTTTGGAGAGGCGAGGGACTTCAGTGGTTGTATAATACCATAGAACCTACCTTCCAAAGTGGCCATTTTCTCCAGATTATCTCTGTTGACTGGAGATCAGTTCTAAACCCAGGAGATCCCACCTGCAGGTTGGCAATCCCATTTGTTTCAGTATTAAGAGGTGTGATCAGCTATTTGCAGTGAGCTTTTCCTCATGGAATGCACAACCGTCACTTGGTGATATATCATTGCCACCCTCAGGGTCAGCAATCCATTTTGTTCAAAGGTGGAAGCTGTAACAAGGCCTATTCAGGCTAGATATCAGGGGGGGGGGGGAAATTTCACAGTCAGAGTAGTTCAGCAGTGGAATAGGCTGCCTAAGGAGGTGGTGAGCTCCCCCTCACTGGCGGTCTTCAAGCAAAGGTTGGATACACACTTTTCTTGGATGCTTTAGGATGCTTAGGGCTGATCCTGCGTTGAGCAGGGGGTTGGACTAGATGGCCTGTATGGCCCCTTCCAACTCTATGATTCTATGATTCTATCCCAAAGATACCAGAGTAACATAAATTGGAGCCTCCTGGATCTTAGTCTGATACTCTAACCACTTTGCCGCACTCTCCCCTTTAAAATGAAGTAGGGGAAGATGAAGCCTTTGTGAAGTTTGCTGCTTACATACATCTTGCGCAACAGATGAGGCCTGATATGCACAAGCTGTTTTTAAGGTTGGAGTTTGTGTGCTTTAGATAAGTGGTCCCCAACCTTTTTATCACCGGGGACAGGTCAATGCTTGACAATTTTACTGAGGCCGGGGGGGGGCGTTGTCTTTTGTTGAGGGACATCATCGCCGCCTGAGCCCCTGCTACGCTTGCTTTCCCACCAGCGCCCCTGACTCCCCACCGCCCACTGGGAGTCGCTGCCAGCAGCAGCTGTGCAGTGCCATGCCGAGGAGGAGCCCCAGCCATGGCGGCCACTGGAGAGCACCAAAAGTGAGCTGGCAGCAGAGTGGCAGGCAGCCCCTAAGGCAGCAGACGGGGAGGAGGACGAGGAGGAGCCACGGCCTGGTACTGACTGATCTATGGACCAGTACTGGTCTGGTTCCGGGGGTTGGGGACAGCTGCTTTAGATCACAATCTTAAAAATACTTGGATGTGCGTAAGCTCCATGGGGGGACCGTCTCTCTGAATATGTCCCCTGGAGAGCTATTCGCTCAGTGAACACCAACTTGCTGACGATCGCCAGCCCCAGAGAGGTACGCTTGGCTTCAACTAGAGCCAGGGCCTTTTCAGCTGTGTCTCCAGCCTGGTGGAATGAGTTGCCATCAGAAGTGCAAGCACTCATGGAGCTTTTTGAGGTCTGGATGTCAGACTTCTAGACTTGAAGGCAAGCAAACGTCTGTATTAGCAAGTTTCTTTATTCTCAAGCGAAGACATCCAGCAGGAAGCATAGGCAGAACTAAAGGTACATACAAGGATTCACATATATAAACATAGGCACATCCCCTTCCCTCCCTCCCATGGGAAGGTGATGACTCGGATTTCAAAGGAAGACCAAATATTCCTATAATCTGGGTGCTAGGCACAGCAAAGCGAGGGAGTCTAAGGGGGATGGTATCGCACAGCTTTGTTATGGGAAGCTCCAGTCATAAAACACAAGCTAGAGAATTTGGCCTTGAAGTGCCAACCGAGACAGGAGCTGGGAAACATCACAGGCCAGGCAGCTTCAGACGTCAATCACAAAAATCAATTACCAACCATATGGTAGAATAACTGGGGTTCAGACACTGGAAGGCTTGCAAGACAGCACCAGGCATTTGGTTCAGGCCAAGGATCACCATCACCATCAAACCGGGCCCTGCCGGACCCCCCCCCCTTCCATACCCCGTTTTGTGCCTGGTTGACAATCTGCAACCCTCTCTTCCAGGCTCATAGGAAGAGCAGGAGCAATGCTTTACCAATAGATTTAATGCATTCCGAAAGTTACATTCCATTGTACTGGGTTTTTAACTCACTTTGTAAACTGCCCTAAGACTGCGGGGAGAGGCGGCGGCCTATGAATTGAAATATAAATAAATATAATTGAATTAAATAAAATCGGACCTTCCTCTCAGCAGGCCTATTTAGGATTGTTCCCTCACTCCCACAAATTATTTTACATCAATTGAAAAGACATAGCAAGGGAGGGAAACTTATTTGCCGTCCAGGTAGACAGAAGCAAAGGACAGAGTGGCTGTATCTTCAGCGAGGTAGTGGAACTCCTTACTTCCCTTCCTCTTCAATCTTGGAGATTTTGTACACAGTCTACTGGTTCAAATGTAATTTGCCCACCCCATTTACTGCAGACAGAAGTGCAGATCAGACCATCTGGCTGCTACTGTAGCACACTTGATTGGGACTAAGTGTCATTAAGCTCGTGTTAGACCAGGATGTCATTCTGAAAAAGCATTGACTCTTGCCCTTTTCTAGAGAAATATATTGCTATACAGGGGTGTTGAATAATAGTTTACCTAATGAGGATCATTCAGCCTTTTCCCACTCGATTAACGCATTCATAATTTTTTTTTTTCGGGTTACATTTTTAGGTTTGGAAACATGACCCTAATTTGCATTTGCCCTCGGGGTCCGTTTACATAATGAGCCAAAGCTTTCAGCCCGTGTACTTGCGGTATGCAGGGTTCAGGACCCGCGGGTGGAACTCTAGCTGCTTGGCCTTGAACTTCTACAGTCACTAAAACTTCCTTCTGCTTTTTGGAATGAGTCTCTTCCTAAATCATTTGTCTAGGGGAAAAGGGCTCCACACTCCTTACCTCTCTGTGCATACCCAGTAACAGGAGCAACAGGACAGTAAGGCCAAGCAATTCAGTAGGTTTCTATTTCTGGTCCTCACCTCTTTTGGTCTGCTGCCCAGGGCTTTGTGCTTGGCACCAATGAGATCATAACTCTGGCACCGCCCCTTCCTGTTACACAGCTATGATGCCATGTGACTTCCAATCATAAGGACAGCTCTGCGGGTCTCATGCTATTGTCTGGCCGTTGAAGATGTGTCTCATTGCCCTGTACTATTGGGTCAGCTACAGAAACGGCATTCATCACAGGTGGATTTTGACCTTTATTTCCTACATTTCTTAAAATAGAGATAGTGCGTTGCCAATAACTGAATACCAAGTTATTCTGTTGGGGGTTGCCATCTATCCACTCTCAGCAAATGTTTGCAAGCTGATGAATTCACTTTCCTACTAATGCGCATCATTGAAGCAGGAGAAGGGGGTAGGGGTTGTGTCCAAATTCAGAACTGATGGGTGATGTTCTAGGAATCCACTCAAATCTCCATGGTTTTTACCATAGAGATGGGGGTCCTAGAAGCAATGTGACTTCTGGGGTCAGACAGAATTCCATCCCCACTTTCTCCCACTGTGACAACTAGCCTGCAACTTTACACAGTGGGATCACTTCACACTTTCTTGCTTTGGACATTATAATGATCTGACAGCCAATAATAAAACAATTAGTATTTAAATATACATTATGTTTTAGATAGCACACACTGGAGATGTTTCAAACAAGTATAAGTACAATGGTCATGAGTCCATTTTTTGACGCTAAAATGCTCTGGCACTGTTTGTTTTAAATGAACTAACTCACTGAACTGATAATGTTGTCCTTTTAAGGTACACCCAAAAAATTATCTTGTTTTCTGTTTGTGACTCCCTCATGCAGGTAACAAGAAACTCAGGGGGGGGGGACCCTCACAGAAACAAGTACCACCGTTTGTTTATTGTTGAGGAAACTATTTTGTCTGCTCTGTGCCAGTTTTGAGGCCATTTATATTCTAGTTTAAAATCTGCTCTTATAGTTTGATATGGATGAAGTGCTTAATGGCATATTCTATTGACTGAGGCTGCACAATGGCTGGTGCCCTTTGTGGCATAACTTCATTTCAATGCAGCCTCATTTTCGTTGAGGATTTCCACCGAAGGGTGTCAAAGTCAAGCACTGCGTTATTAGGACTGCAAGCTTGTTTGTCACCAGACTCTGGTGTGCAAGGATTAAGGCTGGGGGGGCAGGGAGGTGAACAGACGCTGAACTTACAGCAGAATTATTAACAGAAGCATAACCTAACCAATTTCGTGTACCTAGGAGCAAGAAAGCACAGTGAAAGGAAGATTATCCTGGCAACAGATAGAATATCTGCTTGAATCATAGAATCATAGAGTTGGAAGGGGCCACACAGGCCATCTAGTCCAACCCCCTGCTCAACCCAGGATCAGCCCTAAGCATCCTAAAGCATCCAAGAAAAGTGTGTATCCGACCTTTGCTTGAAGACTGCCAGTGAGGGGGAGCTCACCACCTCCTTAGGCAGCCTATTCCACTGCTGAACTATTCTGACTGTGAAATTTTTTCCCCTGATATCTAGCCTATATCGTTGTACTTGTAGTTTGAACCCATTACTGCGTGTCCTTTCCTCTGCAGCCAATGGGAACATCATCCTGCCCTCTTGCTCTTTATCCAATGCAGAATTGAGTACAAAGGGAAACTCCACCCCCCTCACAGCACATCTGTTGAATGACCCAATGAGAGAGTTGAATGTTTGTGTGAGGGCATGGGACAGAGGTGCAAGTATGGTTGCCAGCCTTCAGGTGGTCCAGAACCGAAAATCTGTTATGCCTAGCAGGAGGGCATACAGGAGGCCTACAAAGGGGATTCGCACTCAGATCTCTTTGGGCATGCATTAGTCCACAGCTCTATTCACCTCCAGCAGAAGTGTCAGAACAGCATGGGCGGATCGGCCGTCTTGCGTTCATCTGGTCGCAAGGAAGCCCCTCATCCCAGTGATGCGAACTGTGGATTGCCCACAGCATGACTCCCCCAGCCAGGTGGGATCCCCGAGGGGTGGCCTGCAGTGGGGCACAAGCCTCTACTTGGTTCACCCCTGCCACCCGGAAATGTGAGCCAACCGGGCCTTCCCAGCAGGGGTGACTCTGTGGCTCAGCACCCACACAGCCCCTTATGGAGGCCCCCATGATGGTGAGTCTGGTGTGCAGACTCAGACTGCCCCAAAACACATCTGCCCCATGCCCAAAACTGCCATCAAAGTAACGAAGTAATGACATGACAAAAACAAGACCAATAATGAAATGAAAAACATAACAGCCAACATTGTTGCTAACCCCCCCTTAGACCCATTATGCACGGGGGTTTTAGCGCACATTCGGGGTGGAATGGCAGCGACTAAAATTACCGATGACGCATGGTGCCGGCTGCAACCGGCCGCAGATTTGGTGCATGCCGCTGAAAAAGCCTGGTTTTTGGGTTTTGCCGCCATCGCGCCCCGCCCCGTGCATAACCGGTGTGCGTCGCGTCTTCCCCTCCGCGTTTTCCATGTGACCCAAAATCGCTGTTTCGGCGGCCATGCATAATGGGCCTAAGGGCGTACATCAACCCATAAAGCCTAAAAAACGTGTGAGTGAGCTTCCTACTGGGCAGCTGAAGGAAAAGCAGCCGGGTACCGAAACACAGTCCCTTTATGGGCATGCTGCCCTCGACTCTCCCAGCCCCACCCTGCCCTGCATCACTGACTGCATCAGGTGTGCTGTGCCCACAGCTGGTTCTGCCCCAGGCCTCCTGTTGTTGCCTCTCCCCTGCCACCCTTTGTGGCCTGCTTCTTCCACAGCTGCAATCTGGTGGCCAATGGTGAGAGAAGGTGGCACTTCTATAAACTCTCAGAGTAATTTATCTTCCTTTCCTGCCTTGAAGTGGCATTCCACTGGTCTCACCATTCCATGCCTTCCAGAGCATATTTAGTTCTCATTAAGCCATTAAAAACAACTCCTGTCGCCTTTTGGTTAAAATTCCAAATCATCTCTTTTCTAAATGTTCCAAATATGTAGGTGCCCTCATATTTTTGTTGGTAGTATCCTGGTTTTGTGGTTTTCATCGTCTAAGCCAGGGGTAGTCAAACTGTGGTCCTCCAGATGTCCATGGACTACAATTCGCTGGCAGGGTCTCATGGGAATTGTAGTCCATGGACATCTGGAGGGCCGCAGTTTGACTACCCCTGGTCTAAGCACATGCTTGCTCGTTTGCCATTAGACATAGTGACCAAACAAGTTGTAAACAGGGGAGCATTTGGCCTGATGCACCTTGTCTGTCCCAAATTTGTACTCCCACATGGGAGCCAGGGCAGTGACGTTCCCAGTGCAGAAACAGTCAACATCCCCACATGCAATAATAGGATAAATAATATGACCAGGACTGTTGTAAGGATTCCTCTGATCATGAATACAAAATGCTTTCGTTCGTCTCCCGCGCTGTATAAATTGCAAACATTATTCAGTTTCTAAAAGAAAAAAAAAAGACACCCATTTTGTTTAACGTTATGGTGGATTGCAGATAATAACTTTGATTTGTATGTATACACGCCAGTATTAACTATCCCAATTGCGTTATTTTCACAGCTTTGTATGAAGACATTCCACACACACTCCCCTAAATAGAGCTATTTAGAATGACAGGGGTCAACTGTATAAACCCATCTAAACAGATAATAATATGCACACAAACATCTCACTTTCTCTTTGTATCTCAGATGGCTGTGTAACATGACAACCATAATAAACTATCTGGTTGTGTGGACACACAGCTGTAGGTTAGTTTCAACTGAAAGATAGCCAATCCACGAGACCTGCGCTGCGTCATGAGTTGTTAGTGTGTCAATTGCATGCTGACTGATACAATGGTCTTACCACTGGCTTGGACCTACTGGGAAATTTCGGCTAACAAATCGGGAAGATGATTTCCACCAGTTCCCGCATTCCATTGCAGACCTCTGATTTACCCTCAGGGTGTTGCCCGAACTCAGGATTAATATTTCAGTGCATATTAAAGGCTGTGGTAGACCAGGGGAGAAATCCCTTTCCGTAGGAATTATCACTGGATTCAACCCAATGCCTGGATTAGCTGTAAAGCTAATAAGCAAAACTACTATAACATGGCTCTTCCCAAGTTCTGCATTATTTTATGTTAAAAATTTGGCTTGAGAGAGTTGAGATGCATCTTTGCAGGGTAGAATGGATGGGCTATTTGAAAAGAAGATCTAAGATCTAGGAAGAATTAAGGGTGGCATCACCAACAGTGATGCTAACTAGTTTGTAGCTTTGTTATGAAACAATTGATATGGATCCCTTCAGGATCATGGAGTATTATGCCTCTGTAAATCAGTTGCTGGGAGTATAGGCAGGATGATGTTGTTGCAGATTTTTCGTTTGTAGGCTTACTAGAGGTAGAGTTAGCCATTGTGTGAACAGAATATTGGACTAGCCAGACCTTTGGTCTAACCCAACACGTCTCTTCTTTTGTCCACAGTTGCTGAGAAACGGAGATGTACAGGAGAACTTTTTTTTATGACCTGCTTTTCTCTACCATAAGGAGTGGGTCCAGTTTCCAATCACCTTTCCTTCTTCCCCCTACAACAGACTGTTGGACTTTTGGACTTGGCTTGGTACTGAGTCCCCCCACAAAAACAGAACTGCAGAGTAACAGAGCATTTGAAAGTATGCAGTTCTTTATGGGTGAAGCGGAGATCCAGACTCACAGCATTTTGAGGCTTAAAAGAGCGAGATCTTTATTGGAAAGATTATTTACAAACATATATTCATCTGCTTCTGTCTCCTTATTGAAGCAGATGACAAAAGCTTAAAGAGTAGTTACAAAAACAATACATTGCAAGCCTCTATGGCAGGACTACATGCCACACATCAGCAGATGGAGAGAGCTGAACCTAAGGGTGGCTTCAGCAAAACATATGGAGCTTCTCTTCCTGAAGAAGCAGGAAGTGAGCCCACCTTAAACAAAGTAATCCCCAGAAAATGTGTTTGGGGTTTTTTTATACTGCAACCTCACCAGTGACCACTAGATGCCACTAGTGAGCATATAGGCACAGTTTAGCACAGCCTTTTTTGACATTTTTACTGTTGAGAACCCCCTGAACATTTTTTCAGGCTTCAAGAGACCCTAGAAGTGGCAGAGCTGTGCAGGATATTGTTGGAAAGCATAGTTGTATTTATGCCCTCCTGGGGCCCCTCCTCTTCCCACCACTATAGGCCCATCCTCCATTTTGGGGGGGGCAGGTTGACCTGACTATATATGGTCTTATCACCCGATAAATGTTTAACAAATTTTAAAAATATATTAAAACTAATTAATTCCCATCCATTTGGGAAACCCTTCCAGTGCTGTCAAGGAACCCCAGGGTTTCAAGAATCCATGATTGAGAGCTAAAAAATAGCACTTCAAGGCTGACTTCAACAAATTACTTGCTGATTGCAATTCCAACACAGACACCCTGTGAAGTAGGTGGGGCGGAGAGAATTCTGAGAGAATTGTGGCTAGCCCAAGGTCTCTCAACAGGCCTCATGTGGAGGAGTGAGGAATCAAACCTGGTTCTCCAGTTTTTAGTCTGCTGTTCTTAACTACGGCACCAAGCTGGCTCTCCAAGTAGACTCCTAAGCCTACTTAACAAAGAAGGAAGTCCCGCTGACTTCAATGGGGCTTACTTTCTGGCCAAAAATATAAGGACCTGAATCATTTTCACACTTGACCTTTCCTATAAGAAAGTAAATCTGTAGTTAAGGCCTGCTGAGATTAGGTCACCCTAAATGCTACTTTGGGAATTATGGCAGTTCAAAATGTTTTTTTAAGTCAGACTGGACCTATTGGAGAAAGTTGCTAAGAGCACTTCTCCCCCCACCTAATAAAAATGGCACCTAATAACTTTTAACTTTATGAAGGATAATGGGAAGTATCCACTGTCGACAGCTTTTCTCCACTTTCTACAGTCTCCATCACTCCGTCTTCTCTTTTTAATCTTGGAACCAGTTCCTTGATTTCTGTCTCTTAAAGGTACAATCTGCAATCAAGTAGCTTGTTAAGTAGTTTAACAAGGTGAAAAATATTCAATTACTTCCCATGTGTTTATCCTGCTGTTGCAATGCTGGAAAGCAAAAACATGGTGTCTGTCATCATTGCTTCTGCTGATCAGATTTAATATCGTTTAGTCGAGGCAAATTTGGCTAATAGAATAGATATTTCCATGGCTCTGGGTTCCATTTTTCAGCCCACGGATATTTTTTTTCTTAAGTGGATGAACTATTTATTTTCACAATACATTTCTTTCTGCCTTCATTTCTCCACCTGTTTTGCTTTTTTCTTTCTTTTTTTACTCAGGGAAAACACCAAAGCAGCTGTTTTAATTTTTCTTCTGCTTCTCTAAAAATATTGTCATTATTAGGAATTTCAAAAAATGAGATGTTACAAATTGAATCAATTCTTTTCTTTGGGAACCAGCTTGGTGTAGTGGTTAGGAGCGTGGACTTCTAATCTGGCGAGCCGAGTTTAATTCCACGCTCCCCCACTTGCAACCAGCTGGCTGACTTTGGACTTGCCACAGCACTGATGTTCTGACCAAGCAGTAATATCAAGGCTCTCTCAGCCTCACTCACCTCACAGGGTGTCTGTTGTGGGGAGACGAAAGGGAAGGTGATTGTAAACCGCTTTGAGACTCCTTCGGGTAGAGAAAAGCAGCATATAAGAACCAACTCTTCTTCTTTATTATAATCACAAACTCTTGTTTGGATATAATTTATTTTAAAGCAAGCAGTGGGTTCAGGGCCTGAGACAGTTGCCTGTAAAAAGCTCACCCTTGCCGGGTTTTTAGTCTAAGGCTGCCACCTCCTCCTCTGTTGGGCGCCGAGCAGGTATTTGCTCGCCCGCAGATACTTATGGATCCGTCTGGATTCCTGAATGTTCTGTGGGACCCAATGCCTCCTGGTACTTCTGTAAATGGTTTGGTTAGTGACTGGCACAACAGAATGCTGACTGCCATGGATGAGATAGTTCCCTGATGTCCTCTCCACCCCTGTCTAAAGTGGGCTGCTTGGTACACTGAGGAGCTTTGTGATAAAAAACGGGAATTGAGCAAGTTTGGTGGTAGACTTGTGACAAAGTTTCAAGAACATCTTATAGAATCCAGTTGAGAGGTTATGAGATGGTGGTGAAATCAGTAAAATGCAGCTTTTGCTCGACTACCATCATGTCTACTAACTCACGCCCAGCACAATTATTTAAGATAGTTTGATCTCTCACCGCTCTGGAAGAAGGGCGCCAAAACACTCGTCAATTTCTCTACCCCAATCACCTGGTTGTGTCGGTGCTACCCAGGAAGGCAGCGCACACCCAGTGTCTTTGAACCACATGACCATATAAGGCTCTTCAATGGTACCACGGCTTGGGTGTTTTCAAAATGGCGTCTGGAGAGATCCCTCACGTGCCATTTCTGGAGCCAGGTGAAGAGGATTAAAAAAAAGATTTTTAAAATTAAAAAAATTCTACCCTTATTATTGTAGGAGACTGAACTCATTGGGATGATAAAATCAGAGCCCAGTAGCCCCTTTAAGACCAAGAAAGATTTATTCAGTCTCCTCAGTCCTTACCTAGAAGAAGGAGATGGGAGACTGAGTAAATATTTGTTGGTCTTAAAGGGGCCACTGGACTCTGATTTTGTTGTGCTACTTCAGACCAACACGGTGACCCATTTGAATCTATCATTGGAATGAGGATGGGATGACAGTGTGAGAGATGAGGGTTGTCCTTCCTTTGGATGCTAAACAGCACAGGAAGGAAAAGGGATGTATCACGCTTTTCCAAGACTAGCACCAGGTGAATGCACAAACAGTATAAAAGTTTCTCTTGTCACTCATGAAGGACTGTAGCTGAAATTCAGCTTCAGCTCTTCAACTTGTTGCAGGGAGACAAAGCATTTAGCAAGAGGTATCTTAGAATCATAGAATCATAGAGTTGGAAGGGACCATACGGGCCATCTAGTCCAACCCCCTGCTCAACACTGGATCAGCCCAAAGCATCCTAAAGCATCCAAGAAAACATCTTCTTCTCAGTCTTGTTAAAAACCAAACCAGCCCCAATTTAAATCCACCTCCTCTCCTTTAAATGTCTTCTTTTGAAACGTTCTATCTCCAAGCTTCCGCTATGAGTCCCCTTCAAACATTGTCTCCAAATGTTGCCTGTCTACACTTATCGAACAGCTGTTCTCCACTGTTCTATTCCCCCAACTGCAATAAATAAGATAAAATAAAATGACGGGACTCAAAAGAAAATCATCCAGGGATCTGACTAACCGAAAATGATGCTCTTGGTAGGGAGGCTATTAAAGGAAAACCTGATTTTTGTCTTTATATATACAGGGTTCATTAACTTTCTTTCTGGGGCAGCTAATGATCTGAGCAAAAATTGTGGTTCATTAAGGCACCCTCTGTCTGCGGCTCTGATGGTCAATTGAGTTGGGTGGGGGGAGAGAGCTAGGTTATATTAAGACTTGAAAGTAGGACTAGGGCAAAGTACTTGCTCAATTATACTTGCTTCCTTCACAGACGGAAGAGGGGAAAAGGCAGAGGTGAGAGTTGACAGGATAGCTCTTTTATTTAATTTTCTCAGCTCCTCTCGGCAGCAGGGGCAGATATACAGTTAAAGAAATCCAGAATGAAGCTTGGCAGAGAGACATTTAAGCTATTAAGCCTTGTCTACCTGAAAATCTCTTATATTGGCAACTGGGGGAATGCCACTTGTAGGAGCGATGGCACAACACGAGACCTTTTCCATTATGTACACAACTGTCACAAAGCCACAATGAACCGAGTGTCCTTGGCATGTATGCCCCATGTGGATTCACAGTGGGAAAGGTAGACAAGGTTGTCACATGTGAGAGCCAGCGTGGTGTAGTGGTCAAGAGTGACAACTTCTAATCTGGCAAGCCGGATTTGATTCTTCATTCCCCCACTTGCAGCCAGCTAGGTGACCTTGGGCTCGACACAGCACTGATAAAGCTGTTCTGACCGAGCAGTGATATCAGGGCTCTCTCAGCCTCACTTCCCTCACAGGGTGTCTGTTGTGGGGAGAGGAAAGGGAAGGTGACTGTAAGCCGCCTTGAACCTCCTTCAGGGAGAGAAAAGAGGCATATAAGAACCAGCTCTTCTTCTTCTTCTACCTCATAGGGTGTCTGTGGTGGGGAGAGGAAAGGGAAGGCGACTGTAAGCCATTTTGAGACTCCTTCTGGTAGAGAAAAGCGGCATATAAAAACCAACTCTTCTTCCTCTTTAGTAATATCAGGGCTCTCTCAGCCTCACTTCCCTCACATGGTGTCTGTTGTGGGGAGAGGAAAGGGGAAGCGACTGTAAGCCATTTTGAAACTACTTTGGGTAGAGAAAAGTGTCATATAAGATCCAACTCTTCTTCAGGTGGGTTTATTTTTCATTGCTGAAGAGAATGGGTTTAAACTATGTGTAGAATGGTACCTGATAGATATTGGGGGGGGGGGCGGATTTCATAGAGTAGTCCAGCAGTGGAATTAACTATCTAAGGAGGTGATGAGCTCTCCTTCACTGTCAATCTTTGAGCCGCGGCTGGACAAATACTTATCCTGGATGCTTGAGGTTGATCCTGCGTTGAGCAGGGGGTTGGACTAGATGCCCTGTATGGACCCTTCCAACTCTATGATTCTTCTCTAATTCTAATGTTGCCAACTCATAATCAGAATTCTCTGAACGTTACTGGTTTTGTTTGCTTTGTTTTCATCCTGGTACCAAGGAGGCATTTGAGGACAGTAAATACAGAGCACCCCAACCCCTTAAGAAGATTGGGGGGGGCAGATGGATTCCTGAGGCAATCACACAGGGAAGGTGGGCTTCCACTGGAAACCCTGTCCAGCCCTTTACACAAAGTTAACTATCTTGACCGCTTGCTTTGTGTTGCAGGTCCGGCTGCAAGGGTTCCCCTTTCCCCTTCGGCTCTGGGCCAGTATTAGATGGGTCTGACTTGAGAAATCCCCAGTGACAACATCCCAATCTCCATTGGCCATCTTTGATCCGCCCACTGGGTTTGTGTGGGATGTAAATTAAATTTTATTTTGCCATTGCTTGGGTTTTTAGAATGTTTTTAATGGGTTTAATGGGGTTTTTATTTTATTATATGGATTGTATACTAAAATTATAAACCACCGTGAGCCAGCTTTGGTAGTGGCAGTCATACAAATCTAATAATAGATAGATAGATAGATAGATAGATAGATAGATAGATAGATAGATAGATAGATAGATAGATAGATAGATAGATAGATAGATAGATAGATAGATAGATAGATAGATAGATAATTTCATCTGAGGAAAGCCCATTGAGTTCTGCTGTAACCTGCTAGGCCCCACAAAACTTTGCTCCTGTTGCTCAGGCCAATTTAAGCTGCTGTCCCCCAGAAAATAGTTAGGGCAGACACAGGCTGGAAGGAAGTGCAGCAAGACCAACAAATTTATCCAGAGAGGAATGGTATGTAAGTCTATATTGGAGATGATGAGTGGCAGAGCAAAGAATAACTTTTGTTCTAGAAGTTTATGGCCTTCACTGGAGTTCCTCTGTCCCAGATAATTTCTAATTATCCTTGAATAGATGCTCTGCGTTTCCCCCTTCTTTTTTTCTTTTAAAAAAAGCAATGCTGGCCACGTTTTGTTTGCGATAACAAAGAATGCTATGGCTTCTTCCTATGGCGCATTAAGGAACAAAGCATGCAACAAGTCAAGAAAACCTGTTCCTCTTCAAGTTCCCATTGTCAGAACACAACAGAAGCTCTGCGGAAAAAAAAAATAGCGACTTTGTTGTGCAACATTAAGTTACATACCGAAAGAATAACCCCCAACTGCTTGGATTTTCAAAGCCATTTATTAGTTTAACTGCTTGGTTGTAGCTGATTTACAATTCCATAATGAAGTGGAAAGGCCCCTTCCGTCTTTAGTCTCCAGTATTTCCTCTTAAAAGGCAAATATGCCATTTGCTGAGCGTTTGAAACGAACGTTATCAAGCAGAGTATATGAATTAGAGGCAGCTAGCCAGTGAATTGCTAGTCACGGAAGTTCATTCTTGCTTGTTCTTTCCTTCTTCTTTTTTGTAGGGTGGTGGCAGCGACACCTTCCCAATATTGTTTAAATACTTTCAAAGAAATGGCTCTAATAGAAAATCAAACAGAAATGAAAAATGCCTGAAAATAAAATGGTATTTGCAGATGGCTGACTATTGAAATGTCAAAACCTGCATATACAAGTTTTGCATCTGGAACTAATGTCCATAAACCTCCTAGTGAACAAAGGAATGTCAGAATGTTAAGGCAGGCACAAACCAATATAAACACATAAAAGCTTCTCAGATTTCTTCTGCTGCCATGGCATATAAAATTCCGAGAAGAAAACATGGAGAAAGATTCTTTGGCTGAGACCGAAATCCCAGGCTAATGTTGTGGTGTACAGCTTACACTCCGGAGAATGAAGGAGACTATGGGAATTGTTTTAGGTTTGTTTATTTTTCAGACTAGAGGATCCTAGATAGGTGCATAGGGTTTTCTAAATCTTCATTGTGGTGGCTGTTTTGACAGTGGGAGATGCCACACTCTGCACTGTAATACCACAACAGCACATAGAGCAGGGGTGGCCAAACTGTGACTTGCATGCTGGGAATTGTAGTCCATGGATATCTGGAGAGTCACAGTTTGGCCATTCCTGATTAGAGGCAGCAACAGCTGTAGAAGGCCCAGGAAGAAAAGGCATATAAGAGGGCTCCAGACCAGGACTGTATGAGAATAGGCTGTCCTGCCCTTGTAAGGACAGAAAATAGTTTTCAGTGGCCTACCTTCATAGATGTATCAACCAAATGTTTTCCACAAAGCTCTGAAGGATTCTAAGAGCTCTGCTGATGACTAGTGATGACTTGGAACATCAGGGCCAATAGATGAATCCCTTGTGCTTTCTTTTACTCTGTAGGAGAGCACCATCTCTGTGTCTTACCAGGGAACAGGAGAATTAAAAAGGGTTAGGAGACAGCTTGCAGAGGATTCATGCATTATCCGACAAATGCCTTTCTAGAGATCATCTCCATCACCATTGCATTACCAGAATCTTTTCCTGTGCCATTACTTAAAGGAGTTCATGGGTGAATGTCGAACATCAAACCTTCTGGAGAACTGGATTTGGAAAGCACCAGTGAGGATGTTGCTAGCCTCCTCACTCATAATGTCTCTCTCATCTGGTCTAACTTGAAAGCCGGTTTAGTGGTAGATCCTGTGCCAGAGACACCAGAAGCACGTACTTGTTAAAATTCTGTTAATAGTTTTGGATTGATCTCTCTGAACACAAAGATGGGATTCTTGACACTTATGGTCATCACCTTCAAATCACACTTTTCCTCTAAGTCCCTCTAATACACACACATACACACACACACACACACACACACACACACACACACACACACACACGACAAAGCCTGTTTCATTCAGGAATAAAATGAGTGTTAGATTGCGGTGGTGGGGCCTCACACAGCTCTCATGCAGCAGGGATACCCCTGCCCGTGAGTTCCCTTCCTGGGGGCCTCCAGCCTGCAGCCAGGTCCTGGAGGGAGGGAGAGGCCATCTGCAGAGTTCTTTCACTACCACCCCCAATCTAGCACCCGTTGTATTCCTGAATGCAACGGGTTTTGTCCCTAGCAATATGTATTTTGGAACACTGAATGAGTTTATCTGGAATTTAGGGGCTGGTTGTAATCAATACATGGATGACATCTATTTCTGAAGATTTTCACATTACCATTCTGAACTGGATGTTATTTGTTGTTGGCCCAGTTTTGAGTAAGGTGATACAGGGATGGGGGTTTCATAGAGTGAAGTTCCTCACATTAATTATCTTTCTCTGAAGCACTGTGATCATTTCAAGCAGTGCCATTCCCTCCCTCCCTCCCCTTTTCACCCCACGATTTTCCTTAAAATCTTTTTTGGAACATTCTAATTTGAGTGCTATAGCGCTGAACCAACCTAGCCCTTCAAAGCTACAGTGGCCATTGAGCACAATTAAGGGGTACAAAACTGAAGAAGTCAGTTAACCTCTAAAGCAGCCCAACCACATTTTTTCTAAGCCAATACAAACGTATTTGCATGAACAAGTACATAAAGTCTGCTAACAGCTGGTTACTACAATGGGTCTGTTTGAAATGACAGGAAAAAAATCCATTCACACTCAGTTACTAAAAGAGAACACAAAGGCAGTTTGAAAATGCCCTCTGTGTTTTATTTACTCTTCTGGAAGGTAAAGCTGTGGCCAAGTGACTAAGAGAGGACAAGCTGAAATTAAACCCAGATGGTATAAAGGTGATGTTAGTTAGGAAGGCTGTATTAAATCAATCCGTCTGAGGGTGAGTTTGGGAGTGCTTAGACACAGATAGATAGATAGATAGATAGATAGATAGATAGATAGATAGATAGATAGATAGATAGATAGATAGATAGATAGATAGATAGATAGATAGATAGATAGATAGACAGACAGACAGACAGACAGACAGACAGACAGACAGACAGACTTGGTATGATATGATATGATATGATATATGATTTGATTTGATTTGATTGACTGGTTGATATAAGTATTTATATACCACCCCTCTCAGAATACCGTCTCAGCGCGGTTTACATGATTTAAAAAACAGTAAAAAACAATACATTACAGTACAAACAAGCTAAAAATTATAAAATTAACTAACTGCAGTTGGTCGCTATTCATCACCTCACTGGCCTACCTGATGTTAAAAATATGGAGGAATCAAGGGGGAAACAGAGGGCAGTGGGTGCAGGAGGGAGGCCTGAGATTGTTGTTGTTAAAGAAACAGGAGGGCAGTGTTGCCCCATCAAATTACTACCAACTAACATCAACTCCACCATTTTCCAAGGCAAGGGTCATCCTGAAGTGGTTTGTTATTGCCTTGGCTTCCTTGCTGGGTCTCCTATCCAAGTGCTAATCAGAGTCGAGTGTGCTTTGCTTCTGAGATAGGACAAGATTGGGCAAGCTTGGATCATCCAGGTCAGGCTTTTTAAAGTTACACCTCACTAACCAACTCTTCTCACCTTGCCAGACTGATACAAGCTACTGTAACCTCTAAGTTAGACTACTGTATCGCGCTCTCCATGGGTTCCCATCTTGGAAGCTTCAATTAGTTTTAAATGGAGCAACCCAACTTTTCTTAAGAACAAGGATACCTATTTGCCGCAGAGCTCCATTTAAGTAATTGGTTCCTACCTGATACCCAGATATCTGAAAAACCACATTTTCCCCTTATAAATCGGGATGCTATTAGTGCTCATCTGACCTATGTTTCTCCATTTTTATTTGTATTTTTGGTCCAGGGAATATTAACTCAACAGCTCAACCCTGTGGAATAGATTTCCAGAGAAAGTCCAGAGGGTGCCTATTCCCAGGGAAGCATGTAAAGCATTGCTTTTTCAGAGGCTCTTTTAGTTGAGGTGGTTCTGTAAATTTGTCAAGGATATTTCTGAAGCTGATAACTCATCTATTTGGGCAATTTGTCTTTGTAATATTTTGATGGTTGCGCTTCTATATTGTGTGATTTTTTATCACATTGTCAGTGTTAGCCGTCTTGAATCTCTGGAGAAACGCAGACTATGAATAAATATTTTATAAACAAATATTGTATACATTAGGTCTGCAAGCCCAAATAATGAATACTCATATAACACATTTAAATAGTTTAGACTCAACTCATGAATACAAAAATTCACTGTCCCCGGTGTGCTTCCCCTTGTAACATGGCTTCATTTGATCAGCTGGTAACTGAATTCTTTTCCTTTCTTTTCTTCTTTAAAACTTGCATACGTTTTTACAGGCACGTGTAGGCTAAATAATCTCCCTACTGATCATCTTTATTTTACTTTATTCTACGAGCTCATAAAGATATCTGCTCCATTCTTTGTGCTAATACAAGAAGGTCCCCTAAAGTTTTGTCCAGTTTTGCTATGTGATTTCAGAGTTAGCGGAGCATTTCTAATTCCTGTTGGGAAAACTGTGCAGCACGCTAATAGCTTTCACTATGGAAAAGAGCTTACTGATATTTAACATGCATTTTCCTTTGCCTTCTTTTATTAGAGTTATAGTTCTAAAATAGCATGTGCTCAAACATTCCTGAAATTAGGACTCCAGGACAGAACCAAGCTGAGTATTACCTGGTTTGAATCGTTATAAACACACACACACACACACACACACACACAGATACATACATACATCTGAACATATAAATAAAATGGGAAGGAGGTGCTGGGAGGAGTTGAGACTCATTGTCAGCCTGATAGGTAGGCTGTTGTGGCTGTTTCATCCCTGATTGGCCGTCTGTCCAACGAATGGCCAATCAGGAGTGATGTCCCACCCCTAGCTGCATCCCCCTCTAACTTCTTCCATATAGAAGAAGTGCCAGCTCGATAAGAAGGAACTGGGAGAGAGGGCGGAGAGCCTGGGACTGCGGGCCTGATGGAGATGGGGAAAGGAGGGAGGGAGCCCCCACTAGTGCTTGCCCCCACCCGTAGCAGCCTTGACCATGGCCTTGCCAGGTCTTGGTTGCACTGCTGGAGGAGAGAGGGTAAGCCAGTCTCCACCAGCGCTCTCACCACCCTGAGCAGCTCCGGTCTCCGTAGGGCTGCCCAGGGTGGTGGGGGGAGGAATGGAATCCCTTCCAGCGCTTCCCCCCCCCAAAAGGCTTGCAGGCCTTGGTGGGCCTTTTTGGGGGTGGGGGGAGGAGCAGAGTTCCCCCAGTGTATCCCCCCACCCTGGGCAGGCTTGCCAAGGCCTGGAGGGGCCTTGGTGGGCCTTTTTGGTGTGGCGTGGGGAGGACCAGAGTCCCCACCATTGCTTTCCTCCTCCCCCTCCAGGCAGGCCTGTGAAGGCCCGGAGAGCCCTCGGCAGGCCTTTTCGGGGCAGTGGCAGGGAGGTGCAGAGTACCTGCCAGTGCTTCCCCCCTTCCCCGAAAAGGCCTGCGAAAGTCTCTCCAGGCTTCAGCCGGCCTTCCCAGGGTGGGGGGAGGGGACCTTAGCACCCTTTGTATTTTAGGTACAATGGTGCTTTTTAAATGTTCATTATCGTATTGTGGCCTAAGTAAGATTGTGATGTTTTTACAGCGATACTTTTATCTTTTATGCTTAGTTTTTCTGTATACTTTTTATGGTTTCAGTTTCAACAATAATAGATTTATTCATTCATACATTCTAAGATATAGTTACTGTCTGACATGAAGAGAAGAGTCGAGAAGGAGCAGCGGACCATCCTGAAAGCTGGGTTTTGTGCAAGGAAGCCCAAACTTTTTATAGCAAAATTTGTACCTTGGGGCTAGGGGCAGGGCATGGAAGCCTTGAAACAAAGTCTTGAGGTGATAAATTGTGCAATACTAAAGAAATGGGCCTCTTGTGCCCATTTGAGCCTCTTGTGGCGCAGAATGGTAAGGCAGCAGACATGCAGTCTGAAGCTCTACCCATGAGGCTGGGAGTTCGATCCCAGCAGCCGGCTCAAGGTCGACTCAGCCTTCCATCCTTCCGAGGTTGGTAAAATGAGTAGCCAGCTTGCTGGGGGGTAAACGGTGATGACTGGGGAAGGCACTGGCAAACCACCCCGTATTGAGTCTGCCATGAAAACGCTAGAGGGCATCACCCCAAGGGTCAGACATGACTCGGTGCTTGCACAGGGGATACCTTTACCTTTACCTTTAAAGAAATGGAGACTTTGCTAATAGGTTTTGATAAAGAAATCTTAATGGGTTTATTGGAGAACCTCCAGAGCTGAAATAAGGCCCTGGGTAGGTCCTAGGTGTTGACCTCATCTGCATTTTGAGCCAGAAGGGATTCTAGGAATCATTGGAGGATCGATAGAGTGAACTGATAACACTTTTTGTTTTTTTCCCCCAGAAATGAGATCACATTGTCACTCAGCAGCACATTATTTTTCTCCCATGAGTTACAGGAATGATAGTGGGAAGAAAACAAACTATAAGAAGAAAACAAACTATAACTTCAAGACTAGTTGTTTCCAGGGGGAAAAATCACCTAATCTTAAGTGTGCATGTGTGAATTTCAGGAGTGCTGTTCAGTGCTATGAGAGATGATGATGATGATGATGATGATGATGATGATGATGATTTCGATTTATTCCGCACCACTTCCGAATCGGCTTGTGGCGGGTTAAAAATTCTTATAAAACCCCCATTAAAAGCACCATTAAAAGACAGAAAAAAAATCCAACATGGCGGACCCCCCCCCCATCCCTTACTACAGGAGGGGTGAGGAAGGAGGTCGACGATGTACTACTCATAAAAATACACCAGTGTTTTGTCAAAAAGTCATTGTCACAGTTAATAAGTCAGTTTAAAAAGAAATTTTAAAAAATTAAAAAGGAAAAGAAATTGCACTAATTGTCCCCTAAAACAGTGATCCCCAACCTTTTTATCACTGGGGACCGGTCAACACTTGACAATTTTACTGAGGCCCGGGGGGGGGTAGTCTTTTGCCGAGGGACATCGCCGCTGCCTGATCCCCTGCTCCACTTGCTTTCCTGCCGGCAACCCTGACTTCCCCCTGCCCACTGGGGGCAGCAGCTGCCGAGGGGGATCCCCAGCCATGGTAGCCACTGGAGAGCACCAAAGGTGAGCCAGCGGCAGAGTAGCAGGGCAGCCCCTAAGGCAGCAGCTGGTTAGGAGGACGAGGAGGAGCCGCGGCCTGGTACTGACTGATCCATGGACTGGTACCGGTCTCCGGACCGGGGGTTGGGGACCACTACCCTAAAAAAAGAAATGGTACCAATTGCCATAAATTAAAGCATTTTCGTAATGTTTGCATATATATATATATATATATATTTTAATGAGAACCTCCGTGTAAGTCTTAATGAAAATAACGGGATGCTCACATTATCCGTAGCTGCGCCTTTCCTTTCCTCTGTGGTTCTTCATAAGCTCTTAAACTTGTACAGATTTTATCTCCATGGCAATACTTATCTCCTGAATGACAAGATACTATATATTGAAAAGCAAATAGATCTTGTTCTCTATGCCCTGTTTGTTGACCCTTCAGGGCAACTGTTTTGACTGCTGTGTGAAACAGGATGCTGCTGGAGTAGACAGATCACCGATCTGATCATGCAGAGCTACGTTCAGTTTTTACGCACTTGAAGCTGGCCTAAGGGTAAGGTTACCAGCTGAGCACGAGGCTTGGGTGATCAGGGGAAGTGACATCACTTAAAGTGCAACCCTGGAAATGATGCTATCACATTGTGACAATCTAGGATTCCACTGAATGCCTCTGGTTTGTCTATACAGTTTCAAGGCAATTCTAGAGGTCCACACCATGCTGGAAGATGCATCATACTATTGGAAGGACTGATTTTGGGGGATTTTTTGTGACTGACAGTCGGAGGTGACCCACTATTGTGGGAGAGTGGGAGATATGAAATGTAAGGATTAAAATGTCAAGCTGTTGCATTGTACTATAAAGCAGGGGTGGTCAACCTGTGGTCCTCCAGATGTCCATGGGCTACATCTGAACATCTGGAGGACCACAGGTTGACTACCCCAGCTATAAAGGAGACAAAAATGACATTGTTTTTGCTTTTTAAATTTTAATTTCCTGAAAATTATTAAGTCACACAGATAGCCACAACTGCACATTAACAAAACATAACAAAAAAGGGAAACCAAAAAGACAAATATAAATCAAAATACAATATGAAATTATGGGAATGATAAGCTAGGACGTTTACTATTATTATTAGAACATTTGTATAACAGATTTATCAAGATTCCCCCTTCGTTTTGTCATCTAAGTACGTACTCCTTGAATTCCATCTTTCCCTCAGTTCCTACTGCTAGATGATGAAGGGTCATTGAGTGTTGGCTGGCAAAAGATATAAATGGATTCCAAGCAGTTTTCTGCTTTATTGGTAATATATGGTTTCTTTTCAAGGATATGGTTTGTGATTGTTAACACGAGATGCGTTTGGAAAGTGATCCAAACTTGTATGATATATTTCTCCAGGCCCTTGTTGGGCTGGGAAATAATATGATTATGTACAAATTGCTTTTCAAGTGTTATAGGGCATTGATTTCTTCTTTTTAAAGGCTGTGTAAAGAAAGTTTATAACAGTTACTTGTTTCTCTTGCACTTGAACCTAAAAAGAATCTCTTACTGAGATAGTTAAGGATATGAATTGGAAGAATTGTTATATATTTATCAAATAGCTTACTTCACCATGTATTTCAGAGTTGGTAGGAGCTCACAAGCTACTGCTAACTATTACAAAAGTTTCCTGTTTTTCCCCATTGTTATTCTCTTGCTGTCTCATCAGGTTTCAGCGGGTATTTCACATAATGAGACCCTCTGAATACCTTTCCACAGAAGACCACTTTTCTAGTTCTTTCATACATTATTTTTATTTATTTATAATTAAATTTATATACCGCTGCTCCCAGAAAGCTGGATTGTGGTGGTTCACAATAAAATATTCCATAAAAACACAATATAATTGTCACGGGGCGCTTGTGTATCGGATGCTGCCCCCGCCCCTTTTTGCTCCCGAGGCTCAGCATCCCTGGCCAGGCATAGCAACCCCCTCCAGACAAGGGGAGGAGACGGGTTATCCCACACAGGGTTGGAGTCCGGGTCGTCCAGGCTCACCTCTCCTTCATCGTCCCGTCCCTCAGGCATGTCCAGGATCAATAAAGCGCAAGAACCAGGTCTTTAAGCTATGTCTGTGTCTTTTTATTTTCTCCCTCCTGGTCTCTTACAGAGCTTCCTTTTTCTCCACGTCCCCCAACTGCCTCCCAGTTTCTTCCCCATCCCCTTTATGTGCTCCCTCCTACGTGACCACCGCCCTCTCCCTGGCATGCTCTGTTTCTAACCCCCCCCCCGACATTTCAAGAACCCTGCCCTTTCGTTCCCCCGCTGTGCGTGCCCCGGCATCCCAGCTCCAGCCGCCTCACTCACTCCGCTGAAGCTGTGCCTGCCTGGCCCTGTGCTCTCGGCTTGCAGGGCTGTCTGCTTCGCCTCCTCTGCTCACCAAGCTGCCCGCCTCGCTGCTCCACCCCGCACCTGCCCCTATGGTCTTCTCTGTTGGTCGCTCTTTGGCAGGGCCTCCAGGCTGCCCTGTGCTGCCAAGTGCGGAATCGCTTGCGGGCCTGGACTCCTCGGCCTCCCCCCTACTCGTCCGGTCATCGGTTGCGAGGGCAGCGCGGCGTCATCCCTCAGCGGGGCCAGGCAGTTGGTGGGGTGGGGTGTGGCCGGCTGTCTGTCTGGAAGTCCAGGGTCCCCCGGACAATAATCCTAAAACATCATAAAATATAATCTCCTCCCCCCCCTCTCCTCAAAGGCCACAAACTCCATGGCGGTAACAACAATAGCTAATACTTCAGTGTTTCCAGTCCTCCATCCAGTATAGGTTCCTGTCAAGATTGGGGATGGTATAATAGGGGAACATTACCAGCATTCTGGGTCCTGTCTAATACTGAGCCCAAGGAGGGGAGACCGGATGTCAAACCCTTTAGTGCTGAATATGAACTGTCCACTTGATAAAGGGACAGAATTCCACCATTTCATCCTTACAACGACCCTGTAAGGTAGGATTTGCAGAGAGAAAGTGTGATTGGCCCAAGGTAAACCAATCAGTTTCATGTAATACTCTTAACTATGGAACCACAAGGATCCTGCAGAAGGACTGCAACTGGAAAGCAGTGAAGTTGACACAGTGCAAGATGATGTGGTTATGTAGTGGCTATTTATTTATTTATATTTAAATTTGTTAACCACCATTCCTGGCCACGGCAACTCGAGGCGGTTTACAATAAAACCCAAAAAAACAGAATTAAATAAAATGCACTATTAGCAGCACAATCCCATCTGTTCCCCTCCAATGCACCAGTCCAAACCCAAACCGTTTCTGCACCAGGGATTTGCCCCTGGACAGCCTCTCATTGCTGGCGGGTTTTAGTACTGCTTCTACATGACATTGTAAGCAACCTGAGGCTGTCCAGGGACTGGTGCCAGATTTCCCTCGTGATTGCCAAAACTGGATTTGCCACTCCTAATTGTGCTTCACATTGGGGAGCAACCAGGAGCAAGCCAGTGTGTTTGCCAGGTACCACAGAGCCATGGCCACCCTCTTTTCCACTGTAGTGGGCTGGTGCATGTTGGCGGTCTGCCTCTGCAGCCACCGTCGGAGTTTGGAGACCAGCTTTTCAAAGGTCCCTCTGGTCATCCTGAAGGTCTCCCACCAGTTGATGCTTCTTTCATCCACCCACATCTATCTGGCGAAGCCACTGTGAGTGAGCCATTGATGCCTGGAGGCTTGCCTTGCCCTTATGGAGCTCTGGATGGATTGGTTGTGCCAGGGACTCTTGGAGAGAGGCTGGAGCAGTGTCCCAGCCACCTTCTACAGATAATTTGCTTCAGGAAATATGCTGTATCCTCCCAGATGTGAAGGAGAGTGACAGAGATCAACTGGATGAGGGCTCCCATCTGAGCCATCACGGCCACCACCTTGTGATACACCATTTCCACAGAAGCCTGAAATGACCACTCTCTAAGAACAAAGAAAACTGATGGACAGGAATGCTGCTAGGAAGGTTTATGTAGGTCACCTGTGGAGTGGTTGGGGTGTGGAATGGCGCTCAGCCAATCAAGCGCTGTTGGGTAGAACACAGATGCCAAAAATTATTCTAGGCCAGCAGATAGTGAATCCCACTCAGGAATCAAGTAAGGATGTGGTCATTGCTGTTGCGTGTTCCCATAGCAATGCGTAAGTGTCCTAAAAAAAATAATTCTGGATTTTGGACGACTTTGGGGTCCCCGAAACCACCACTGGGAAGGGATTCATTCCCTCCGATGATTGACAACCCGAGAAGCGGGGCATTAAGTTTGCATTGCTCTATCTTGTAGCTGCTTCTTCGCCGCCTCAGTGGGAACGTAAAAGCTGTGATGAGGCGGCAGGAAAACGCAGGAGGGATCTCCTGTCAGGAAGTCTACAAACGTGAAGTTTACACTCCCACGTTTGCAGGCAGGAGGTGGCACACGTTTTACGCCTCCATGCGGAAACGGTACTAGTTCACACAACCCACTAGCCTTGGGAGAGGCCACCTACCTAGAAGAATAAGAGTTGGTTCTTATATGCCGTTTTTTACTACCCGAAGGAGTCTCAAAGCGGCTTACGTTCGCCTTCCCTTTCCTCTCCCCACAACAGACACCGTGTGAGGTGGGTGAGGCTGAGAGAGCCCTGATATCACTGCCCGGTCAGAACAGTTTTATCAGTGCCGTGGTGAGCCCAAGGTCACCCAGCAGGCTGCATGTGGGGGAGTGCAGAATCGAATCTGGCACGCCAGATTAGAAGTCCGCACTCCTAACCACCACACCAAACTGGTTCTCTAGATGGATGGGCATCTGGAGGACCTCTAAAGGAAGGACCCAGATCTTCCTTAGCCTGCCCTCAAACAAATACTGTAGTTATCAAGTGCCAAAGACATGTGAACCAGTACATAGAGTCATTGCTAGATATTAGCTGTTCTTTGTTTTCTATTCCCTGTTGCCTTATATTGTAAAATATTTTCATATATTTTTTAAAAAATCCTTCTTTTGCTATCTTACCTATCTTATCTTACCTATCTTCAAAGGAGTCCAGAGTGGTAGACATGGTTACCCATCCACCACCATTCTAGTATTTTGGAAGAAGGAGAAAAATGTATTTGTCAACTCTCTCCATCCCATGTACCCCCACCAGTCAACTCTTTTCTAAACTGAAAAATCACAGACTCTTCAGGATTTCCTTATGCGGAAGGTGTTCCAGTCCCCCTAATAATCTTGTTTGGCCTCCTCTCCTTTTTCAGCTCTGCAGTGTCATTTTTGTGATACAGTGACCAGAACTGTGCACA
Organism: Paroedura picta; assembly: GCF_049243985.1. Classification (NCBI taxonomy): domain Eukaryota; kingdom Metazoa; phylum Chordata; class Lepidosauria; order Squamata; family Gekkonidae; genus Paroedura; species Paroedura picta. The sequence goes on along the minus strand of NC_135369.1, from coordinate 171,828,932 downwards.
TCATTCCAAATGAGGCTGCACCACAGATCTATTCAGGTGCATTACAATATCAGCCAATTTATTCTCAATCCTTCTCCTGATAATCACTAAGATAGAATTTGCTTTTGTAGCACGGTAGGTTAATCATAGAATCATTTGCCTTTTTTATTGCCATGTCTCACTGTCTGCTCATATTTAGCTTACAGTCCCCAAGCACACCAAGATCTCATTTACACACACTTCTATCCAGAAGTGTATCCAACATGCCTGATTCTCATTTTTGTGGCTCAGATGGGCCCATTATGCACGGCCGCCAAAATAGCGGTTTCGGGTCACATGGAAAACGCGGAGGGGGAAGAAGCGAAGCAAGCCGCTTATGCACGGGATGGAACGCGACAGCAGCAAAACCCAGAGTATCCAATTATGCACGCGGCGACTCCGGCACTGCTTCTGGTTGCGCCCTGGTCACCCGGAAGCTCTGCTTTCTTCCGCGTTTCGCTAATGTGGCTTTTTCGGCGGCCCACATCGAATCTGCGGCCGGTTGCAGCCGGCGCCGTGCGTTATCGGTGATTTTAGGCGACGCCATTCCACCTCGAATGCGGGCCTTCCCCTCCGTGCATAATGGGCCATGTAGAACTCTGCACTTGCTCTTATTGAATTGCTCACTTTTCTAGCATGCTCTTGTTGAACTACATATCTACTGGGGTGTTTGCTGCTCCTCCCAATTCGGTGTCATCTGCAAATTTGCCGAGGAGGCCCTCCACCCCCCTCATCCAGATGGATGATAAAAATGTGGAGAAGTAGTGGGCCCAGTACCAAGTCCTGTGACACCCTGCTTGCTCACCTCCCTATGTCTGATGAAACACCACTGACACCTACTCTTTGGGTTGACATCTTCATCCTTTTAATCCTGAGAGATATGTTAGGCAGAGAGAAGATGACTTGACCAGCCCTTTTCAACCTTTTGACTGTGGAGGAACCCCTGAAATAAATGTTCAGGCTTCAAGGACCTGGAAGCAATGTCAGCTGGCCACGCCTCCCTCCCATGCCCTTGGACATAACATTATATGTGGACTTTGCCTTCCTTTTGCTCCCCCTCATCACCTTTACTACTGATAAAGTCGTTCTGCCTCATAGAGACTGGGAAGAAGGACAGGAGCTGAGAAGACAGCCCCCTCCCTGCTTTGATTCTTACACTTATGGCTTTCCCCTTGAGCTTTGTGGGCAAAGGTGGCCAGTTCCCTAGCTTTTGACCAAGTCCATTAAGGCACGAGGCAGAAGGCCATGGACCCCCTATGGAGCTCCTGTAGACCCTGAGGAATCACTGCACTAGACCAATGTTACCTGGTGAAGTTGCTGGCTGAGTAAGGATTTGAACTCAAGCTTCCCTTGTCCAGGGCTCTGACCATTCCTCCACAGTGCCTCACGTTCCTTGATGTTGTCAAAATTTAGCATGGACTCTGGTCAGTGTTTAGTTTTATATCTTCTATCTGACTGAAACTTTCAAACAGCTGTCATGAGGCGCTGGGAACTGACTGTCAATAACTTTGGAGAATTTCCTTTTCCCTCCTTTAAAGTTTATGATTGTTCATTGGCACACTTCACATACTAAACATATTTCTTGAAACAAGTTCATTTTCTGTAAAATGATGCACTGAATTTCTGTAAAATGTGCACATGCATTTTTAAATGCATGTGCATGCTTCACTGGAGACCTATAATCCATATTTGAACAGATTTCCATGCAAAGTAACACAAACAACTGGTGCAGTGTCATGATCGCAGGGCGGGATTAAGACAAGGGTCCTGAACATGATGCTCCTAGGTTCCCTGACATACCTTTTCTGGTTCCTGCCAAGTGTCTTTTGGAAGTGGGTGGGGCCAGGAAGGGCTTTTGTCCAACACGGCTTCTGATTGACTACTGGAGGTTTGATCGGCTGAGCAGATTTGTTTAAAATGTTGCTTTTACAGCAACTGCCACCACAGCATGTGGTACTGAAGTTAAAGCCGTGGTCATCATTTTGTGGCCAGCTCCGCCTCCTGCAGCAACCATTTTGCGGCAGCCATTTTGTTACCGTGTTGGAATTCCAAACAGGCCTGGAGGCCAAAAAAGGTTGGGGATTAGGATCTAGAAGACCCAGGTTCGAAGTCCTACTCTGCAGTGGAAGCTTGCTGGGTGACTTTGGGCCAGTCAAACAGTCTCAGCCTAGACTACCTCACAGGGTTGTTGCGTGAATAAAAACGGAGGAGGGAAGAATGTAGCCAGCCACTTGGGGCTCTGTTAGGGAGAAAAGTAGGGTATTAGAAGCAAGCAATTAAATGAAGCATGCAGCTGCCCTGAATCCTTAATTGCATGTGCATAGCAGGAGATGGAAGCAGAACGCTGTTGTATATATTTAGTAATTTGACAGGCTGTTCATTGGAGAACAATGGAGAAGTCACATTGCAGAGCTCCCCTTCCTATGGCTGTGGCAACAGAGAGTGAACAAACAGTCAAACATCCACTGGCATCCAGTAACTCAAGCCAAAGGTAATTTGTGCATTAATTTTTCAGTTGGCACTGTCTTTGGCAGGAGTCAACTTGTGAACTCTGTCTGGAAGCTTTTATGAATCTAAATGTACTGTGGTTCTTGATAGATGATGTTGTACAGCAATACATGGGTTATGATGCACTCAAGGATCTGGCAACTGGCAGGGGATGGGGGGAATTTACCAGGTAAAAGAGAAAGGCCCAGGCCTTGTTGTTGGCATTGCACCAAAACTGATGTGATCATGTTGTGACCCTCTGGCATTCAAGAAAAAAATTCCGTGGTTAAACTGGCTTCTACCATTGAGTTTTTGCCCACGTACCAGACTGTTGCCCAGATATTGCTGGTATGACATGACTTTCTGTTCAACACAGGTGATGATGCTTGGGTCTTTATCCTTTATCCTGCTAGCTGATCAGAAAAAGAAGAAGAAGAAGAAGAAGAAGAAGAAGAAGAAGAAGAAGAAGAAGAAGAAGAAGATTTGGTTCTAATATGCCGCTTTTCTCTACCCGAAGGAATCTAAAAGCGGCTTACATTCGCCTTTCCTTTCCCTACAACAGACATCTTGTGATGTGGGTGAGGCTGAGAGAGCCCTGATATTACTGAAGAAGAAGAAGAAGAAGAGCTGGTTCTTATATGCTGCTTTTCTCTATCTGAAGGAGTTTCAAAGCGATTTACATTCGCCTTCCCTTTCCTCTCCCCACTACAGACACCCTGTGAGGGAGGTGAGGCTGAGAGAGCTCTTATTACTGCTCGTTCTTAGGGTTGTGGCGAGCCTAAGGTCACTCTGCTGGCTGCATGTGGGGGAATCGAACCCGGCTCGTCAGATTAGAAGTCTGCACTCCTAACCACTACACCAAACTGGGTCTCAGCAGCAGCTGAAGAAAGCAGAGTCTGGCAGTGGTAGACCCCTACCTCTACCAGGGGATCTGGGAACCCTAGAGAGAGCCCTAGCCTGTATGGGATCCTCTCAATATCCTCTTAGGGTAGTGACCTCTTCTTTTCTGTCATGAAGACCTTGCTGCAGATTATTTTAAATAGTGGCTTCTATTCATTTAGAAGAGGTATATGCTGCCTCCCCAGAGAGCTTCTTAAGGTAGCTTACAAAGGAAAAGCAACAGTAAAAATGGAAAACAAATACAAAAGTTATCAATATTAACAAAACAATAAAACAAGTTAAGAGCCCGTGTGGCATAAAGCAACATTATTTACCATAAACTAGGGTTGCCATTTTCCCAGTGCTGCTAGAGGAAGTACTACTAGTACTCTCCCATCCCCAGCTGGCACTTAAATGAAGCAATGGGGGGATAAGGGGGTGATACAATGCTCTCTCATTGACCACTTCTGGCTATGTAGTGGGTGTATAAACAATTTTTTCCCCCAAGTGTCTTCACATGACGCTTGGAAGGAGCTGTTTAGATTTCCCCGTTTTCAGTTTATATTCTATAGCTATTTATCTGTCGTGGGTCAACCTGGACTCAGAGACCCTGAGGATTCCTCAGAGGAGGAAGGGGACAGCAAAGCCAGATCAGAGGCAGCGGAAGGTGACAAACAAGAGTAGGAGGTGCAAGCATGCCAAGATTTACAGATGAGATCACCTCCACCACTCCTAGCTCTGAGACAGCCAGTGAAAGCCAGCTGCCTGTTTCCAGCCCTCTGGGTTCACCGGCACTATTAGAGAGGTAAAGATGAAAGCGAAAAGAAGTGCACCCTCATGGCTAAGCATCACCTATCTGTTGGGAGGAATGATGAGTCATTGCAGGATTTAGTCTGAACAGCTGGCATTTGACTATAAAACCTCTTCAAGAACTCTGTGGGGTGTGGATGCAACATAAGCTATGTGATGCCAAACCCCCTGCCTGAATATTTTGGCTTCCTGGACCAGATTATTATGCTTTCCTGAGGCTCTGAAAACCCTGAAGTTTGGACTGGAAATGACTTAACATCTCATCACTCACCTTGACTTGGGTTGTTCAGAAGAACTGAGAAGGTCGTTGCAAGCTGATACCAACACCTGGGTGTAAACTGCACGGAGCTTTTATTCTAATCCCAGTTCGATTCAGTCCCTGCCATCTACACAGAATGCAATTTCTGTTTTGATTTTGGGCGATTTTAATTTTCCCTCTGCACCAAGCAGGATTGATCCAGAGTCACCCTACCATTTCTTCGCCATATCCAGGAGTGCTTTTAATCCTCGATATTGGAATATTGCGGTTCAGAAAGCATGAGAAAGCACTCCCTCCGTGGTAGAGAAGCGCTGATTGGCCGGCTGACTCCGTGGTAGAGCAGTTCTGATTGGCCAAACCTGCGAAGCTAGCCAAGGCTGTTAGCTTTTCTTAAAGAGGAAGCCCTAATTTTCTTTCTGTAGTAACTGCAGAAGCCCTCACTTCTGTAGATAGAAATTTGCCTCGTGGTTTTTTTTCTCCCCTTCTCTGTTGTCTTCAATTTTCCCCCCCCCTCCCCCCATTCAAGAACAGAAAGAAAGAAATAGGCTCTGTCTGGGCTTGGCTCCCCGCTCCCCTTCTGAGTTTTCCCAATCAAGTGCAGAACACTTTTCTGTTTCAATGCGGGGGGGGGGGGGGAGAGGAAGACCCTAGTTCAAATCGATCTGAATTCAGCAGGATCCATACCGAAAAAAACAAAGTAAGTGCAGAATCAGCCCTGGCCAGGCTGTTACATTACCAGAAGTGGATTACTCTTTAACCTGCATGGAATTCTGTACTATTACCTTTGTTTCTTCTGTGTTGTCTTTAGCAGTCCTTTATGACTGTCCTTCCTCATCAGTCAAGGTGATAAAGCTGGAATTTTTGATTTTTTTAATCTTATGTTACAAAGAAGCATTTCTTTGTAATTTGAAATCCCTGAACTTTGGACTGGAAATGACTGACAACAACAACTTGACAACTGTTTAGTTTTATATCTTCTATCTCAGGGGTAGTCAAACTGCGGCCCTCCAGATGTCCATGGACCACAATTCCCAGGAGCCCCTGCCAGCAAATGCTGGCAGGGGCTCCTGGGAATTGTAGTCCATGGACATCTGGAGGGCCGCAGTTTGACTACCCCTGTTCTATCTGACTGGAACTTTCAAACAGCTGTCATGAGGTGCTGGGAACTGACTGTCAATAACTTTGGATAATTTCCTTTTCCCTCCTTTAAAGTTTATGATTGTTCATTTGTGTTATTTCTTGAGGTTGTGTGATCCGGTTATGCAAGCTGTAACAAATGTCTAACAAAGACTTTTGATTAGATTTGACCTTTGTTTACAGACAAAGGCCATGATATTTTACTCTTATGCATGACACAGAGGACCAAGTCAGTCTGATTTCCAATTTTCTTGATGTGCACGAATCATATTTGTCTGCAAGTGTTATTTTTGATTATGGCTGAACAGCCAATGGGAATAACCACCGCAAACAGTTGAGTTCTCCTTGCCTTCCTGTAATATGCAAACTGCTATCACCCAGTCACTTTCCACGGGTAATTAATGTTTTTGGAAAAGGAATACAGATACTTGAAACAAGATAGTAGTCCTATGGCAGAGACGGCAAGAACTAGAGATGACGGTGCCTTTTGTGATTACATCTCCAGGGTACATAGCTCTGGTCTTTTAGCAAAAGAAGAAGAAGAAAAGTTGGGTTTTATATGCCGCTTTTCTCTACCAGGAGTCTCACAGCAGCTTACAATCATCTTCCCTTTGCTCTCCCCACAACAGACACTCTGTGAGGTAGGTGGGGCTGAGAGAGCCCTGACAGCTCAGTCAAAATAGCACTATCAGGGATGTGAGAAGCCCAAGGTCACCCAGCTGGCTGCATCCGGGGGAGCGGGGAATCAAACCAGGCTCACCATATTAAAAGCTGCCACTCCTAACCACTACATCAAGCTGGCTCCTTGGTGGAACGCTAATTGAGGGGGGTTGATATAACTCTGTCATTGCCTATCAAACTAGTCAATTTTTATCCTGCCCTTCCTCCAAGGCAGTGGTTCTCAACCTTGGGGTCCCTACCCCAAGTGGGATCGCCTGGCCCCTTCCGTGGAGTCGCCAGGTTGGTGGCCACCGTGATGGCGGCTGGTGGTGGCCAGTGGCGGTGGTAGCAAGCGGTGGCTGGTGGTGGCTGGCAGTGGCGGTAGCAGGGGTGTGGGGGGTAATGGGCAGCGGCAGGTGGTGGTGGTGGCAGCCAGTGGCGGGTGGCAGCAGCAGAGCCACGGCACTGGCTGACTCCACTCCACCTCCAGATTGTTGTGCGTCTGCACACACACCTGTGCGTATACACACGCCACCCCTGCAACCGCAGTTGGGGTCGCGGTGTTACAGCAGTTGAGAACTGCTGCTCCGAGGGTTCTGGGTGATGAACATGGGCCTTCCGCTTTCCCATTTTATCCTTCTGTGAGGCTGATGAGGTTAAGAGGGAACAATGAGCCCCAAGGCTCCCAGGGAACTTCCCAGCAAAGCAGGGACCTAAAAGCAAAGGACACAGTGTGGATATTTAAATCTTGATCTTCTATTTGCCAGAGCGATCTCTTTTTGCCAGCATCTCCCATTATATCCCTCTTACAGCTCCCCCTCTCCGCACTGCTGTGCAGTGAAAAGTCACACCGTGTAGGCATCTTCATGATTCCTCTTGGTGGGCCCAGCTAGTGGCTCCCAGCTGGGCTTCTGAATAAAGAATCCCAGAATGTGTTTTCAAGGGCTCTTACCGAGGTTTATTTTTTACAATCTCTTCAAGGTACCGCTGTGCTTATTTTCCTATCAATTCATTTTCCCCCTTTGTTGCGGCATTTACTCTATATTTAGCACATTTTAAGAAAGGCCAAATAGATTGTGCGGATACAATATCACCCGGCAGGGACTTCGGTGCTGTTCTGTAACAATTATGTGGCGTAAATCTAACTTTTCCCTTATTTCCATATCTTTATTATTTCGGCGTGTCTCTCCTCCCCCCCCCCCCGTTCATTTTTATTCTCTCGTTTTCTTTGTGGGTTTCAGTGGGTGTTACTCATACTCAGCCTCTCAGGAAAACACACAAGCACACACACACACAACAGACCACTTATACCTGAATTGTAGAAATTAGCTTTAAACACTGAGGTATGAACATTCAAGTTTAATTGTTTTATAATTGAAATGTATTATTATTGTTATTCAAGGTGGAGTGGGTCGTCAGAGCTGTGCTTAAGTTGCCTAATGCTTTAAAGCACAAAAGATTCCTGTGGCTTTTTTCTTTTTTCTTTCTTTTTTTTCTAAAGCCTTTACTGAAAGCTTTCAGGTCTTTAAAATTCAGCTCAAATAAGGCACTTGACTGGAATGTTACCTCCTCCTCCGTCTAATCCAGGGAAATTTTGGTCCTCGCTTTGCTAAGAGGGACATGTTGAAAACAGACATTTCTATTCAGCAAAATGAGAAAAGTGTTTGGTGGTGTGATGAAGAGATATGATAACAATTATTAACAATAATAATCATAATACTTTTTTGCGTATTTTTTAAAGAGGTGCTATACGGAACACAGAAGAAAACAGGCCTTGCTCAAAGAAGACTTACACTCTGGTTGCAGTGCCCATCTTTTGTGTAACTTTATTGTGGTTGTATGTTAATGGCTAGTTAAAGAGTTGTTCCAGAGTCAACAGAATGTACTTCCTTAATGGCTCTCCCATATTTGTATGCGGCCCTACTGTGTGGATTTTTGGATCTAAATCCCTGACTTGGAATTAGGTATGCAATAGCAATTTTGGGGATATTTCCTATAAAATTGCCAACTGCAAATCCTTTTCTCCAGCCTAGCTCAGCAAATTTTGCAGGGTTATCTGGTCTGAGTTTATAGACAAAGAGTACAGTTCTATGGAGAGTATTCCCATCTAAGCCTGGAATCACTGAATTAATCAAGTAAATAAATAGTAAGTTGACTTGAAGGTGGAGGACAAGTAATATGTAAATAAGTTATTGGGTAAAAAAAGAGAGAAGAAAGAAGTGGAAAGATGAGGATATGGGGATTGCCTGGGGAGGGAAAAAGGAAATAGTATGGGGGAGTTGTAAGATGAGGTTACCTGTGCAAGTCCTTGTGGTTTCTCCATTGCACAACATGGGCCCAACCTGGAGGCTGATGCTATGCAACTGGGCCCAGTCCAGCAGCTGGCAGCGAGTAATTAGTTCCCTGGGTAGAGGTTACCAAGGGGCAAAGGAAGGAAGAAAGCTGAAGACAGGGAGGCAGATAAGGGTAGTTTGGCTGGCAGAAATAAAATTCATTCTATATGGGCTCATCATCTACTGGTGGGCATACATGACGCTCCCAGTCCAGGCTGCTTGCTAGTGTTCAACAACAGCCACCCAACAAAAGCCATCGTGCTGCACTGGTTAGAGTTTTCAATCTCCACTCTTCTAAGGAAGCTCACCGGATGACCTTGGACCAATCACACGACCTCAGCTGAACCCCTACTTCCCAGTGTGGTTCTGAGGATAAAACGGTGGAGAGGGAAATGATGTCAGCTACTTTGCGTCACCGTTGTGGAGAAAGTTGAGGCTACCAGGAGGAAGAAAAGAGGAAAGAATTGGGGAGGAGGATAGGGGGGAATCAGGTGCTCCTACGAATCCTCGTAGCTTTACCTTTGTCACCAAAGCGGGACTGGCTCAGCTTGTAGGCCAGAATCATGTATAGTTTCTTCATGAAGAGGCTTCCAAGGGAAAGGAGAGAAGGAGTGTTGAGGGGTCCAGATAAAGGTAGTTTGCCTGGTGGTGAATGGAAGAAGGAAGCAGGGAAAGGGGCAAAACTGTGGGGACTTTCAGGGAAGAGAAAGAGAAAATAGTGGAGAACGGGGAAATGAGATGCCCCCACACGTTCTTGCTGGTCCTCTGCCTGTTTGAGAATTGACAGAAATCTCAAGTGGGTCAGCATAGATTGCTTACCGTATATACTCGTGTATAAGCCGAGTTTTTTCAGCACAGTATTCACACTGGAAAAGTGCTCCTCGGCTTATACGCGGGTATATACGGTAATTGAAATAACAGCCTGCTCCCAGGCAGCCAATCGTTACATTGCTTCTGCAAGCCTCCTGCAAGCTGAAGCTCGCTTGCTCTGGCTGCTTGTAGGACAGCAACGGTTTGACTGAGGGACTCTGATCTTTTTTTTTTCCTTTTGCCTTCACTTCTTCCTAACTATTATTTTTATTTCTGGGGGTGGGGTGGGTTTTGGGAATGCTTTGGGATTTACTGTTTCTCCTGATGTTTATTTCTTCTTTTTTCTGAGGGGCAGCATTGTTTGCCTTTTCTTCTTGGGGTTGTGTTTCTTTTAAAAGTTGATTTTTACAGTTCTTTATTTCAGTGTTTTGTTCTGGGGGGGCGGGCACTGTAGCTGTAGTTAGAGTAGCCCTTTCTCCCAGGTTGGTAGCTGTTGTACTTGTTGTAGGAGGTTGCCAACTTTGGGTACTGTTGTTCTGCTCTGGTTTGCTGGCCCCCTTTTGCACTGACAGAGCTAGTTTACTGTTTTTTCTTTGAAATAAGTATTCAAAAACATTTAACCTACTGGTGCCTCAATTAATGTAAATTTACCAGTAACTGCTGCATTTCCCACCCTCGGCTTATATGCGAGTCAATACGTTTGCCCAGATTTTGTGGTAAAATTAGGTGCCTCGGTTTATATGCGGGTTGGCTTATATGCGAGTATATACGGTATGTTGTTTCAGAATTATTGTATTGGTGACGGTTTGGCGATCAATTGCGAAAAATCTACGGCATGGCTTTTTCAAGATCCCTTCAGATTAAGCAGGCCTCAGGTGCAAAACAGTCAACCAGTTCACCAAGTGTCCCAGTTTCACTATCTAGGTATACTTTATTAAGCTTCCGTCTCAAGAAAGGGCTCATAAAGCGTGCAGCCTCTTCTTTGCAATTAGGTCTTCTAGGGCTATTCCTCTTTTCTTTTATGGGGGCCTGTTTGCTCCTACAGAAATTCAAGAAATTCAAGTTTTTAGGTCCAAAGTAATGTCATAGCTCAGGGGTAGTCCACCTGTGGTCCTCCAGATGTTCATGGGCTACAATTCCCGTGAGCCCCTTCCAGCAAACTCTGGCAGGGGCTCATGGGAATTGTAGTCCATGAACATCTGGAGGACCACAGGTGGACTACCCCTGTCATAGCTTTTATCAGAGGTGCCATCTGGATTAATGAAATGGATACTTCTATAGATTGACCTCCTGACGCTTTGCTTGTTGATAACAGCTAAGAGTTGCCGTGGCTTCAGATACTCATCCACTATTGAAAATTGTCCCACAGCTCTGGAGACAAGCACATTTGCCTCAGAGGCTGTCATCATTGTCAATAAGAGCTGTGGCTGCTCCAGCATTTAGGGAGGGCAGAAAAGGATGCTTCAGAGTACAACAGCCTTTCCCCACTGTCAGCAAGTTTGTCGGATCTATAACTTCGTCGATCTGCTCTTCCATCCGTGAGTAAAACAAGGATCCGCACGGCTTTAATAATTATGCAGAAAACAGCAGAGTGCAGGTTTGCTCAAACTGATAATTTTGTGGATATTTGTGGCTACACGATTTTTCCATGTGGAAGTTTGAGCTGCAGTAACCTGAAATAGAAATGAAATTAAGACTCTCATAATCTCCCGTGGAGTTCAGCCAAAACAATGCTTCTGTAATGCCACAGTGTGGAGAACACCATTATTGGATTTTTGTCTGGCACAATGTGGTTGGAACTACAGCTCTTGCAATGCAGCCAAAGTCAGAGATTTTCATTTAACCACCCCACCGCCCCTTGTAAAATTACTAAGAGATGTTAATTTTGGTTAACCGTATATGAGCATATTACTGCTCGATTATTGTTATTTAGTGGCAATTGCACGAGACTTATTTATGTAGCAATTTTAGAATGCAATGTGCTTTTTTTGCCGTTCTTACTTCATTCATCTGCATAACAATCCTATGAGGCAAATTACCATTATTAATTGTGTGGGAAAAGGAGCCTTGAGATATTCCATTATGAGAAAAGGTTGACTTTTAAAGACATTATTTGAAAAAATACACGAGTTTCCTAGGAGTTTCCAAGCCTAGATCTAGTCATTCTCCTCTCTCCCCCCGCCAAGGGGGGGGGGGTATAGGATGTTATGGGATGGAGGGTTACCAGATCCAGGTTGGGAAACTTCGGGAGATTTGGGGATGGAGAATACAGAAATCCCAGTGGTGTCTCAGTGTCTCATGCTACTGAGTCTTCACTCCAAAGAAGCCATTTTCTCCAGGGAAACTGATCCCCAGGTCCAAGCTGGAGGCTAATATCCCTAGCTGAGAGTTACCGTACCTGGATGCAGCATAAGGACTCTGCATAGCGTACATAAGGATTCGGTGACCATTTCTGACCCTGGGAAAATATATTACCAGGTCTTGCTGAGATTGCTAACCTCCTGGTTGTCCCTGGGGATCTCCCAAAGTTAAAAGTGATCTTCAGTTCACACAGATTAATTCTCCTCTGGGGGAACTGCTGCTTTGCATGGTGGGCTTTATGACAGCTGAGATGAATGCATCTTTGTTCAGCTCAGTCAAGGTTTGCTATTTAGCTTACTGTACACACAAATGGAACTAACTTCTCATTTAACAAGCATATTATTTATTAGTGATGATGTCATGTACACCAGGGGTAGTCAACCTGTGGTCCTCCAGATGTTCATGGACTACAATTCCCATGAGCCCCTGCCAGCAAACGCTGGCAGGAGCTCATGGGAATTGTAGTCCATGAACATCTGGAGGACCACAGGTTGACTACCCCTGATGTACCCTGTTAAAAAGTGAGGGCTTTTATTTTTACTTCCATTAATGTGTCACTTCTGGGGTGTAGGCATGGCCAGTTGACATTACTTCACATATGCCTTGAAGCCTAAAAAAAAATTCAGGTGTTCCTCCACAGTCAAAAGGTTGAGAAAGGTTGGACTATGTGTTCTAAGACAGAGAGTTGACTTTATCAGAAAATTCCCTACACAACATTTGTCACAACTTGTCATCAATAGGAAAATCCCTGTTTCACTGGAATTAGTTAGGATTAGGGTGTTGAAGTAAATTCTCTCTTCCATTACACACACAAAGACACACACACACAAGCCCATTTAAAAAAATGGGCTGGGGGCTCTAGCAGCCCCTTCAGTTCTCCCAGAGGACATGAGGCCCTGAGAGTGATGCAGCCAGTGTGGATTGTACTCATTGGCCTTTCCCTGCCCTCTCCTGGGAGGCAAGAGGCTGGCGAAAGTGGTGTTGCTGTCACAGAATGCACCCAATCTGCCTACCCACCCTTCCCTGGGAGGCAGGAGGCTGGCAGGAGTGGCACAGCCGGTGCAGAGCATGCCTGGCTGGCCTTCCCTGAACACCCCCAGTGGCTGGGAGGCTAGTGAGAATGTTGCAGCCAATGTGGAATAGGGTTGTTCCCGGTGGCGTCCAAATCAGCCGTTCCAGGCCGAAGCAGCAAGCACCGCACTGCGGGGAGGGGAGGGGAGGTACGGGCGCCAGTGCATAACTTGGCACGCACACACAGGTGCCATCCCCCCATGGCACGGTGTCGGCCTGGAATGGCCGATTCAGATGCCACCGCACACAACCCGCCCTTACCTGGTGGCTTGAAGGATGGGGAGAGTGGCATGGGCCATGTGGTGTGCGACTGGAGGGCCTTCTCCAGCCTCCTGGTGGGCAGGAGACCAGAGAGCCTTGTGGGTCAGTGACAGAGCAGCTTACCTCTTGCTGGCTTTTCCTCCTCATGGCAAGAGATGGGAAGTGGTACAGGAGAGGAGTGTGGGGGGGGGGGCATGTAAGAGCTTTTCATTGGCCCTCAGTGGGGGACAGCTCTCACCCTTTTATATTTATTCATTTAGATTTAGATTTTTATATGCTGTCTAGCTGTCTCGGGGTGGTGTACAACACATAAAACATTGGTCACAATAAGAACATAAATAATAATGTAATTTTAATAATGTATAACAAAATTAAAATATCCAGGCTTAGCAAGGATGATATGTTCTGGTCTGTAGGTTAACACGGAAGAATGTTTTGAGTGCAGTTCTACAGGGTGAACCAGTGAGGGCCAATCAGAGACTCAGCACATCATCAGAGGCACCTGATACTTTGTATGTGATATGATACATGCATACACAGCCCTGGAAGATAGTGCAGAAAAGGCAAGGTACTGGAGCATTACTCGTTTAATACAGCATGATAATATGTATAAGAGGACTTTCATTTCATAGCTGACAATTTCCCTTGAAAATTCGGATGCAAGTACTGCCAACAAAAAATGTAACCTCTAAATGGAAACTAGTGAAGAAATTTCTTTTAAGAGAATTTGAGTCCATGGACTCCTTTTGAGTAATCATTAGGGAAGCCAGCTCCCTGCTGGCTCTGTCTGTTACCACCAAGCTGGGCAGCAGTGTAAAAATGCTGGTATAAAGGGGGGAGGGTGAGTAGCATAGGGCTGACTCCATGATGATACTGTGGCATAAACAGGAAGTGATGTCATTGTACTGGGATATGTACTAGCATTTACCCCAAACTCTATGGCTAATGCAATACTAGAATATTGCCCCTATGCAATGACATCACTTCTAGGTTGTGCCAGGAGTAATGTCACTGCATCACTAGGGAGGAGTCTCCTCTGTGTAAGTTTCCTGCCCTAGGCTGGCAACCCTAGACTAATCATGTTTAATGATGTGGGAACTGAATATCCTGGCTTATTATGACCGTTTATGCACTGGGAACTTCACTCCCCCAGCTCCCCTTCAGGAACACAAATCAGGGGCAGATGAGGTGCACCGGGCCAAATGCTCCCCCATGTGGGTGCAGGAAGAGGTGGGGCAACCTGCCACAACTAAAACTCCAGCCTGCAGCCTGGCATGAAACCTCCAGTGTGTAAACGGTCTATGTGGCACATACAGTAGGTTTGTTGGGATCTGAGTGATGACCTTTCTCTTTTCTATGTCTTTCATTTGTGAGAGTGATTTGAAGGGGTGATACAATTTAAAACAACACACCTCTCAATTACACCATTGTGAAATAAGTTGATTGCTGGGTGGAATGCTTCTTTAAGAGGATATCACAGTAGGCCTCAGGGCGAACAGTAGAGTAGGAGGGACTCAATGCTTCTCTTCTCCCTGATATCAGCCTGCAGAATTGCAGGGCCTGCTAAGGATCTGCAGAACCAGTCTAAGACAACCCTGGAGTTCTAGAAACAGCTTAAGTATTGTTATTCTTTATTCCATTAGCCAAGTTACCTGTCCTATGGTTACTGTTAATAGCAAGGCCTTCAGCCAAACAGAGCTGTTTGGCTGTTTACTCCACTACATAAGAAATAACAACAAAAGATTGTTAGTTAATAGTTAATTGTTTTTAGTTACTAATCCAATGGAGAACCTAAAAAGCCCGGTTTCCACTGGCCCCTGGCTCCTGTCCTCTTCCCCAGTCCTCCTGCTACAACCTTTCTTCCACTGAACTCTCCCATTGTCCTTGCTGACGCCCCGTTCCCCCTGCTCCCCTTCCAGCATCATCTACTCCATATTCTCCCCCACCCGTTGCTATGGGTTTTCTGCCATTCTCTCTTTGAGTCCTCCCTCTGCCCATGCCTTGCCTTGAGACTCCTTCAGCTACTCAAAAGCAGGGTATAAAAATTAACTTTTCTTCTTCTGGAGTGAAGACAACATTTAAATTGAAGCTTGGAGATATACATTTAAAGGGATATCAGTCCTTTTAAATGCCTCAGCCTTATGGAGAATACCATAGTGGTACTGGGATGCGGGAATATTAGGAAATACCAATATTTTTCAGGTTCACTATACCTGAGCCAGAAAAATACTGAAGGTGTTGTGGTTTTTTTAGCCCCCCCCAGCTGGATTGTTTGAGTTTAGGTGTTCCTTTTCAAGTATAAGAATCAATGTGGATCTCTAATATTTTCTTTCCAAACAAAATGGTAGTGTTAGATAGACTCTTCCAAAAAGTATTACTTTTCTGAACTCTTTAACTCATTTAAAGGTCAGTTGTGCCAATTATATAAAGCGGTGTGTAAGGCAGCATTCTGTCTTGGCCTCATATTTTGTTCTTTTCCAGTACGTGAGACTTCAAGTCGCAGGAGCTGTGCAAACAACTAGAGAGTTTGCTATAAGCCTTGACCTCTGATTGAAGTCCTTTGTTAAAAACAAACAAACAAAAAAAACATCCCAAAATTGGTGTTACTGCAATTATTGAAGAAGAAAAAAAGAATTGCTCGCATATTGTTTTTAACCTCTGGGCCAATGCTATTCCTGTTGATCCAGTCGAGCTAAATAAAGCTATGCGGATGTCATTGTTCGGGGTTGCGCACAAACACTAAGCATCAGGATTAATTTGCTCGCTATTCTAGAAGGGTTACTGTTTTCAGGTGTCCCCTTGTTAGTGAAGGCCTTTCTGCACAAGGCTTAAGTTACATGCCTTTTCAAAATTCATCTTATGGCATGTTTAGTATAACCAGGTGTTGCCGGGCAGTCAGGCAAGGGACGTTCAAAGGTGGCTTGCCATTGCCTGCCTCTATCTACTAGTCGCCGAACCATCGATTCCTCCAAGCAATGAACCCAACCCAAAAGGAGATCTGTAGGCTAAATAAATTTTCTAAGGTATTTATTCATTTATTTCTTCTTTTTTATGATTTCACATTTTTAATCAACAAAAGTCCAATGAGCCCCAGCTTATGGTACGACCCCAATGCTTATAGGCAGGAATCTATGAGCGGGAGCCTATGTGATATCCAATCAAATTGAGTATTAAGATTAACAATCACTGACGAAGGTGCGGGAAAACGGGCAGAATACCGTGGATACCGTTTTGATAGTTGATCATTTTTAAGAAATGGAAAATATGAAAATAGAACTGACTTTGGTTGATTAAAATTGTGAAATCATAACAAAGAAGAAACAAATGAATAAATACTTTAGAAAATGTATTTAGCATATAGATCTCCATGAATTCCAGTGTTCCTTGGAGGAACTCCATCCAAATTCTTGGAGCTCTTCCATCCAAATACTAGCCAGGGTATGAGGACTGAGGTAATACTGGCAGGGAACATTGCTTTGTTAATGTGAAAATAAGTCTTGTGTACTCCATCTAAACTCACTTTCTATCACAATTCTCATTTCCCCTTAAGGGAAAAAGCCCCACTCCATAACTGTATATTTCCCCACCTTCTCATCCTATGGGCAGAACTGGATGCTACAAGTTGCACTAAGATTTGCCGTCCGGTGTTCCTAGAGATAACTGTATGTTCCCCTTTCATTTCTTTTCATATCTGTTTATATTTGGTCATCCATGTTGGTTCCTGGCTTCTTCCCCAGTCGATTGCATATATTCATTTGGATTATATATGCATATTGCACAGGGTTTTTTGTATGCAGCTTATAGGCGCC
Source organism: Paroedura picta (assembly GCF_049243985.1). Classification (NCBI taxonomy): domain Eukaryota; kingdom Metazoa; phylum Chordata; class Lepidosauria; order Squamata; family Gekkonidae; genus Paroedura; species Paroedura picta. The sequence continues at coordinate 171,812,037 of NC_135369.1, read as the reverse complement.
ATGTGAGAAATTTCTGTAAAAGGAAAGTTCCATTCCGCCATTGGTCTGGATGCATCCATCCTATCGCGTCACAATCCCATCACATTGCAAAGGAAAAGGAGACATGTGGGAGAAGCTTCAGGGATCTCCAGGCCTGTCCTTACTTCTCATGTTCGCAGTGTGGTTTTTAATTGAAATTGCTGCAGGGCATTTACAAGAAAAACCCATTTTCCACTCATTTTTTGAGATTACAGAGCTGTTTCCAAAATCCCCATTTGTTTGAAGCCTATTAAGGTAATTTTAAAAGGGAACAACAACAGCAACAGCAACAGCAAAAAATAACCATTCATTTTTATTTGTATCCCACCCTTCCAAATGCCCAGGGTGGGTCAAAGCATTAAAGCATATACAAAGATTAAAATTTTAACATATTCCAAATTCTATCACTCATGCCCCGACTCAAACCCCGAATTGGGGGCGGGGGGGGGGTTTGGCAGGAGCTGATCTTCCATCTCTTCTCCCCCCTCCCCTAGCGGGGAGGCCACCTTTCATTGCAGATGTCATTTTTGGCCTCGGCCATAAGCCCCATGGAACAGCTCCATTTTACAGGCCCCGCAGAACTGATTTAGGTTCCATGGGCCCTGATCTCTTCTGGGAGCTCATCCCGCCAGGTTATCATTATTGGAGGGCGCGGAGTGAGAAAACCTGTTTACAGATCAAGTCAACGAACACAGTGTTGGAGAAATACAACAGTCCGTGTTTGGCTTGTCTGTAAATAGAACTTCGTCTAAATGTGACATCTAGCTGTTCTTACTGACAGAGGCAAAGGAGCAATCTGGCCATGGATTGCTGATGTCATGTAGGGCTCATGTAAACAGAGGCAGGAGTTCACAGCCTCCCCGATGACCCTGATATTTTGTTCGGCCAGCTCTCCAACCTGTTGCGATGCATCCAAGAGTTCTGTTGCTATTTTTTTTAAATAAAAAAATAATTTATTTACTATCACGGGATGATTGATGCGCATTCACGTCCCTCCTCTGTAACTATCCTGTTCTTGAACTGTCAGCATGACAAGTGCGCGGTGATTAATTAGAGCATTCCTGTTGCTCTGTTATTGTTCCTGTTCAGTCAATTTCTTAAAGTTGTTTTGTTCTTTAGAAAAAAATAATATTCTTAAGATGCCGATTCTTCAAAGAAAAGAATTTAAATAAAAGAATAGTTTTTCTAAAACACTCACACACACACAAATAACAACACCTTGTGGCATTGGGGAATGTGCTGCTAGTTGCGCTGTTAGGTATTGAAAGATTGCAAAGCCACCCCGCCCAACCCATTCATTCAATCTTTTCCCTGTGTCAGGTTCCTCCCACACACCTGAATGCTTATTGAATTACCTTTTACTGAACCCCAGGCCATTGGTCCATCAATGTCAGTATGGTCTTCTTCCGGCTTTCTCAACCAGAGTTTCTTGACAGCCCTAGAATCACAGAATAATAATAGAGTTGGAAGAAGAAGAAGAAGAAGAGTTGGTTCTTATATGCCACTTTTCTCTACCCGAAGGAGTCTCAAAGAGGCTTACAGTCTCCTTCCCTTTCGTCTCCCCATAACAGACACCCTGTGAGGGAGGTGAGGCTGAGAGAGCCCTGATATTACTGCTCAGTCAGAACAGCTTTATCAGTGCTGTGATGAGCCCAAGGTCACTCAGGTGGTTGCATGTGGGAGAGCGCAGAATCAAACCCGGCTCACCAGATTAGAAGTCCACACTCCTAACCACTAGTCCAACATCTAGTCCAACCCCCCACACAGTGCAGGACACTCACAACACAGGTTTCCTGAATGGGTGGGAACGAATTAATTTTTAATATACATTTTTAAAAATGCGTTAACAATTTTGCAGGTGATATGACCATATATGGTCATGTCAAGCTACCTCCCACAATCGCCAATGATGGGCCTGGAGAAGGTGGGAAGGGGAGGGACCCTGTGTGCACAGCTATGTGTCCCAACCACATTCCGCAGGATCACACCACTTCTGGGGTTTCTCAAAGCGTGAAGAATGTTTCAGGGGTTTCTCAGTGGTAAAAATGTTGAGAAAGGCTGGTCTACTCAGATTGGCAGTTGCTCTCCAGATGTCAGGAATCAGGCTGAGGCCAGCCTGTAGAGTCCACAATAACGAAACATCCAGGATCCAACAGGCAGTTGAAAGTCTAAGGAAGAGCTTTATTAAACAGATACTACAAGGTGCTGAAACGAGCCAAGACCCTTGAGCAAAGGTCTTGGCAGTTACAAAGGCACAATAGACATCTCTTGATTATTATAGGGTACATTCTATAGGGGAGGGGGGACAAGGAATTTAGGTGGGAGAGCACAGGACACGAAAGGTGCGAGATTTCCCAGCCAGGCCAGATGGCACGGCTTCTGATCCTAATAGTAACATTTTTGTTGAGTCTCCACTGTCTAAGCAAGGTCATAAGAGCGGCTCAATAAGGAGGGGAGATAGCGGCACCCTACTGGGAATGCAGAGGAGGATTGGAGCCTGAGGGGAGATTTACAGCTTTATGATGCCTGGACTTGCCAGTCTGCAGAAAGGGAGGACGGGCATGAATCGGGCTTCATGACACTAGGGTCATAAGTAGAGATCTTTCACATCACCTACTGCCTGGTCCTTTTTTAACAGGGGGTGATAAGGCTTTAGGACCTTTTGAATCCAGAATCTGGAGTGAGAGGCACTGCACAGAAATGTACCTCTGAGACACAGAAGCCTATTACAGCAGTACTCTGAATGGGATAGAAATGTAATTTTAAGAAGTCTCATATTCCTTTGTCTTTTTTTATATGAACATTACATGACATTAGTCAAGACAGCCAAGCATTTCACTCTCTGGCTGAAATATTATGAGTTACTCAGGGGAACAGTTATGAACACAATGACCTTTTCTAGCTTTAGGAAAAAAGCAAGAGTCCAGTAGCTCCTTAACGACTGATGAAATCTGTGGCAAGGCATGAGCTTTCATGAGCTCCCTTCTTTTAGCTTTGATTGCCATTTAGCAACATCAGGAATATTTCTCAACTCCTTTGAGAGATTCTGCATGCTGTCACTCCCTTCAATAGTGTTTCCTTACTTTGACTCCAGTATGGTCTCATCAGTTCTCCCTCTGAAAAACACTGCTTTCCCCTCCTCTCCTTCCCAGGCCTGGGCCCATTCTTCACAAGTTGGATAATGCACTTCCAATGTTCTTTTGCAGCTGGATTATCCAGTGCAGAACAGGATAATCTACTTCTAATGTGTTTTGAAAGTGCATTATCCAATATGTGCAGAATGGGCCCTGTTTTCCAAGATAATCCCTTCCCACTAGCTCCTTGTCTCGCAAGTCTGTCCCCAAGCTGTTTCCCGTTGTTAGTGTTAGGCCCTGCCGTTTATGGGATCAGTTGCTTTGGAGGAGCCTGGGGTTTGCGATGATCACCCTGAATTGACCTATCCAACTTCCCCTCTCCCAAAAAGATTGTTTGTGGAGGAGAAAAGGGCCTGCCCAAACGTAGACTGCACAAGCAACTTCTCTAGAGAGGAGGATTTAACGTCTGCCCCAGAAGCCTCAAAAGTGGGCTTCACTCACCTGATTTCTTTTGGCTCCTCCCAATAATGACAAACGTCATACCTCCAAACCACTTCTCGTTCCGTAGCACCTTACTGACCTATACATTTCTAAATAAGCAGGCCATTCCTTAATGTTCAGTGCTATGTACAAAGGAAACCAATTCTGAAGGCTGCATTCAGCATCTCACGGAAATGACATTCACTATGTTCTCCTGCTGGAATCGCTCGGAGCAAAATTTCCCCTGAACTAAATACTGCTTGCAGGAGACTTCAATGCAAGGCCGGGCAAAGACGGTTCTGAACTTGCAAGGTCACCGGGCTCAAACCCAGATGGCCCCCTACCCAATTGTTTTTCCTGTTCAATTGAAACAATGCAGGGATTTTACTGGCCACATTTTGCAAATGTTTTAATATAATTCTATTGAATGGTTCATTGTCCCAGGACTGTCCCAAGGGAATTTACATTTGCTTCTGCGAGAGGTAGCAATGGGATTGACTATTGTTTCCTCCTGCTTTGAGGGACCAAATGGAGATATTTGCTATGTCTCAAGAAAAGAAAAGACAAAGAAAACTATTTCTGGTCTAACAAATGCAAACATCCTTTCATAAGAAAGATATCCGTTCTGGTTCAACATGGAACGTTGTGGTCAAAGCGCGTTAACATTTGTACGGTGCTTTGAAGACCTTTTCCTTGGCCACTGACAGTATTAAACAGGATCATCTGTTGTGATGTTATCACCTAAAAGCTAAGATAGCTACAACTCCCTGGTACATCGTCAAAAGCCATACATTTGTTTTGAGGGTAGCTTGTTTTATCTAAAAAAAAAAATGATGCTCGTCACATTTGTTGCTTTCCTTTGGATCTTACAAGTGACTGTAACTACTCAGTGTGCTTAGGAGACTTCAAAGCCTTCTACAGCTTTTAAGCTTATCAAAGAAGCCACAATGAAGTCTGCTTTGTGTACTTTGATGAATGCCACCGTCAACGACACTGTTAGTGCTTTGAAATGGTGATGTATTTTCCCCCAAATAATTGGATACCTTACAGGAGGAATTGTCATTGGGTTGCCAACTCTGGGCTATGAAATTCCTGGAGATTTTGGGGTGGAGGCTGGAGAGGGGAGAGATGACCAAGGGCAGGAGCACATCAAGGCTGTAGTGCCATAGAGCCCACCCCTCCGAAATTGCCATATCTTCCTGGGCAAATGATCTCAGTAGTGTAGAAACAAGTTGCAATTATAGGAGAATGTCAGGTCCCTCCCTGACATTAGGTACAGTTGAATGAAAATCAAGGATTTCTAACTCAACCTTCTTAGATAACCTCTTGTAGCTGTTTTTTTTTTTTTTGGGGGGGGGGTTGTACCTTGTTCTTTACTACCTGGAGGAGTCTTAAAAGTGGTTTACAACTGCCTACCCTTCCTCTCCCCACAACAGATGCCTGTGGTGGCCTAATCAAATTCCTCTCCCATAGGCTTGGATCCCACAAACAACTGGTTGACCACCTGAGGCTTTCTTTGACTTCCCACTGGAACCCTTTCCAATGCTTGCAGTGTTTATTCCCAAAGGGATTGCTTGGGTTGGTAGCTGTGTGGGTTGGGGTAATGGAATCTGATGGCCCATTTTGTATACACATGGTGGACAACATCCCCAGGCACACACGGTCTGCACAACTCCAGGGCTGGAAGGGTCCGCTGTGTCTCATGGCAGCAGGGAGTCATGGGGGTCCCACTGAACAACGATGGGGGCTGTATGGCACCGGTGTCATGTGTAACTGGGGATTAGTTCCACTGGCATGCCGGCCCTGGCCCATCTTTCTCATCCCATGCATAATCAGTCATTGTGTTTCTTGTAGTTGGCTTTCATATATAGCTTAGCTGTGGAATAGCCATTTTTCATTTATTGTAAGCCTTATTAAGGATTATTTATGGATTGACAAATTAGAAATTATTACCAATAAATTAGCTGCTTTCACAAAAATAAGTTTATCAACAGCGAGGTCATTCTGTTTTTTCAGACGATGGAATATTTATTGTCTTTAGGGCAATGGTTTGTTTTACTCAAATTTTAAGACAACGATTCATTGGGTTGTCAAGTGATGCAATTCAGAAATATGCACACAGGCCACTCCCTTTGCATCCCATTTTCGTTACTGGTTTCTTATGGATTTTCCCCGTCATTTCAGACAGAACCATTTTAGTAACCAGCTGCTAGCAGAATTGATTTACCTTGTCATGTCAGGTGGTTGAGCTGCTTTTGAGGGAAACGCCTTTCTTCCATTTTCTACCTCTCTGCTGTGCTTCTGAATCACTGTGGTGTGCTGCTTGTAATGTCCATTGTGCTACCTGCCATGCTGCTTCCCCCCCACACAACCTTTTTAACTGCATAAATCTTCTATGGACTTTCTTCCCAATGTTCTGAGTGCTCTAGTGCTAAACCCATATAGCTCTTCAGTTCCAAAGCAGCATAAGGAGCCTTGACTCCATGGTCATTCCCCACAGTAAAAAAAAATCATTTGTTGTGGTTGTTCTGGTCTGTATTTTACTTCATATGTATCATATATTTTCATTGTTGTTTCATGTCCAATGTATAGTTTATATAAGGTAAGTTGAACTGAAATCTACGTATCTTTTGTGTAATCAATTCTGATCCTGTCGTTTAAATGTTGTTTTTAATAATTTTGGAATAAATTTACTACAGGGTCTTTCTATTATGTGTATTATACATAAAATTGTGTTATCGGTTTCTCATGACAAAGGCTACCCGGTGAAATGTAAAGGGGCTTTGTAAAATAAATATTTTATTTCTTACCTGGCATTCCTTCTTGTTTCATACACACTTTTTTTTCTTTTCCTTGACTCAGTTGAGTCATTGGAATTAAGGCATCTATCTCACTGATGGTGCTATAGCATTAAATTGCTATATTGGCTGAGCACTATAGCACTCCACTTAAAATATTTTTTTTTAAAGTTGGGGGAAGATCACACCACACAAAAAAGCAGGGGAAATAGTGGCATTCTTTGAAATGATGGCTCTTGAATGGATCAAAATTCATTGTATGACACCCCTATTCATGTATCGCTTTACTTGAAACTGGGGAAGCATTGATTAACATATAATTTAGAATGGTAATATGAAAATGTTCACATACATTCATGCATGCTTTGGCACTGACCAGTTGTAATGTATATAACCATTGTCATAACTCAGAAGATGAGTGGGATCAGTTTCTTCAGAGAATGTTCTGAAACTGTAACTCGGGGCAACGTCAGTAGAATATTTTTGTATCACTTTCCACAATCCCTTGGGTTGCCTACAAAATCTAGCCAAAGGTTTCCCAGAAGCAGCAGTAAAGAAGGAACTGAGATGGACATTAGGAAGAAAAAAAGGCCAGGTGATAATTGACTGGTTTATCATTGTACAAAGTCCCTGAATATTTGTTGTATTATTGTACAGAGTCCGTATGAGTTTTGCCATACAGGCTTCATCAGGGGAATCCGAACGTTCGCCTATTGGAGCATTCACCTATTTTGTACAATTGTGCTTGTCGGACTGGTTCACCAAAGCAGATGTTTCATTACTGTAGGCTGTCACTCAGCCAGTGTTGGCTTGTCACACTGTGTAAAACGTCAGCGTCTGTTCACAGCGACCAAGTCAGCAACCTTTTGGCCATAAGCAGAGACCAGTCAAAGGCAATTTTTTTTAACGCCGCTGCCCTAAAAAGGGGAACTATGGCACGTGATGAGCTAGTCAATCGCAAGTACAGTGAGAAATGCACGTTCTGAAATGGTTCTACTTTCAGTATACAATTATTCTCTTCATTTCTCCAATGGTTCACTATCCTAGCTGACGGCACAGTGTATGCTCTTGGATTGATCTGTACTCTGCTTGGAAATGTGACATACCTACTGCTTCTCCTTGACCTTTTAGATCTATTGTGTAAAAAAAAGAAAAAAAAAGAAAACTGGCCTGGCTCATCTTTGTTTCCATCTAAATTTAAATGCCTACTAACATATTCAGACATTTTATGAATTTGGCAACATGTGCTCCTGAGAGCCAGCATCACAATAAACGTGTTCGTATTTTGCTACAACGAAGTAGCACGGCTAATCTTCTGTGCTTGCAGATCAGTTCTTATTTCTGCACTATAACAGGGTTGGCGCGGTTTGTACAAATAGACTACAAAGACGTTGGCCGATGAGTAAGCATTTCTGGGACCGAGTTATCTTCCGTATCCGGAAATACATTTTTTTATCCGTCCTCCACAAATTGCTAAATATCCAAAGGTGTGAAGCACTGCATATGTCTCCCTGTTCTGTGTTATTACCACTACCAACCTGACTTGTTATCATTAAGGGTGGCAGCCTATTCTGTTGTTCCTTGTAGATAAAGTTTAGTTGCTAAGAAATACCGTGATTAACATGCTGACAACGCAGCCGCCTTTGATAATTTGAGCGTCAGTTGTCTGGTTCCAGAATTGACAAGGGAATCTTTTTTTTCTGGCAGAAAAATGCGTCAGGCCGCTGAAAAACAGGCTCTGCCAATAAAAGGAGGGCCCGTGGTTATGACTACTTCTGACATGGTACCATCCTCCCCCTGCCCCCTGGTGTTGTTTTGACTTCTAATTGTAGATGCCATGTGGCGAGGAACCACCTCTTGTAATGGACCTGTGATCTACGAAAAAGACACACTTCCAAGTTCCTACCCTTGAAATGTACTTGGCTTTTTTTGACGTGGAGAAGAACCTCTCTCACAAAAGGGAGGAGTGAAGTAAGAAGAAGAAGAGTTGGTTCTTATATGCCACTTTTCTCTCCCCAAAGGAGGCTCAAAGTGGCTTACAGTCGCCTTCCCTTTCCTCTCCCCACAACAGACACCCTGTGAGGTGGGTGAGGCTGAGAGAGCCCTGATATTACTGCTCGGACAGAACAGCTTTCTCAGTGCCGTGGCGAGCCCTAGCTGGCTGCATGTGGGGGAGTGCAGAATCGAACCCGGCATGCCAGATTAGAAGTCTGCACTCCTAACCACTACACCAAACTGGTAAGAAGTTCCTTTCACATATGGTGGGATGGCAACCATTTCCAGGGGGTGAAGGTTGGTATGACACACAAAACTGGATGTGGATCACTGGGATCTTGCCACAAAGAGAGTCCAAGAAGAATGTTGCTATTTTTAAATGACCAGCTAAAACATGCCAGCATACCAGATGTCCAGGGTGGCTTTGAAGAAGGTCTGCTCCTCGGTTCGTTTTGAAATACATTTCTCTGTGATGGTGGCAATGGAAAGTGCTGTAAAGACTCAGCCTAATAACGGCAACCCTGCAGGGTTTTCAGGGCAAGAGACTCATAGAGGTGGTTTACCATCTCCTGCTTCTGTGTTGCAGCCCTGGACTTCCTTCATGGTATCTCCTCCAAATACTCCAAATACTGACCCTGCAGATCAGGCTACGCCTGGGCCAGCGGAGACCTTCTGTTGGAACTCTGCAGCTTCATGGACATGTGAAAAGAAGTGGTAGCAGCAACTGGCCCAGTATCAGTTCAGCTTAGCTTCTGAGATCTGACCTGATTGGGCTGCATTGTACCATCCCACACCCCCTCACTCTACCCATTGGGTTGCTTAATTCATGTAGACTCTCCTGAGGTACTCCTGGAAAAGGTTTCTGTGCCTCGATATGCAAAAGGAACTTCTGCTCTTTTCCTCTAGTCTAGTTTACTTCACTCCTACCTTTGCAAGAGAGGTTCCTCTCCGTGCCAAAAATGCAAGGACATTTGCATTTAGTAAGAGTGTCTTTTGCATGGATCAGAGGTCCATTACAAGTAGTAGTTCCTGATCTCTGCTCCTGCCACAGTAAAATGCATGTGCACCGCCATTTGGATGCACATTATTTACAGAACACAGGATTATGCCTTTCTAAGCCCATTGAAATTGTCTCTGATGGAGCCCTCCTAGGCAATGTTCTAATGGAGTTCCATGGCACCCAAACCTTCCTTTCGTTGTATAGCCTACCTCTCTCCATTCACAGTAATGAAGGAAATCTGCGACACACATTTATGTACATTGAGCCATAAGCTTTCAGACTGACTACTGAAGGACAAACAGCCTTATGATGGACCCTCAGCACCATGATGCTTGGAAGCCCGGTCCTGACTTCTGGGAAGGTCACTGGCATGGATAGATTTAGTTAAACTGTGGCTCGTGTTCTCCCAGGCAGAATCTTTCACTCTCTCTTTTTAAACCCCCTTTCGTCATTCCCAGCAAATGTGCCTACAGCAAAGTAATTAGGAAAACCAATGATGCAAATCCCCCACGGTAATCTCATCCTATTTAGGATACAACCACCGGCTGAACTTCAATAACACCTTTGACATAATCAAACATCCTGGAGCCCTTTACAAAGCCATAAATTACTCACCTGTAAAATAATGACTGCAGGGAATTAGGGCAGCTTTGCAGAGCCCATTGATCAGTGTTGGACTAAATGAGGCAGCGGAAATGCTTCAGAGTATACAGTTTTTGGTCTCTTTTTCCCTTTTCCTGCCAATGGAAAATTCCATAAAATTTTGAGTAAAAAGACAAAAACAGATAAGGAACTCCCTTGGTGGACCAGGACGGACCATTGGATACATACCTTTCTCCTCTGAGGAAAGGTGGAAAATTCCTACCCTTCTTGCACAGAGGTGGGAACAAACCCTTTTTCACTTCGTATCTCTCTAGTGGGGCGTCCCCATTTCTTCAGTTCTGGCAGTTTTGAAGGTAGTTAATACATCTCCTAAACTATGAAGAATCGACACTCATAAAACAGTAATAACAAGGAGAAATGTGAGAAACCACCTTTAGAGAAAGAACAGGAAGTGGTCCTACTGAATATATAAAGATAAGGAAAGTATGACTATAACTTCAGGAGGGACAGTATGTTCTCCTTTCCTTTGAGGAGAGGGACACTTCATGGTAAGCATCCAATGGCTCATTCTCCCTCTGAGGTGGATGACATCTTGGTGGGACCTCCCAAAGCACTGTCCGCATTTACTGAATGGACCATTGTCTTCTGATTCTAAAACATTCTGCCGAACTCTTCTTCTGAAAGTTGAACAGGCGAAGTCATATATGTTCATCTTGTAGTCCTACCTGAATGTGGATATAGTTGACCTTGTGGTCACCTTGCAGACTGCTTCATCTGTTGAGTGTCTGGCAAAGGAAGCATTGGTTGCGGCACTTCAAACTGAATGATCAATAATCCCAATAGGTGGATCTGATTTCTGAATCTTGTAGGCCCTCTATGATGCATGTATTAAGGATACTGCTAATGGTAGATTTTAACAGTTTCATACTCTTCTTAGAAGAAATGGAGATGAATGGGAAAGCAGTCTTTCTAAAGACTTATTTTGTACAAATGAAGGCTTTAAGGCCACAACTGATGTCCAGGGTTATGCCATACTGTTTCCTTTGGGTGGATGGAATTAGGGCTGAAAGACAGTAGGCAAATCAATTGGGATCTGTGAAAGGATAAATTCACGTTTGGTAGAAAGGTACGGTCTATCTTCAGGACCATGTGGACTTTATGACAGCTCAAGTTTGTTCAACAGAGTCCCTAAATCTCACCTTGTTGATGTAACTGCTGCAAAAAACAAGGTTTTCATCCTAAGGCATTTGAGTGGGATCTCTTTAATAGGTTCCAATGGAAGTTTGGTAAGAGCTGAAAGCACATTATGCAATTTCCAATTGGAAATCTGTCTGATGGAAATGGATCGATAAGAGTCACAGCCTGGGGGAAGCAACAAATATAAGGATACTTAGAGAGGTTCAGACCATGAAATAGGACTAGCGCTGTTGTCAGAGTTGTAACCGGACATCTTAGCATAGAAACTTTTAGACCACTGTTGTGTCCATCTTGCAGAAAAGAAAGAATTGATTTAACTTTAGCTTTGAGAGGGTTGACACCCTTTCTTCTACTCCACCCAATAAAAACTTAGCAGGATTTGTTGTAAATAGAACTGGTAGACTGTTTTCTGGAAGCTAGTAGGTTATCCATGATTCCTGTGGGGTATTCTAGAATAGGTAGTTGTTCCACTCAATCTCCACAAAGTCAAGTTCAGCCACTATGGATGAGGATATCATGTTGCAGCATGCCTGGAGATACTAGTAATGTCAAAGGTAGTTGGGTTGCCATCTTTTGGAGGACAGAGAAACATGATCTCCAAGGCCACTATGGGGTGACAAGTACAATTTCTGCCTTCTGCTGTCCAATCCTTCTTACTGAAGGCATACAAACAGGGGACTTTGTGACCATGGTGGTGTCGGTTTATCAGTCACTTTGGCCACTGGAAGAAATAATCTTATGAACCGACTTTCTTGATGGCTGGAGAACAATGCAAACAGGTCTTCTAATGAAAAACTGTGATCAGCAGAAAGACCAATCCCCCTTCTTGAATGGTCTATCTGCTGAGCCAGTCCACCTGGGTATTTATCAGTCCCTTTATGTGTTCTGCCTTGATTGCTGCCAGCTTTTTCTTTGCCTATGCCAATATCCTGAATGCTTCCTTGTGGAGTGAGGATGATTTGGAGTCTTCTTGTTTGCTGAGGTAGACCGTGGGTGATATATCATCTGTTCTGATTAGGATGTGAAGGTTGGATATTGGTGGACTGAAGAATAGTAGGGCTAGACGTGTTGCCCAGAGAGGAATGATTGACTCTGAGATTAACTTGATTGACAAGTTTTCAAGATAAGACTAAATGAGAATCCCTTGCTCCTTTAAACATACGACTGGGTTGATGTGAATCTGAGAAGACCCTTGGTGCCATAGAGAATCTAAATGGTAGGGCCCTGTAAGGGTGTGTAAGGGTGTAATGTAAGGGTGCCCCTCCTATGCAAAATAGAAGGAACCTTCTGTGCTCAGAAAAGATTGGAATGTGGTGGTACACTTATGTTAGGCGTATTGAAGTAAGATACTTTTCTGGCTGGTAATGCCTTTGAGCTAGATTTAGGAGTCTCCATCCTGAAGTGTCTTAATTTGATGAATTTGTTGAGAAACTTCAAGTCTAGGATTGTGCTTCAATCTCTCTTTTTGACACCATGAAAAATATGGATTAAACTCCTTGTCTCTGTTCTCTATGGCTGGAATTGCTAGGAGATACTATATGGCAGTCCAAGTTCTGAGTTCCTGTATGTAGGGGAGACCAGATATTCTGGTGGGTTTCTGATGAACTCTATACAGTATCCTCTGGTGATTATCTCCAGGGACTTACTGACTGGCTGTGAAATGCTCCACTTCCCTTGAAAGTGTAGCAGTCGACCCCCGCCCCCTGGAAGTATTTCTGAGTCATGCCTTGTTGGCTTATTGTGGTGGCTTGTTTTTTAAGTCTGGTTGGAGGTGATTTATTAAAGTGGTAGTTGAATGACACTCCTTGTTCTTCTATAGCCCTTGTTGAACCTTGACAATAAAAGGAATAGTTTCCAAATCTCCTATTGGCATGGTTTATTGTTCTGGGCATTGTTGCCCCTGGTCTCAACCAGTATTTTGTCAAGAGCACCTCCAAATAATCTGTCGCCTTGAAATGGGTCGGCTGTGACTATGGTCTTTGTATATGGGTCTGCTTGCCAAGCTCTCAGCCATAAGGGACTTCTGGCAGCAGCAGCTGACACCATTGTCCTGGATGAGAATATCAGAGAGATTCGAAGGTGGCATCTGCAAGGAATGAGGTGGCTGATCTAATAGCAATATACAAGAACCACTCAGGAAGCAGCAGGAAGTACTGGCTGAAAAAGAGGTATTGCTAGGCTCTCAAATCTGCTGAAAGGGAAGATCATCTGAATAAAGAAGAATCAGGATCGAAAACTAATAGTGCACACTCAAAATGCGGGTGCCATAGAGAAGAACCCTAAAGATTTTGCTTTGTAATGGAGCAAGTACAACAAGAGATGTTGATTTCTCTTTTTTTTTTAATTATTATTCAGTTCTGGGGTTGAGCAAAACTTAGTTCGGACAGTTCATTTACTGGATTCATTGTTAATGGCTGCATTTGGAAAGGAAAACTGTAAAATAGAGAGGATCTATCATAATAGGAACTATGTTAACAGGAACTGTGTTCCTAGGGGAAGGGTTCTAAGGAAACAGTGCTCTGTTCTCTCAGCCTACACTTGGCAGTTCAATAAAGCCTTTGTTACAGGCACAACTGCTTCATTACCATATCAGAATGCACTCTCATAGGATTTAGGATAACAAAAGTGTACGTCAAGCTCTGAGTGAACCTGCTACATGAGAAACGGTCCTTCAGGTATGGAACTCCCAGGTTATGAAGGGAAGGACTTTAAAGGAGAGCACCAGGACACTGAATTGAACTTGGAGATTAAATTGTCAAACAATGCAAAGATCACCAAATACGTGCTATATGATCCCTGCAGATCTCACCTGATAACAGGTGGGCAACCCCTAGTACAGCATGCATTACAGTAATAAAGGCTGGAGTTTACTATTGTGTAAGTCTGCATGTTCATGTCAGCAATTTTCAGGAGAGGGGATGGGGTGGGGATCTAGCAGACCAAATGGGCTGGTAGATTATCTAACCCTGACTACTTGCTTGATTACCTGTGACTTATTTACCTCCTGAGCCCCAGTCCTGGCATCTTCTTTTGAATTCTCTGTTTTTCCTGTACTATGTAATTTTCTGCACTTTGCTCAACTCAGGCCCATTTATGAAATATGAGAGAATAGTTTGGTATTTTGGCACCCAAAAATACTAGACTGTTATATCAGCTTATTTACCACGGACCATGCTCAGGATGGGATTCTGGTTTAATACAAGTTTCTCGCTGAGAGGCAAAATTGCTGTTAAACCACCACATCAATTGTTCCGTGAAGTTTAACGCGCCGTGCTTTCGAAAACAGATTCATGACTTTATAATGGGAACTGCTGTGTCAACATCTGGTATCTTCCCGGACATTTTGGACGAACGGTCTTTTATACAAAGAGATTACAACTCTAATAGCACTTATGCTGGATTCGTTTCAGTCTCACTAGTAGCAGGACTGCCCTGCAACTGTTGGTTTGGAAATCACAAGCCATTTGATGAGATGCCGTTTGTTGATTACACAATGACCACTAATAATTCTCTTACTGGGGACCCCAGTTCTGCCCATTCCATACTAAACAGCAATCAGTCCCACTGATTCAGTAAAATCCTTGTCTCTTGGACTGCTTTTATACAATAGTAGCAGAACTCAGATTTCTATGCTTTGGAAAAAAACTGGTTAGTTACTTCTAGGGAATGTGCTCTGTGAAAAAAAGGGGAGATATTTTTCAGATCCTGATATTGGGAAGCCAAAATAAATGAGAATTTCTGTTTATCCGGGTTTAGTATTTGGACTGGTTTAGTATTTGAATCCTTTTCTCCTCCTGGGATTCCAATAATATTCAGCTTCATTATTCCTTTTGGGGAATATTTCCAGAGGGCTAGAGGGGCTGGATTGTTGTTGTTGTACTGGAAATATTCCCCATAGGGAATAAAGGAATGGAATGTTAATTGGCCTCTAAAAGGGGTGCTTCTAGCCACCCTCCATTGTTTCCTTTGGGGATACAAAAGCAAGCAAAGCAACCACTGGGCAAAAGCCTCTCCAATGACCATTTCCACACTGGAGGCTTTGCACTGGGCTGCAGGCTAGAGTTTGAGCCGGGGCAGGTTACCCTGCCTCTTCCTCCTCCCACATGGAGGAACATTTGGCCTGGTGCACTCCCGCATGGAGCCAGGGCAGCATAATTCACAGTGCGGAAACAGTCAAAGCAGACAGGACAAACAAGGCAGTACAAAGGAATCCCAGCAGAAGTGTAGGACAATGCAGTAAGCCTAACACAACCAATGTACATCCTGAAAATCCAAACCAATGTCAAACCATTCAGAACACTTAATGATCATTACATATTATTCCAGTGGGATAAAAAAGCGAATCCTCCAAGGCAAACCAAATAGGAATGCTGTTGCAGGCCCAGCAAATGTAAATCCAGAGAAGCAAAGCAAAGGTACAACCTTAGAATCCAAGGAAATGCAAAACCAAGAATCCACTACAGATGGATGTCAACCAACCTGAGCAAAAGAACACAGTGATGCAAGACCAACAAAACCAGTTTCAAAGAACAGACGCAAAATTAAATCAACACACCATGATGATACAAAGCCCCATGAGGGTACCGACACAGTCCTGGAAGTCTTCAAATACTGGTGCCTGGTATTCCTGGTTACTCCTGAATATTTTTGGGATTTTTAATGACCCATTTCCTGGTATTCAGCAAAATCCTGGATACCATCCAGACAACCATATGTATCTGGAATTTTTTGAAATATATATATTTCAAACATATATATTGGACCAAATGTATCAGAACACATATTCCTAGTGGACCAAATGTATCGGAACACATATTCCTAGTTATTTCAGCCCATCTTTGGATTATTAGATGTTATATCAGTGGGTTAAAAAAAGACTGATATTTGCCTTGTAGCAAAAGAACTCCGCCCCAGAGGAGCATCTGTCACTTGACTACAGATGATGCGTTCCTTGCAGTTTGCAAAGAGGGAGCTCTGATTCAAGATGAAACGCTATACTGTGCTATTTTTCTGCATGGTATCTGAAACTTGGTGACTCTAAGTTGGACCTAGACATACCTGTCCTCTTCCAAGGAGCTCATGGTAATGTCCATGTTTCTCCCTTCTTCATTTTAACCTTGCTACAAGCCCTGGGAGGTAGTTTACACTGGCTGGTCCAGACTTCATGGAATTGGAACATAGTTCTCCTGGGCTGTAGTCCACTGCATCAAACTGGCTCTTGTGATACGGAGGTTGGAAGGGGGCAGCTGCAGGAAAATATGACAATTTCATCCTCTCTAAAGTTTAGTCAGACTTACCATTGTAATTTCCTCATCCTGCCAGTGAAAGCCACTGATGTGGTGCACTGATGGAGCACAGGTAATAAAGCCAGATAAAGGCTAGACTTTACAGCTGACCTTTATCACTAAATAACATATTGGTGGATTTGGGCCTGAATCACCAACACAGCACATTTCGGCCTTTGGAAAAAATGAGAATTCTGCAGACTAACGTGGAAAATTCATTCTCATTCCAGTGTTTTATGGGCTGTAGATGAGCACTGGGTGTTGTGAATATGCAACCGAAAAAGAAAAAGAAAAGAAAAGAAAAAGGAAGCGGCATCAAAACTCAGAAGGCAACATTAAAGGTGATGCTGATAAGATACAACAATTATTTAATGGAAAGTTCCCAAAGTATTTCAATGGCTTCCCAGCAGGAGTATTCATTCAACTGTTCAAACAGATGCAAAGTACACCTTGTGCGTTTTCCCTTTAGTGTTTTTTTTGTGTGTGTGTCTTGTTACAGCTATAAAATCTGATAAGAGTGTTCTCTAGGATCTCAATAAGACATCAAACGCTTTCTACCTGAGATGCTTGAGATAGGATCTTCTGCATGCAGGGCACCTCGTTCTACCACAGAGCCACAAGCTCCCCTGACTTCCTAGAGAGATCAGTCATCTATATTGCCAACGAATGTGTTTTAAGACAGGAATACCAAGCATGCTGTTTTATGATCTTGGGCTTTGAGAGAAAACAAGGCAGACCTGTAGAATGAAGGCATGATATCGTTGGACAGATCATTGGTCAGTGATAAAATATAATTGGAAGATCAATTTTACTGATTGAAACTCTGCCTCTGAAATGGACTTCCACTGGTTTCCTGTTTGTTTCTGGGTCAGTAGATACTAGAAAAATACCTCCTGTAGTTGCTCAGTTAAGAGGTGAGACACAAGCCACTGTGAGATAGGTTCCATTGGGAATTTATGGTCAGACTAGGGGCCAAGCCTGTTGCATTCAGGAATACAACGAGCGCTATATTGGATGTGTGTGTGTGTGTGTGTGTGTGTGTGTGTGTGGAAGAACTCTGCGGACGGCCTCCCTCCCTCCCCCCCCAGGACCTGGAAAGGCTGAAGGCAGCTGTGATGGGATTTGCCAGCAGGGGCAGCTCTTATGCAGAAGGGAACTGCAGCCTCTGAGCCCCAGAGGGAAGTGGAAGGGGGAGGGGGGGTCGGGGTGGGGGACGGAAGGTGATTGGCTGGCCACTGGACAGACAGGCAAGCCGGTTGGAGCAGGAGGCAGTTAGGGGCGGGACAGCCGCCCTGAGTGGCACTTAAGCCATGGGACACGCTCCTCCTCCAAGCCCTTACCAGAAATATATTATGTGGAACAGATATTTGGTTAATGCTGCTGAAGAAAGCTATAAAACAGGTTTTGTTATACTGCAATCCTGTTCTGCATGTATTACAGAGAATTTCACCTTTGGCTTCCAAGGATTGGACACTAAACAGGACTTAAAATTTTTTATTTACATCTTATTGTATTATTGCACATATCTATGTACACACAAACTATTTTTTTGCTATTATCTCCTGATAGGAAGCCATGGGAAAATTGTGCTCCTTGCAAAACATCTCCCAATCGTCCCCTCTCTCTTAAGGATATAGTCTTCAGTGACTGAGGCCTGGGTCTTTTCAGTTGCTGCCCCACTGCTATAGAACAATCTCTCTGAAGGGTAAAGCAGGGATCTCTTCTTGGAACCTTCCAGCGAGGTTATAAATCCAAGTTATTTAAAGGAGCTTATGGCAAAGCTTTAATGGGCTCTGGCTTAACTATCTGGTTTTAATTACCTGCAATGTGCTTTAATTAATTTAAGAGATAATTAGTTTTGTATGATACCTAATGCCGTCACTTACTTTGGGTTCTGACTGTGTCAGGGGAAAAGCCGGGCATTTAAATGTTCAAAATCAATCAGTCCTTACTGCTGTGACTCTAGCATGATCAAAGTGTGAGTGCTGTATGAATCAGGTGTTTTTTATTTTTTAAAGATGTATCGAGAGGTTAGCTATGTTGGTCTGAAATAGAACAGCTAGATTTAAAGGGAGCTTTGACTCTGGAAAGCTTATCCCCCCCCCAAAAAAAATATTGATGGTCTGTACTTCTAGCATACTTGAAGGAAACTTTGGCCCTTGACCCATTCCAGTCAGGCTTCTTACCTGGTCATGGGGTGGAGACAGTGTTTGTCATCTGATGGATGATATCTACCACCAACTAGATAGAGATGGGTCAGCCCTTCTTGTGCTATGAGTTGTTGGTCCACTGCCTCGCCAGGATCGAAATATAGGGGACAGCTTTGCAGTGGCTGGACTCCTTTCTTCAGAACTATTCACCGAAAGAGGTAGTAAGAGAGGAGAGATCCTGCAGTTGCCAACTCATGTGTGGGGTCCCACAGGTCATGATACTCTCCACAACATTTTTTTAACATCTTCATCCGCCCTCTGGCCCAGCTGTTGTGGAGTTTTTGGGCTGGGTTGTTATCAGTGTGCTGATGATCTAGTTGTATCTCCAGATGGGTGGCCACCCTGACCCCCCCCCCCACGTCTTTTTCAGTTGCTTGAAAGCAGTGACAGTCTGGATCAAAAAACTCAACTCTGACCAGATGGAGGTCTTGTCTACTCTGCCTGGACAGTGTGCAGCTTACGTTCTTGCACACCACCAGAAATTTGGGTGTGATCCTGGATACCTCCCTTTCTATGGAGGCCCACGTCACAAGAGAAGCCCAACTGGGATTCTTTCACCTAAGTCAGGCAAGGACCCTACCTGCCCCCAGGAGCACCTTGCCACAGTGATCCATACAACGGTCATCCCCAAGTTGGATTTCTGTAACCTGTTCTACGCAGCCTTCCCTTGTCCCCTGGGGTGGGGTTTTTAGTCTTTTGTTTTATTTTGTAAATTTGATTTGTTGTGAGCCACCTTGAGCCAGCTATACTCGAATTGGCAACAAATAAATATAACTAACTAACTAATAAATAATACTGGACTCAAAATTAACTGTTCCCTTTGTTAAAAGCTTACTTTTGGTTGGCTAGCTGTATGTGCAGTTTGATAATGGACATTCTTCCAACTCTTTCTTCTCTTAATTTGTTGCTTTTGGTATTGAACAAGATCAAGCAGGGAAGGTAAAGGGGACTGTGTATTGAAGCAATGCTAAGCCCTAAAGGCTTAATTTAAGGATCAAGTTGAAGCAGCCTTCTCGCACTTAGGAAAGAACCACTGCTGGTGAATTTCTTTTCAGGGGTAATTTTAGTAAACAGTCTTGTGGGTCACCATATGCATCTTTTCCGTAAAAGTTATACTTATTTAGAAGTGTGCTTTTGCCAAAGGACTGCAACTTGGATGTCACATACTTCTTACTGTGGCTTATTTGAACAACAACAACTAAAGGTTGTTTAGAGGACCCAGTCCAATCGGGTTCCCTACTCTCCCCATTCCTAGTAGAGTTTTATGTATCTTTAACTGTTGTGCAAACGTGAGAAATTCGGTAAGACTGGTTCGGCCTGCAGGAAAACAGAAACAGGACTCAAGACCGTGAGCGGTGGATCCCATAACTCAGTTTCACTAATGGTGCCGTTCTTCTACAGCCAAGGAGTTTTCAAAAGCTAACATATGATTAAACTGTGAATATTGATAGGCCCTGGTCAACCAATTGCTATATGTTTTCAATCTGGGAAAATGAAGCTTTATTTTCCTCAAGTGATGTTTTGATTTTCATAACCTTAAGGCAGCCTTTCTCAACTTTTTTACCATTGAGAAACCCCTGAAACATTCTTCAGGTTTGGAGAAACCAGAGAAGCAGCACAATTGTGCAGAATATAGTTGGGAAGCATAGTTGTGTACATGCTCACCCAGGGCCTCTCCCCTTTCCACCCCCTCATTGGCCATTTTGGGAGGGAGGGCGGGTCAATGTGGTCACGTCACGATAAATGTTTAACAATTTAAAAAATAATTAATTAACTCCCACCCATTCCAGAAACATTTCCAGGGCTGTCAAGAAACTCTAGGGTTTCACATAACCCTGTTTGAGAAAGCCTGCCTTAAGGGTACATCCAGAAGAAGAAATTGATAGTAAACGTCAGTTTTGAATATACAATTGGAGCCAGCATGGTGTAGAGCAGCAGACTCCAGTCAGGAGAACGGTGTCTGATTTGATTCCCTACTCCTCCACATAAAGCCTGCTGGGTGACCTTGGGCCAATCATGGTTGTCACAGAATTTCCTCAGCCCCAGATTGTTGTGTGGAGAGGAGGGAAAGGAGACTGTAGAAGGCTTTGAGACTTCTTAAGTCATGTCATGCTAGTATGCTTTGATATGTTATGCTTCATCACGATAGACTGCTATGTATAGAATACTTTTACACTACTGTTTAGATTTTTACACTGCAAGAAGATATGCCAACTAATACCAGGTATTCAGTGTATTAGATAGAACAGTTAGAATCTTTCTTTTCTCTGTTGCTAAGCTATAGAGCAGGGCTAGTCAAACTGCGGCCCGCCAGATGTCCATGGACTACAATTCCCAGGAGCCCCCTGCCAGCATTTGCTGGCAGGGGGCTCCTGGGAATTGTAGTCCAAGGACATCTGGCGGGCCGCAGTTTGACTACCCCTGCTATAGAGCCTGTACTGCATAGTGAAATCTTTTTAAATACACAAATAACCCATTGTATATCTTCTAGGTTTCCTTTATTTGTATACATCTGACCTTGAAGGCCAACAGGACTGACTCTTGCTCAAGGTACAAGGAGCAATAACCCAGGGGGACCCAGGCTTAGGTCTCTGACAAAAACCTTCTCTTCTTCTAGTGAATATGACTCCTTTTCTGCTCCCCCAAGCAACACATGGCACACTTGCTTTTTATAGTTACAAGGTCACCCATGAGCAACATGGAAGCAGTCAAAACCCAAAGCTGTCAGAATAATGAGGGGTTAGATCTTGGCTCTGTAATATCCTGAGCTATTTCCTCAATATTCCTTCCCCCACCCTGCCCAAAGTCGTTATCAAAGTTGTTTAGAAATTTTATGCGAGACTAGGAGGCGAGATTCGGAAAGGAAGCATCAGAAATTATGACCCCTTTTCTTCATTTTGGCATTGGTGATAAATCTTGTTCAATAGTTAGAGGATATCTTATCAAGAGAATAAAGGAGGGGAGGAAGAGAAATTGCAAACGAAGAAATAAAGGAAAGAGAGCTCCCGACCTATCTGAAACAACACTTCTCGAAACTTAAACTGCAACGTCCCCCTCCTTTTGCTCTTTAGAAGCTCAAAATTCTAGGATGTCGTTGAGTCTGATTTTTTTATTGCGTGGTGCTATGTTTGGATGCTGAAAGTGTGTTGATAAAAATGTTTATTTCTAGGCCGACAATGCCAATTTAGGAAGACGTTCTGCTAAATGTAAAGGGAGCCATTGCGGCAATCCCTTTCTTTGCCTCAGAGGAACAACAAGCGATTTGCAGCAAGGCAGTTAAGCGCATAAATCTCAGAGCCTGAACCATCGACACCAAACGCGGCGTGACCATTATTTTGTTTGGGGTTTTTTTATATATATATATATATATACCGAGAACTCCATAAAAATAAACGTTTCTGCTATTAAGGAAATTCTAAACGACATCTTTTAAGGGGGGAAAAAAGGTTGGCGTGGGAAGAAGAGCTAGTGGAAAATAAAGTTCACAGAATCAAAGACTCCCGTTAGATGAGCCCTAAATTATGAAATGGGATTCTCTCTAATTGGAGTTTTATTCATTATTTCATTTCCCTTACTTATTAATGGAGATGGCGCATGAAAGAGAGCCCAGTGGACCATTTCAGCTTAAATCATGTGCCATGCAGGAGCAATCAATAACTCTCCCTCAGCTCACCATCAACAGAACAAGATGTACATTCTTCATCAAGGCTTTCAAGTGTGGTAATCGGTTTTCCCCCCAAAAATCCAAAGGAGCCCTGTGCTATTAGACACTGCCTACAAATCCTAGCCTATATGACTTGTCAAAGGCTCCAATCAATGTCAGCCTCAGGCTACGTTTACAGGGTGGTATCTTTGTTCCTGCATTTATAGTTGTCTGATGACAAATGTACTTTCTCCAAAGCGGCACCAACAAAGTACCTAGATGGTGAGACACTTCCCTAGGAGGAAGCCCATTCCACAGGCTTGGGTAGGATCCTGAGTAGACCTGCTTAGGCTTCCTTTCTTGGGTACGTGCTCCGCATGGTGAACATCAAATTTAAATGGTTCTCAATGCACGTGTTTGCCCATTTATGAGCACCATTGGGACACCAACATTCTTTGGTTCAGGTGATGGCCATGATGGTGCAGAGGAACTGCATGTGATTAGACTGGCACATAGGGTACCTTTGACATGGCACCTATTGCATGGAATTGACACCTGGCCCTCAGCTTGACTCTGCCCTGGCCACCCATTCTGAGGATGGCCAGGGGCCTGATTCATGCAAGATGGGAGAGGGTGACAGCTGAGGCTCAGGCAGATCACTTTAATACAGCCAGGCAGTAGTAAAGAGGGGCATGGTTGGAAGGCAAGTTGGAGTCCAGATTTGGGGAAGGCCAGGATGGGAGAGGCTAAGAGATAGCCCACAGCAGCAAGGGGAAGGAACAGGGCAGAGGGACCAGAAGCAAAGGGAAGAGTCAGGAGAGGTTTCTTTTTCTTTTTATAGTCTTCCCAGTGGAGCAGGAAAAAGGGTCAGATACAGGTCAGATAGGGGATCCCATAAAAGGAGAGAGTGTTGAGTGTGTGCATGTGGATGTGGATGACCCATCTGGGAAGGAGGTGGACTTGCATACTGAAAACACCTCTCCTTCCAATTCGGAGGCCAGTGGGTCCAGGCACCATCCTTGATGGTGGGGCTATGAAAGATTAGGACCTGTCTCAGTGATGGGTGAGCCTCACAAGCACCTACATAGGTAAGAACATCAAGATGAGACAGAGAGATCAGATGAAGGTTAATCCTATTATACTAGTGTCCCCATATGCTCTGGTGGACAAAAAACATGTGCTTGCCCTTAAATTCAAATTGATACCTTATACTGCTCACTTGGTTTTGATAGTCACACACATACTGCAGCTATATGGGACAGTGCTATTGGGAAATTATTCCTATGCAGGTACGTAAATGTGTTTAAAGAGGCTGTGGGCATCAGAAAAAGGTCTCTGAACTTTTGCGACAAAAAGAGGGTACTTGGAAGCCTCACTGCACATGTGGCGTCCACATATTTCATCTAGATTAGGAGCAAGCCTCCTACTTTTAACATGCACATTAGAAGACAAGGGAGGTAAAACGGCAGGAAAGTATCCGATTAACTTCCAGTGTTTGTTCTGCTTCATCTGTTTTTAGTAAAATGATAAATGATGCAGCGTAATAATGAATATGACTGGCCATGGGTTGCATTCAGAAATCTGATTGCTCGTATAAAATATCTTTTGTTCAGCATTGTGGCTCTCAAAATGGCTTTATGTTAAGTTTTATGTTAGGATTTAAAGTGATACGAAAGAGTCAACATCGCCTGTAATGAACTCGTTATCCGCTATTTCTTCCATTGCACAATTCCTCCTTTTGTCTGTGACTAAACGTGTAGCTTTTTGAAGTAGATAATGAGGACAAAAGAATGAGTGTAGCCAACACAAGCCATGATGGCTCTACCATTCCATTTCTGTTAGAAATTATCACCAACTTTAGCTGTAAAAAGAGTGCCCTCGTTACAATTATGAATCACATAAACCATGTATGCTAACATGTTTCTGTAACACAGACCCTCATACCTTACTAGGACAAGAGTACTAACTGGAGTGTCTGGAAAATGGTTTCTCAACCAGGGTTTCCTGAAACCCTGGGGTTTTTTGACAGCCATGGAAGGGTTTCCAGAATGGGTGGGAGTTAATTAATTTTCTATATGTTCTTCAAATTTGTTACACCTTTATTGGGTGACAGGACCATAGATGGTCGTCTATGGTCATGTCCGCCTGCTCTCCCCCTCCCAAAATGGTCAATGATGGGCCTGAAAGGGGTGGGAAGGGGAGGAGCCCCAGGTGGGTGTCTATACAGCTATGCTTCCCAACGATATTCTTCACGTTCACGCCACTTCTGGGGATTCTCGGATTCTAAAGAATGTTTCGGGTGTTTCTCAATGGTAAAAAAAAGTTGACAAAGTCTGGTCTAAGATCTTGCACCTGTTGCAAAGTTTAATGTCATGCCACCTGCTGTCCTGGAAGGTAGATTTCGAGGGATACTCTCTGGAGATAGATTATGTCCTTGCAGTGTCGGTGCCAGTGAGTTCATCCTCAACGTAAATTTTACATGGAGAGTTTTTTAGCCGAGAATACTAATAACTCTGATTTAATGAAACTCCGTAGTCTTCTTGTTGATATGCTGTCGGAGAGACTTGAGAATACAATTAGTTTCCTACAGAGGATTTAGTTTACTCGTCAGAGGCACTGTTAAGGTTCCAATGGGAATGTTACCTGTTTTGTGTATTGCTGTCAATTGGATTTCTTTTCTATAATGCCGGTAAAGGTCTTGGACTTGTGAAGGGTTTTCATTAGAATGACCACTCATTTCCAACCCACATTGGACTATCTTGATAGAGTTAATCCCTTTCAAACAAAAGGCAATTTGTTTGGGGCCATGCTATCTATTTGTCATGGAAGTTCAGGGCCATTACCAGATCCATGATGAGGACAGGAATATGTTTTATAAATGATTGGTAATGGTGTGGCATTGGCTTCATCAGTTCATTAATCTTACAGGAGAAGCTGGCTTATAACCAATTCCATTGACCATAAATATCTGGACCATTTGGACTTTCCCTTGTCTTCAGTTTTAAGATTTCTTCAGAAACTGGGCCCGCAAGAGGTTGAGTCCTCCAACTGCAAAGAGTACTGCATATGTTCTGTACTAACATCAACAAATTGTTGATCCCTGGCCCTAGGGAGGCTCATCTGACTTTGACCAGAGCTAGGACTTTCTCTGTCCTGGTCCCCACCTGGTAGAGCGAGCTCCCAGATGACATCAGGGCCCTGCTGGAGCCAAAACAATTCCACAAGGCCTGCAAAATGGAGCTCTTCCACCTGGTTTTCAGTTCAAGACAAGTGAACCAACCACCAACCAGAACCCGGACTCCCCTCCCACCATCAACTGCACGCACAGAACAGAACTGAACCATAGTGCGGTAAAACGGAGTCAAATGTTCGATCATTGATCATTAATTTGTAAGCTGTTCTATTTTCTGATACAAATTCCTATTGATAAAAATGCTGTATATTCAAATTGAGGTACCTGTTCTACTGTATTGTTTTATGAAAATTCCAATGTAAACTGCCCTGGGCTGCAAGGGAGGGCAGTATATAAATATAATAAAACTAGAAATTAAGCTCTCTGTATAAAAAATACAGCAGGTGCTAGCGGGCAGTGGGAGGGTGCGGGAGTTTCCCCTGTCCCGGGCGCCTCCCCCCGCTGGGGGGCAGGGAAGCGGCAGCAGAGAGAGAGAGAGATAGACAGAAGGGATAGAAAGAGAGAGGAAGGAAGGTAGGAAGCAGAGAGTAACGAGGACAGGGCAGGGGGGGAAGGAAGGGGGGAGGCAAAGGACCCGCCAGGCGCCCCGAAGCCTCCCCCTCCAGGGCTGCATGGCGGGTTAGGCTGGGTGGCTGCCTACCTGCCTTGTTGGACGACAGCCGGACTGACAAGCAGAGGGCCCAATCGGCTGGCGCGAAGGGCCCAATCGTTGCCCCCGCCATCCCCCACACCCCTTACTGCTTTATTTATACCGCTCCCACAGAGCAGTGTAAAGATGAAAATAAATAGAATCCCTCAACATCATCTCTGCTGAATCCTCAACCATGGCTTTCCTGGCCTTCTCACCGCTGCTGTCCTCCTACTCCACCACTGATAACTGGCTTGGGCTAGGATCTGGGAGAACCCCTGTTCAAATGCCCTACTCTGCCATGGGCCACTTCGCTCTCCCTTTGCTAGGGCTTCCAAACTCCAGTTGGCACTCACAGGCAGTTGTGCCAGTGTGTTACATTTTCAGCCACTGTGTACTCTAAAGCACTTTAGCCTCTTCTTCTCCAGACACTCCACATCATGCCTTTTATCCCATGAGGATAAACAATTTTTTTTATTACCCTGATGTTGGTAGCAGAAATCCTTGCAACTCACGTTGGCATTTGGTGCAAATAAATTGGTTATTAAAGAAGCAATAAAAGACACACGCGGGGTCATAGTCTTTGTTAACCTTTTGAGTGGCATTATTGCCTCTGAATAGGCATGTTAAAATGAGGCGATATTATTTCCAGGGAAGGCCGGATTTGTTTTGTTGAAGCATTTAAATCTGGGCCAAGGCCGAGCAGCTCTTTCAGTGCCTAGAGTGCCCGGCGTTATTATTGTCATTATTAAACTTCTGCACACGCGTAAATAAATTGTGGTGCTCCTTCACTTCTCAGAAAGCCGAAAGCACGGCACGGATCACTGAGCCAGGTTTAAATTAGAAACTTCAGCCTCCGCGAGAAAGGAAAGGTAAACCCATCCTGGATTCCTTCACGTCTGCTGAGAACGCAAGATTTGTCCCCGGTGAGGACACAATAGCACCTTTGTTCACGGTGCTCCTCGCCACTGAGGTCTATCTGCCTGCATGCTGAAAGACAGAATGGGTCGGAAGGAATGTTAAATGGCCGTGGCCTCACTCGTGGCACAATGGCAGCCCTTTTCCTGCCTCCCAGCTGAAAATCATGGTATGCTATTTGACAGGACAGGAGAACGAAACCCAAGGACAGCATAACCAGCAAAGTGTCGATGCCTGCCCTGCACATTTGCGCCTGATCCTGGCCACCACATTGTTTAGACAGCGTAATTGGTGTGACAAAATAATGCAGGGGCAGGAGGTTTAAGTGGAGCTGAGTAAAGAATGAACCAGATTATTAATGGACCTTGGCTGCTTCAAAGAGAATTTAACTTGAGGCAGGGAAATAACCATTGTATAACCTGTCTGCAGGCATATGGAATGAATTATATTCCTGAATCTTTAGGGAAAAAGCTAATGTAAAAGAAGAAGGAGTAAGTTTCTATAGCTTGCTTTTCTCTACCTTAAGGAGTTTTGAAGCAGCTTATATCTCCCCACAAAGGCACGTTGTAGTTGGCAGAGTTTAAATTTGCAGAGGAACGGAGCACTAGGCTGCTTAAAGTGAAAATGGTTTTATTGTGAAGAGAAACAACGAGAGAGAGAGAGAGAGAAAGAGAGAGAGAGAGAGAAAGAGAGAGAGAGAGTCAGTCTTAACTGTCTAACTGTTCTGTTCATTCTGTCTGTTGGTTCTTGAGGTACAGAAGTATGCTCAAAGGAGCAGGAAGTTCCTAAACTATCTATGCTAAATATATATCTCCTCTGATGCCCTCTGCAGGCCATTCTTCATATGTTTCTGAATCGTGCACACTACAGAACTTGCATATTCCATCACTCATGAGGTAGGTAGGGCTGAGATAGCTCTGAGAGAACTGTGACTGGCCAAGGTCACCCAGCAGGCCTCATGTAGAGGAGAGAGCAATCAAACACAGTCCTTCAGATTAGACTGCACAGAACTTAACCACTATATCATGCTGGCTCCCTTACATTTTTCTTGGGCAGATGTTAAATAGTGCAACCCTTAAACGATCGTGAATGAACCCTGGCTGATTCTAAGAAAATTTAACTTGGGATGAGTTGCATTCTAATTCTAGTTCGTCGAAGGCGCTGAAGACAAATCAGTTTAAAGGGCCATAACTCTTTCTAGGATTGAACAGGAAATTCAACAAAGAGAATCCAGATTTACTTGAACCTTTTGTAATGAAATGAATAATCCACATTAATGGTCCTCTCAACTGATCCTGGTACGAATTTACTAACAGGATAGCATGAGCCTCTCATGGCGCAGAGTGTTAAGGCAGCAGACATGCAGTCTGAAGCTTTGCCCATGAGGCTGGGAGTTCGATCCCAGCAGCCGGCTCAAGGTTGACTCAGCCTTCCATCCTTCCCAGGTCAGTAAAATGAGTACCCAGCTTGCTGGGGGGTAAATGGTAATGACTGGGGAAGGCACTGGCAAACCACCCTGTATTGAGTCTGCCATGAAAACGCTGGAGGGCGTCACTCCAAGGGTCAGACATGACCCAGTGCTTGCACAGGGGATACCTTTACCTTTACCTATATGGGCAGGATTCAAAAGTATATGTGGTGGTACTTAGAACATCCAGAAACTAAACTAAGGGGTCACAAGACTACCCTGGAAAACAATCTGGAAACTGTAATTAGTACCCATTCATGGTTTCATGTTAGTGGGAACATACTCATTATGTCTTGTTGGTTGTCACTTAATATAGACAGACAAGATCAGCCTCGGTCTCTTTGCGAAACTTTTCTATGGTTGCTCCTTCCTTACAAAACAGCCTTCCAGGCTTATGCGAGGAAGCTTTCTAGTTTGGTACCAGTTTGGAAGCTGAACAAGGATGCATATTCAAAGAGGGGCTTTTGGAACATGGGATTAGGTATTAGAGGAAGATTCTTTACTATTTATGTTTTATTTGAATCCAAAACACAGATAGTTTCATTGATTTTAATTTTTTGACTTTGGGGCCATTTGTAGTAAAGTGGTATAAAAATGATTTAAATAAATAAACCTTGTGGAAACAATTTTTTAAATTCTAGCATGAGTTCTTATTGCTCTAGTAAGTGCGGACGAATACAATGATGATGTTGCCCATTCAGTCAAGTCCAACTCTCGGTAATCCTATGGCTCAATAGACCAGAACTGGTGAGTGGATATGCAATGAAGCCTGTGCTATGACCATGCTGTGGCCATCAGTGGGGCAGGAAAACACTTCTGCCCATAGAGCGAAGAGAAATGCATATCACTATTTACTGCTTTAAATCAGAAGTCCAAGGAAGTAAGCAATTGGTAAAAATGATTTTCAAATTCAGATTTAAAACCTTTGATGGCAGGTAAAAGAGCCTCTTGTGGCGCAGAGTGGTAAGGCAGCCGCCTGAAAGCTTTGCCCATGAGGTTGGGAGTTCGATCCCAGCAGCCGGCTCAAGGTTGACTCAGCCTTCCATCCTTCCGAGGTCGGTAAAATGAGTACCCAGCTTGCTGGGGGGTAAACGGTAATGACTGGGGAAGGCACTGGCAAACCACCCCGTATTGAGTCTGCCATGAAAACGCTAGAGGGCGTCACCCCAAGGGTCAGACATGACTCGGTGCTTGCACAGGGGATACCTTTACCTTTACCTTTAAAAGAGTCTACCAATAAATAAATGAGAAGTGACAATTATTATATATTCTATTATAATTTCAATATATTAAAAGGGTGATACTAACATCCCTAGCAACTATTCAGTCCTGGGGAAATTATATTCTAAAGATTTGCTGGGATGTCTATAAGAATGGATGACTATCAGTAATCTACCAGGCAAAGAACAAGTAGGAGCTTGTTCTGGATGCACCTTTCTTGACCATTGCCTTATACTATGCTTCTCGGCAGAGAACTACTTTTTACATCTAAAAGGCAAACTGTAAAAATGATTTTCACCAGACAGGTGTAACATAATCATCTCCTTGTGTGGTTATATGTCTAGAGCAGCTTTTCTACCATTGAGAAATTCCTGAAATGTTCTTTCTTCAGGCTTTGAGAAATCCCAGAAGTGGCACGATGGTGCAGAATATGGTTGGGATGCATAGCTGTATACACACCCACATGTTGTCCCTCCCCTTCCCACCCTCTCCAGGTCCCTCACTGGCCATTTTGAGAAGGGGGCCGAGTCAACATGACCATATATTATCATATCACCCAATAAATGTTAGAAATTTTAAAAAATGTAAAAAAAAAAAATTAACTCCCACCTTTCCGGGACTGTCAAGAAACCTCAAGGTTTTAGAAAACCCTGGTTGAGAAAGCCTGGTCTACAGAGATATATTACCATTTGGCATTAATAGGTTCCAGACCCCTTTACCGTACCCACA
This sequence comes from Paroedura picta, assembly GCF_049243985.1. NCBI lineage: Eukaryota > Metazoa > Chordata > Lepidosauria > Squamata > Gekkonidae > Paroedura > Paroedura picta. The sequence continues at coordinate 171,781,577 of NC_135369.1, read as the reverse complement.
AAGTTGGATTCTCCGTTTTTCTCAGTTGGATTCACTGTGGAAAGAAGCATAGTAGGAAAAATGGGGCTGTAGTACTCTGGAATAGTAGTAGGAGATAAATGTTCTGGGGTCCTTGTTTCCTGATGGTACAGCCTGTTATCACTAAACCAAATCGTTGCGACAATCAAAGAAGTCCATGTGACTCACGGTGGTCGATATACTTGGGTATACTTTAAAAAAAGAAAGAAAATGCTTTCTCTCCCAAATGTTCTAAATACAGACACTGACTTAAACTGCGAGGAAGTTGGAAAGGACAGTCAATCCAATAAGTGTAATTGACCAAGGCAAGAAGTAGATGATGTGATCAACCAATCAAAATCGATGTACTGTTGGCTTCAGACCAAGTCCGGACACAAATGTGAGTTCAGAGAAGCAAATCCAAGTGTCGGATTCAATCCCGCTTCTGAGTTTGATGACCTTCGCCTGGAACCCAAGGTCAATTTGTTTGTTTTGCCAATTACGCTTTCCTGGGCACTCCTCATTTCATCTGCAAGCCGGTGATAAAGTGATTTTTTTTTAATCCTATTTTTAAAAAGCTGCTTCTAACACCAAATAGTTCCACTAAAGACAGAGACTCTTGCTGCTAAAAAGTTCTCAGTTCTATCAAAGACACCTTTCCTATGTGAAAAGAAATCTCACAGTTAACATAGTGTGTCTTTTCAGTTCCAGCGAACAGAAAATTGAATATCCACATTGGATGTTTTGTTTCAATGCAGCTCTTTGTGCGCAATGCCCCCAAACTTCTATGAACATCCAAAAGGGCTCTTAAACCAGTTGGGGCCTCTATCTACATTCTTGATCAGTTGTTTTCCCCCCAATTATGTAACAGAGGAGGGAATATGCAGTGTTTTGGGAAACAGGAGGCTTGGTATTTCTCTGTTGTTTTGTGAACACATTTTCTGTCTCTTCTGAGCATTTGCAACGACTGCAAACGGAAGCTGTAGCCAAACCATTCGCATAGCACATCTCAAAGGCACAGCCAATAGGCATCCGTGTCGATAGCATAATCTAAGGATAGCGACGTTTACTCCACTGTTTTTAACACATTGACCCAATTCCCCATTTTCTTGTTAGTTTTAATTCTCCTGTCACTTATACCCACTAAACAATGGGCTCATTCTGCTGAAATCAATCTCCTTTTCCTTAATTTGCACTGCTGGGACCAACATCTGGGATTTAATCATCCGCAGCTGTTGCTCAAGCAGACAAGTCAAGTGCTCGCAATCACTTCTCTTGACTGGGGAAGGACAAGTGGGTGGCTGTTGTACTTCAGGTGCAGCTTTTTGGGACGGGAGAATCAACTCATGCCAGGCAATACGGATCCAGGGAAACTTTCCCCGTGCCTCTAATAGCTGCGCAGAAGAGACCGTTTGGGCAATTGCATCTCTTTCTGCCACCGTGACACCACCTTGGGACAAAATAAACCTTTCCTGTTAAACATTTTTTAATGTTTAATTTAAATCAGGCTGTAGTACTCTGGGGTTTCTTGATGGCCCTGGAAGGGTTTTCTGAATGGGTGGGACTTAAGGGATATGAATATATATGGTCATGTCAATCCCCCCCCTCCCAAAAGAGCCAATGAAGGGCTTGGAGGGAGTGGTAAGGGGAGGGGCCCGGGGTGGGTGTGGTTACAGCTATGCTTCCCAACCATATTCTGCATAATTGTTTCTCAAACCCTGAAAAACATTTCAGGGGGTTCTCAACAGTAAAAAAGTTATATGCACAGCACAACTGAAAAAGGAAAGTAAATATGTATTTCTAAGCCTGTTTATCATAATGTTGTGTGTGTCCAGGAGACAACTTGTGATTCCTGGATAATCACCATATGTAAAACAAATGTGATCTACTGCCAGCTTGGTGTCGTGGTTAGGAGTGGGGACTTCTAATCTGGCGAGCCGGGTTTGAATCTGCGCTCCTCCACATGCAACCAGCTGGGTGACCTTGGGCTCGCCATAGCACTGAGAAAACTGCTGTGACCGAGCAGTGATATCAGGGCTCTCTCATCCTCATCCACCCCACAGGGTGTCTGTTGTGGGGAGAGGAAAGGGAAGGCAATTGTAAGCCGCTTTGAGAATCCTTTGGGTAGAGAAAAGTGGCATATAAGAACCAATTCTTCTTCAGTAATATCAAGGCTCTCTCAGCCTCACCTCCCTCACAGGGTGTCTGTTATGGGGAGAGGGAAGGGAAGATGATTGTAAGCCGCTTTGAGACTCCTTCGGGTAGAGAAAAGTGGCATATAAGAACCAACTCTTCCTCCTCAGTAATATCAGGGCTCTGACTGTAGAGCTCTCCATCCTCTCTCATTCTAAACAGGCTCATCAATGTGCCTGCTATTTCTTTCTTTAATAATGGGTATCAAGAAGAAGAGCTGGTTTTTATACCCCACTTTTCACTACAGATGGAGTTTCAAAGTGGCTTACAGTCATCTTACCTTCCTCTCTCCAGAGCTGAGAGAACTCTGACAGGACTGCTCTGTGAGAACAGCACTATCAGGGCTGTGACAAGCCCAAGGTCACCAGGCTGGCTACATATGGAGGAATGGGGAACCAAACCCAGCTTGCCAGATTAGAAGCCACTGCTCTTAACCACTACATCAACTCGCCCAGTATTGATGTTCGACTGATTAGCCTATAATTTCCTGAATCTTCTCTGGGACCTTTTTTAAAGATGGGGGTCATATTAGGTAGCATCCAGTCTTTCAGGACAGGCTTTAGAAAGGAAACATATTCTCTTCCTAGTTAATGTTCATATTAGATACCCTTAGGGAAGAGATCTAAGTAGGAAGATCATCTTGGGATGTTCTCAAAGTGTAGCACTGGTTTTCAGGGGACCTCTGTCCCACTCCAGATATCACATAGCTTGGTGTGGCTTCTAATCTGGCAATCCGGATTTGATTCCTCACCCCTCCACATGCAGCCAGCCGGGTGACCTTGGGCTCATCATGGCCCTGTTATGTCTGAGCAGTAATATCAGGGCTCTCTCAGCCGCACCTACATCACAGGATGTAAGCTGCTTTATTTATTTTATTTATTTATTTGGATTTTTATACCGCTCATTCTTTGCAGCGGTTTACATGGAACATTGTATAAACATTGTATTACATGGAACATTGTATAAATTTACATGGAACATTATAACAATCTATAACATGCAAATTTCAATAGAACATCATAACACAATCTATCAAGTAAGAGTTCATAACACAATTTGAATAACAACACTGGGTAGATCGAATTGTCCAGTCATGGAAGGGCGTCTGAGGGGGGCCCCCGCCTATGTTCCAAGTCGGTCAGCCTCAAGCGAATGCCTGGTGGATGAGCTCCCTTTTGCAGGCCCTGCAGAATTGTGGAAGTTCGGGCAGGGCTCTGATCTCCTCAGGGAGCTCGTTCCACCAGGTGGGGGGCTTCTGGTAGAGGAAAGCAGGGTGTAACAACCAACCCTTCTTCTTCTCATATTGAATGTAGCAACCTATCAAAATCTCCCATGTTGCCTTGTTTTCTTCATTTGGTCCTTCAGGTGTGAAGGAGAAAGCCAATGGGTAAAAGTTCAGATTGTGGATGAGGAAATTTTAAAGAAGGTGAGGAATGGAACAATGTGAAGTGGAATGAAGACTTCCTCTTGGATGTATCTAAGATTGAACTACAAAAATTAAATTGTCAAGCCCTTTTGTTTGTTCGTTTTCATGCCAGCATACTTTATTTCAGAGAGAGAGAGAGAAATAACAGTAGGCTTAAGAACATAGCACTACCACAGTGTTGCTGTTGGGTCTGTGTTTTGCAGACATATGGTACAAGCAGTGTCAATGAACTCTTGGGACCAATAGTCAGAGAATAGAAACAGTAAGTTGTCTGTGGAGGTGCTCCTGAGGAATCATTGCATATATTTAAACTACGTGTAGAACAGTACTGGCTAGATATCAAGGGTATCACAGAGTAGTTCAACAGTGGAATAGGCTGCCTAAGGAGATGAGCTCCCCTCTCACTGGTGGTCTTGAAACAGCAGCTAGAATGATATCATGGATGCTTGAGGTTGATCCTGCATTGAGCAGGGGGGTTGGACTAGATGTCCTGTATGGCCCCCTTCCTACTCTATGATTTTGTGATTCATATGTGCTGAAGTGCAGGAAAGGGGAGGACAATCAACTGTCCTCTAAATGCATATAAGAGCTGGGATTCGTAAAGGAAGACCTCCAAACGATGCAGAGAACTTTGGACAGAAACTCTATGATCAGTTATGTTCAGACTCTTTCCATCAAACTGAGATGGCTAGCAGAAGTGCCAAACTCCAAGTGTCATCCTGTCATCAGGCCCGGTGAGCGGGTAAAGGAATGGGAGGCAAAGCTGCTTGACATCTGCTGCCCATTCCAAGAATCCGAACTCTGTGATTTTCTAAATTCCCCCCCCCCGCCCGAGAACCCTAACAGAGTAGAGAAAAAAATTTCAAAGCGCACACAACAAACTAATTGGCAAGGAAGCGTTTCAGAAAAATCAAGCAAACTGACTAATTAACATAATGAAGAGATTCAATGCAGTGACACCAGGACAATCATAAGAAAGGGTGTTTACCAGACGTGTTGGGTAGGATGATGAATGTTCATTATTTTATAACTTAACAGTAGCTTGGATTCACTGGTAATTTCTGCAGACTGAAGGGAATTCAGTCCACGGAGTGTAGTTTGGTGTAGTGGCTAGGAGTGCAGACTTCTAATCTGGCACTGAGAAAATATCAGGGCTCTCAGGCTCACCAACCTCACAGGGTGTCTGTTGTGGGGAGAGGAATGGGAAGGCAATTGAAAGCTGCTTTGAGACTCCTTCAGATAGAGAAAAGTGGCATATAAGGACCAACTCTTCTTCTTCAGTAATATCAGGGCTCTCTCAGCCTCACCTCCCTCACAGGGTGTCTGTTGTGGGGAGAGGAAAGGGAAGGCGACTGTAAGCCGCTTTGAGACTCCTTCAGGTAGAGAAAAGTGGCATATAAGAACCAACTCTCCTTCTTCCTCCTTCTTCCTCTTCTTCCTGTTCCCAAATGCCTGCAGTGGGGCACATGGGATCCTCAGGAATAGTGTTTGGGGGTAGTTGAGGGTCTTTTGAATGAAACAGGTAAAGAGGAGGTAATTGAATTCAGTGGGAATTACTTCTGTGTAAATGCGCATTACTCTGACCTGGCTAGCCCAGGCTATCCTGATCTTATCAACCCTTAGAAATTCAGCAGGGCACGGTCAACCCTGTTCAATATTTTGATGGGAGACCTGGGTCACTATGTAGGTATTGGGCAAATTTCCTCTGAACATCTCCTGCCTTGAAAATCCGATAAGTCAACTATGACTTGATGGCAAAAAAGGGGGGGGGGAGTAGTGTGCATAGGGCTGCCATTTAGGTTTGGTACTTGAATCCCACTCGCAGTGTCACTTCTCTATGGCAAAAAGCTGATACTGCAAGCTCAGAAGTACAGTTTAAAGAAAAGTTCTGAGTGGTGGTAGCAGAAAGACAGCTGAGGTAGGTGGCACTGCAGGAGACAGTGAAGCATCCTACCCATTCAAACAGAAATATCAGAGACAGGGGCTGACGAGAAATTTCAGCTCTGTGACAAGTGTCCAGGACTTGAACAAAAATGGCCTTGAATGAAAAACATTCTCCTCCCCCACATATTTCAGCTAAAGTTTCTCCCTTTCTGAACATACATTTGTGAACACATCGACAAAAGAGCTTGGATTGCCTGAATGCTGGTGGCGCATGCGCGTCGTTTTGCATCACCTTCTAAGCCAGAGGAATTAGGGAAATGAGACTTGATTAATAGCACATCCAAATCAACATGACTTGCACACTTTTTTATTCTGAACCGAAATTTCAGCAGTATTCCTTGTTGTGATGGGCGAATGTTTCCATATTTGAACTCAATTCACTTACATTTTTGTAAGCATTTTCTGCCTAACAGACCCCATAGTCATGCGAAGGTGTTCAGTGGGATGCTCACAAGGCATACCTGTGAACACGTACACACAAGTGCTGTAAGCCTAATCTTACAGAGAGGATTCAAGTGGGTAGCCATGTTGGTTTGAAGCAGAACAACAAAACAAAATCAGATTCCAGTGACACCTTTAAGACCAACAAAGATTTATTCAAGAAGAAGAGTTGGTTCTTATATGCCGCTTTTCCCTACCCGAAGGAGGCTCAAAGCGGCTTACAGTCGCCTTCCCATTCCTCTCCCCACAACAGACACCCTGTGGGGTGGGTGAGGCTGAGAGAGCCCTGATATTACTGCTCAGTCAGAACAGCTATATCAGTGCTGTGGCGAGCCCAAGGTCACCCAGCTGGCTGCATGTGGGGGAGTGCAGAATCGAACCTGGCATGCCAGATTAGAAGTCCACACTCCTAAACACTGCACCAAACTGTCTCATTCAAGGCATGAGCTTTTGAGTGCATAGTCTGAGGAAGAGTGCTTGCACTCAAAAGCTCACGCCTTGAATAAATCTTTGTTGGTCTTAAAGGTGCTACTGGAATCTGATTTTGTTGTGTTGTCCTTTCTGAGAGGAGTAAACTATTGTGGGAGATGACTCTTTTAACCAGGCTTTCTCAACCAGGGTTTCATGAAACCCTGGGGTTTCTTGACAGCCCTGGAAGGGTTTCCGAAATGGGTGACAGTTAATTAATTTTTAATTTATATATTTAATTTTTGAAACATTTATTGGGTGATACGACCACATATGGTCATGTTGACCCCCCTCCCAAAAAGGCCAATGATGGGCCTGGAGGGTGTAGGGAGGAGAGGGGTCCTGGGTGGACATTTACATAGCTATGCTTCCTAACCATATTCAGCACAGTCACACCACCTCTGGGAGTTTCTTGAAGCCTGAAGAACATTTCAGGGGTTTCTCGATGGTAAAACAATTGAGAAAGGCTGCTTTAAACAGAAGATAGGTTTCAGTAGGAGTTTAACTTCCCAGTATATGACTATTCCTAATGTTCCCCCTGCCTATGTTTATGGGAACTGTAGTTTTTGAAGTCTTCCAGCTAGACTCAGAAGGCCAAGAAGACTAGAATTCCCATAACCCCCAGCAACCCAACCAAGTCTGAGCATGTGCTGTGTAGCCAGTGACCTATAAAAGCCTGCAAATGCACTGCTGCAAATGCCCTTGGATGATAGCTCATCTTTTGCAGACACAACGATTTCAAGAGAAGGAGGTATTAAACAGGAGATAAAAGCAGCCCAGCAACAGGGTAAATTCATATTTCAAGCACATTTCTTTTTGAGGATTACAGTCTGTCTAGAAGAGAGAAAGGGGGACACAGGACCCCTGTTAAGTAGCTCCCTTTGGGTTATCGGGCTAGATTAGTGGCACAACACAGTGGCTTTCTAGGAATGATGAAAAGCAACGATGCCTTGGACGGTTACAGGACTTTTTCTGCCCTGTGTTCTCCTTCTTGGTGAGAGTCATCGGGCTGCCTGGTAAGTGAAAGCATTTAGGAAGAAAGGCAGCTCTATGGGATCACACATCCCATTTATTATCTTTTTCATTTGTATTCTTCTTTGAAATAGTTTTATATTTTCAGATACATTGGGTAGGAAAACAGGATTAAGATATAGGTTTATGAGCATCACTTACATGAATTTTTTTTTAAGATTATATAAAAAAAAGATACTTCCCTTTCCTTCTAATATTTAAGCAATTTGAAAATGTTCCCTTAAGACTGAAGGTGTTTGTGAGAGGTGCATTTCATCTCAAGGATGGCGAGACCTGTTATCAACAAACGCAATGCGTTTCTTAAGCGGAAAGTAGACTTTTTTTCCTGAAGAACGCTGATCCAAAGAAGGAGTTAATTGGTTTCATGGTAATTCCTCTTATCTTTGCCAGCCATTAAAGAAGTCTGGATTGCACACAAATTCATTTAGGATTTTCTTTCTTTTTGGTAAAGCAACAGAGTAGAACAATTTGAAATGCCACCTAGAAAGGGGGGGGGGGGAAGAGCCCTGGATAGTCTGTTAATCTCCTCAAAATATGGGAACGATTGTTATCCACTGCCAATTTTCCAGATCCCACAGAATTCATCAGACTATAAAACGATATGCATTTTCCCCTTCTTGTGGGCCACTGGGAGCTGTTATGACATGTAGAGAAGACCAATCCATATTTATTTCCAAGCACGCATGAGCACACACATGGCAGAAGAGCCATATGGTACCTATATATCTAATAATATCTATATCTAATTCCCAAGTGTGCTCCCTATCTGTGCGAATGCTGGCAGGGGCTCATGGGAATTGTAGTCCATGGACATCTGGAGGGCCGCAGTTTGACTACCCCTGCCTTAGGGCAAAGGAAAGAGGGGGATAGAAAGCCAGTCTTCTTGAGTGGTAGGGCGTATCCGTTGCATGCAGAAGGTCTCAGGTACATCTCTGGCATCTTCAGTTTTGAAAAAGGGTCAGTTGGATGTGAGAAACCTCTGTCTGCACACCTGGATACACCTGCTGCCAGTCAGAGTAGAAAATATTGACCATGATGGAGGTCTGATTCAGTATAAGGCAATTTTGTATATTCATGTAGTTGTAGTATCTATGCTATCTTACAGGGTAGGCTTTCTCAACAGGGGTTATTTGACAGCTCTGGAAGGGTTTCCTGAGTGGGTCAGTTAATTAACATTTAGTGGATGATTTGACTATATATGGTCATGTCGACCCCCCCCCCCCCGGGCCAATGATGGGCCAAGAGGGGGTGGGAAGGGGAGGGGCCCCAGGTGGACATATATATAGTTATGCTTCACAACCGTATTCTGCATGATCATGCCACTTCTGGGGTTTCTTGAAGCCTGAAAAATGTTTCAGGGGTTTCTTAATGGTAAAAAAATTGAGAAAGGCTGTTATAGAGACAGGGAACCCTTCAAACAGGACAGGATGCCGCTTGTGGAAGCCTTTCAGACCGTATAGGATGCTTCTCTTAAGTCAAATACGGTTTAGCAGCATCTCCTAAAGTTTGTATTTGTGATTATCTGGTTAGGAGGAAGCATTTGTTCAGCTCATGTTTGGTGGAATTGCCACTTGAGCCCCATTTTCTCCTCAAGGTCTCTTCTAGCGTGGGATGTAAAATGAGATTTGGTGAGATTCTTTAAAGTTCCACTGCTGAGACTCTTGCTGATCAAGGTGAAACTAAAGTGAACTGCAAAAGATGGGTGCACAGACCGAAAGTCTTCCGTGCCAATTTCCTGCTGCCAATGAAAGTCTTTTGATTCCTGTCAATCATATGATCAGAACACGCAGTCAAGCAACAGCCCTTTTATTTGAGTAGCATCTTCTCTTTTGGTCAATTCTCACCACCCCTTCTGCAAACGGGATGTGGTTGTAAGTAGGGTTGTCTGCAGAGGTGTCCGAATCGGCCGTTCCAGGCTGACATGGCCAGCTCCGTGCTGCGTCTGTGCGCTGAGTTATGCAGCTGTGCTCGCCCCCCCCCCCGCTGGAATGGCTGATTCGGACGTCCTAGTTTTAAGCCCTGGCGCAGGTATGATGCTGACGGGAGAGCTAAGCTTCTTTGGTTGCCCTACTGGGAAGATAGGTGGGGCATTAAAGGAATGATTGAATAAAACCAAATCAAGTCTTCCTTATTTCTCAGTGTGTTTAACAATTTAAAAAAAAAATTAAAATTAATTAACTATCAGCCATTTGGAAAACCCTTCCAGGGCCGTCAAGAAACCCCAGGGTTTCATGAAACCCTGGATGAGAAAGCATGGTGAGCACCTACATTAGTTTAGTTTTGATTTGTATACTGCCACTCATGAAAATTGCCATCCCGTGGCAGTTTATAATATAAAACAGTAAAAAAATCACAATAAAACCCCATAATGCCCCAATAAAAATTACCAAACAATAAAAAGAACAATAAAGAACAATAAATAGCGGCATAAAATGCAAAAAGAATCTCTCCGTTAAAAGAGTCTCTCATTAGCTATTGAGAGACAACTCTTGGAAAATAGACAAAAGGTTTTTTTTTTTTTGCCAAACGTTATTATGGAGCCAATTCTAAGTTTGAAATAAATTGAATCTCTTGTTAATTAGGCTTGCCCAGGGATGCTGGTGCCCATGGGGGTTTCCTGTAGAAGACAATTCTACAGCCTCGTTTTGGTTGCCATTTTACTGTTGGATACATCAGTGGATTCTGATTGGATTTTCATCTTGAACCTGCCACAGACAAGAAAACCATATCTGGACAAGGGGCAGATGTTCAGATGCTGGCCCAAGACTGTCTTTAAGAAAAAAAAAATCAATTCCAGATTCAGTAGGATTCAGCTAGCAAGGCTGACATAAAAACTGTTACCCCGGTGTTACATCTCAAGAGCCACAACCTAGATGAAAACTATTCCAAGCACTGAGAGAAGTAAACTTTAATAGACTGGCATTGAACTGCAAGATGTGAGCCACAGCCCCCGTTATAATGCGTGCTTCATCAACCCACATAACAACATGGTTGAGAGTGTGCCCAGGCAGCTTCCCAGATATTACAGTGGCTTATACTGCTATGATGCCATAGACAAATATCGTGCCAGCGTTTAGTACTGGAGGGCCAAAGTCTAAATTACGGTTGTCTCTTTCTCTGACAGCCAGTTTTGAGTATCAAAGCATTTGTTAGGAACACTGAGTATTTTTATTGAGAGCTTGTGCCCGGAAGGGATGGCTTGTATCAGAAATCAGAACAACAAAATACACTAATAAATCTTTATAAGCCACACAGATGCTTGCCTCCCTGCAGAGAATCTCAGGGCATGGCTTCAGACAACCAAACGTGTTCCTTCTACTCAGAGCGAGGACCCAGTAAAACTAGATTTCTTAAAACAGGCAAAGGCACAATAAAGACACTTTTCTTGGATGCTTCAGGATGCTTAGGGCTGATCCTGCGTTGAGCAGGAGGTTGGACTAGATGGCCTGTATGGCCCCTTCCAACTCTATGATTCTATGAAGACTCTGAGCCGCACACTCAAGATGAGCCACACACATGCGCGCACACCCACATAGGTGTGAGGTGTGGAGGTGTGATACCACTGGGCTTTGGACAGGGCATTCCTTTACGCAAAGATTTTACTGTGGGGTTATCTAAAGCCACACCTCCAGTTTGGAGAGCCAGTTTGGTGTAGTGATTAGGACTGCGGACTTCTAATCTGGCGAGCTGGGTTCGATTCTGTGCTTCCCAACATGCAGCCAGCTGGGTGACCTTGGGCTGGCCAAGGGACTGAGAAAGTTGTTCTGACCCAGCAGTGATATCAGGTCTCTCTCAGCCTCACCTACCTCACAGGGTGTCTCCTCCTTCTTCTCCTTCTTCTTCAGTCAGGCACATAGTTTAGAATCACTTGTGTGTGTGTTCATGTGTGAGGGTTTCTCCCAGTTTTTTTTTAACATCACAATTTGCTATATTTTATTTTGCAATTAAGAGCCTCTTGTGGTGCAGAGTGGTAAGGCAGCTGTCTGAAAGCTCTGTTCATGAAGCTGGGAGTTCAATCCCAGCAGCCGGCTCAAGGTTGACTCAGCCTTCCATCCTTCCGAGGTCGGTAAAATAAGTACCCAGCTTGCTGGGGGGCAAACGGTAATGACTGGGAAAGGCACTGGCAAACCACCCCGTATTGAGTCTGCCATGAAAACGCTAGAGAGCGTCACCTCAAGGGTCAGACATGACTCGGTGCTTGCACAGGGGATACCTTTACCTTTTTATTTTGCAATTTGGGCTTTAAAAAAACCAAAACCTGCAGAGCCAACATGCTAAAAATCATTTCACGCCCTTCCTCTGAAGAATACGTCCTACCACGTCTGGTGCTTCTTAGCATCCTGCTTGGGATTTTAGTTGTAAGGTGATGGCATCTCATAACAGTATTGCATGGTTATCTTAGAACCAAGGCAATTACTCCAGCTAATCCTTCTTCTAGTTGGGAGTTGCTTTGTGCAGCATATCTAGCCATGCAATCTAGAAGTATTATTTTATATTCTACTGAGTAGGTAGAGCTGACCGGCAACTTTTCCTGCATCCATATATATTTGTTCCATTTTGCCTTACCTTTGGAAGCTCATTTTAGGTTTTATTTCTAAGGACCAAAGACTTCCTTATGTTTCATCATCTTCAAGAGTCATTTCTTTTTCCTGTAACTATTGCGAAATTCTGTAATGAGAAAAGACAGAACTTCAGGAAGAGAGCTAAATATCCAACAGGTAGCCCGATGGACTCTATAACTTGCCCATGATCGCTTATCCAGTTTGGTCTAGTGGTTAGGAGCACTGACTTCTAATCTGCCATGCGGGGTTTGATTCTGCACTCCCCCACATGCAGCCAGCTGGGTGACCTTGGGCTGGCCACAGCAGTAATAAAACTGTTCTGACCGAGCAGTGATATCAGGGCTCTCTCAGCCTCACCCACCCCACTGGGTGTCTGTTGTGGGGAGAGGAAAGGGAAGGCGACTGTAAGCCGCTTTGAGACTCCTTCAGGTAGGGAAAAGTGGCATATAAGAACCAACTCTCCTTCTCCTCCTCCTCGATATTGCTTGCAATAATGCCTGAGTGGAAATTACAACATTCATGAAGGAAAGCAAGAGGGGAATGCCTTACATGCAAATGATAACTTTTTTTCTTTTTAAAACAGACTTGCTTTGCGTTTCCTCTCTTCCCCCTCCTCCATATTTTAGCGATACATTAAAAAGGGCATAATTTTATTCCTGCCAGAATATATATGAAATTGCAATCCACAATTACTCTTCAGTCCATGTAACAATTTCCCAGTGTTAGCCTACTGGAATTAAAAATGAGGAATTAATATATTGCAAACATTTCTTTCCTGACAAAAAAGCCAGAACAGCTCCTTTGAATGGCTCCTTTGAAGGCTGGACTCTGAGGCATTATACAATTTTGAAGTCCCACCTCCAGACCTCCAGGAATATTTCCAACCCAGGGGTAGCTAACCTCCAGGTGGAGCCTGGAGAGCTCCTGGAATTACAGCTCACCTGCAGAGTATAAAGATCAGCTCCCAAGGCAGAAAGGGCTACTTTGGAGAGGGTTGTGGTAGAGAAGAACCATTTAAGGCCTCCCACACAGGTTGTTGTTGTTGAATTTAAAGACTTGAGGCCTACTGCAGAGGGTTGTTGTGCAGATGAAAAAGGAGCCAAAAAAAACATTTTTCTCTGCAGAATAACGCTGTGCAGTGGCCTCAAACCTGCAGAGAGTTGCAAAGAAGAAAGACACATGGCTTGGCTGTGTCTACCCAGCGGCCAGAACAGTATTTTAAGTGAGAAGGGGCTTTTCTGTGGCCTCCCTGTCAGGCAACTGTTTGGCAGAAGGGGAAAGTCCCCCCCCCTCAAAAGGAAGGCCCTCAGGCTCCCCTGCATTGCTCTTGGAAAGGCCTCCCTCCCCTCAGTCAGGGCCTGTCAGAGGCTCCTTCACAGCAGGCCTGAAGGGAGGGGGGGAGCACTCTGCAGCCTCCTGCCAGCTCTGTCAGGGTTCTGAGGCAATTTGCAGTTGGACATGACAGTTAGGATAGCCTTGGGGCGAAAAGGGCTGGCACAGCCTGTTCAAGCCTCACAGACTGGCAGCCATTTCTCCAGATTGCCCCTGGCTGGATGGAATTTTGGTCTGTCCTGGTGAGGGGCCAATAGGAAGGCGCTTCGCACCTTCCGATTGGCCCCTCCGCATGTCAGTCCAAGGCCATGGGACCAATTGTTGCCCTTCCTCATAACGGACTGAGCCCACCCCAATACCCCTTACTGTTTTATTAAGAGGGAAAAGATATTAAGAGGGAAAAGATATTGGCCAAGCTCATTGGATTCAGGAATACAATGGGTGCTAGATTGGGGTGGTGGGGTGGAAAAACTCTGTGGACAGCCTCCCCCTTCCCTCAGGACCTGGAAAGGCTGCAGGCAGCTGTTAGGGAAATCACTGGCAGGGGCAGCTCTCACACAGCAGGGATCTGCAGCCTCCGAGCCTCAGAGGGAAGTGGGAGGGGGTGGTCAGGGGGTGGGTTTCCCGCCTGCGCCCCTAACTTCTTGCCACCCACTGGGGGTGCTGCCAGCAACAGCTGTGCAGTGCCACGCTGAGGAGGAGCCCCAACCATGGTGGCTGCTGGAGAGCACCAAAGGTGAGCAGGCGGCATAGTGGCAGGCAAGCCCCCGAGGCAGCCAGCAGCCAGGGAGGAGGACAAGGAGGAGCCACGGCCCGGTACCGACTGATCCACGGACCGGTCCCGGTCCCTGGACCGGGGGTTGGGGACCACTGCCTTACATGAACACTTGGAGGTCTGAAAAAACACAGTGTGAAAGGAAAATGCTCCCAACATCTCTCCTAACTGATCATTGATGTAGTATGGACATCACAAGTAGATATGTAAACAGTCCAATATCCCCTTCTCTCTTCTTCTACCCGGTTACCAGGCACTAATCTGTGCAGAAATCACCTCCCTCTAGAGGGCACTGTTGCCAGATCAGGACCCACCATGCAGGAAAAGCAAGCCACAAATGTGCTCAAAATAATGACAATACTTTCTGGCAGCCATTTGCCTGAAGGTGGTGGTATGTTTTGTGCTTCGGTGCATTCAGGAGCCTTCACCAGTAACCATGGACACATAAGGTTCTCCCTTAGTAGTACAACCTTGTAAAATCATATACCTAGAACTAGAACATTGGTATTGTTACATTTTTTCCTCCCTCCACCATTCAAAGTGGTGGCAGGCAATAGCGATGTTTGGTGGGAGAACTCCCACCATAGAAGGAGGCCTAGATGCACCAGATCAGGTATATTTCCTTTGTACATCTGCATCTTTAGGACTGCTCCATAGCAGTGGTCCCCAACCCCCAGTCCGAGGACCGGTCCCGGTCCCAGACCGGTCCCGGTTCCAGCCCCAACCCCCAGTCCGAGGACCGGTCCCGGTCAGTTGGTACCAGTTCGTGACTCCTCCTCATCCTCCTCCCCAGCTGCTGCCTCGGGGGCTGCCCTGCCACTCTGCCGCCGGCTCACCTTTGGTGCTCTCCAGTGGCCGCCATGGCTGGGGCTTCCCCTTGGCGTGGCACTGCACAGCTGCTACTGGCAGCGCCCCCCAGCAGGCGGCGGGAAGTTAGGGGTGTCGGCGGGAAAGAAAGTGTAGTGGGGGTTCAGGCGGTGGCGACGTCCATTGGCAAAAGACTACCCTCCCCCAGGCCTCAGTAAAATTGTCAAGCGTTGACCGGTCCCCGGTGATAAAAAGGTTGGGGACCACTGCTCCATAGGGAGGAATTTTGAGCATCCAAACCAGCACTTAGCACCTTTTATGTAGGAGATGAAAGAGATGGTAAGAAAGAGCTTGCTTCTGACTGCATGGAGAAAGCATTGCTCTCATCACTGAGTAACAATAGCTACCCTTTGGCGTCAATGAGACTTGGGGGGGGGGGGGAACTGCTCAGAAAACACACCGAAAATGCACCTGAAGCTAGGAAGCGGCACACAGAACTGTGCCGGTCTGCCTTCAGTTCTATTTGTGTACTACTCAGTGCTGTCATTTACTTCCTGTCAAATTAAAAGCAGCTATAGCATCCGTTGCCTTGTATAAAATCTAAAAAAATCAATGGCATATGTACCTGCTTAAAGGCCACAGTATAACGCGAGCATGCAAAATAATTAGGGCATTTATCTTTGGAGAGAAAGCTGCCTAAATTGAACTTCATTTCCTAGTTCTGGGCCCATTTTGAAAGTCATATTGAACTGCCACATTATTCATGGGGCCAATTAAACCATTTCGTTTGTGACGCTCACTCAGCTGGCGTAAGAAAATCTCCGCCATCTCCTGGCATCTAGAACGCTTTGCTGGCACTAAGCTTCCATTTCCTTTTCATCTCAAATGTATTCACTTATTTGAATTTGGGCTAAATCCTATACCTTATTTCTCAGCATGGATATCTGATAAACAAAGAAATTCTATCTTTCTTCTAACTGATATCTCTGCGTTTCTTACTTCACGTGATGCTTTAGTTTTTGAAAGTGTGTATATAAGTAGCATATACCATATGTAACCAATAGAAATAATAGAGACCTGTTCATTTATAGGTGTGCAGCTATAAGGGGCTTTCTCTCCTACTTATGCCCATAGTTTTCCTGTTTCTTGTAACTTGTTCTCTCTCGTGGTTTCATAGCCTTCCGGGAAGCACAAGCAGAAGATACCACATGGCACCACCATTGTGGGGACCATCCTGTAGATTCCAGCGGATCGTGGCCTTGATGTTTCCAATCATAAGGAAGCAAGAGTACCCATCAGCTGTTACTTCCTCCTAGTTGTTGAACAAATTCTTTCTACAAATTTCTCCAATTAGAGATAAAAGGAAGCAAATCTGAAGAGACAGAGAAAAAAGTGGGAGCGAGAAGAAAATTCTCACTCGTTTGCTTTGAAATCCAACATGGTCAGTAACCATTTGGTAAATGGCCCAATGTATTCACCCACTGTTTGGAAATTCTTCTGTCATGGTATTGAGCCAACTGGAAAAGGTGGACTATAAAAATGAAGTTATTATAATACTAGCAGAAAAGCCTGTTGCAGTGTTCATGTAGCGGGCGCTAGCGGGGATAGTTGTTTGTGGAGGGGAGGTTGTCGGTTTGCGCTGGGGAAGGTATCAGGGCAGTTGTGGGGCTGTGTAAGGAGGTAGGATCTGTATCTCGCAAGGATCTGTACACCGGGCAGGCAGTGTACATCCTGGTTTGACGTTTCGTGGTGGGGTAGCTTGGAATGTAGAGTGGCATGTAGTTGGGAGTGGCAGCGGCGGTGTCAGTGGTGTTTTGGGGGGGTTGGGAGAAGCGGCGGGCAGGTGGAGCAGTTGTCACCATGCGTTGGGGAAGGTAGCCGGGCAGTTGCGGGGCTACATGGGGGCGGGGGGTTCCCTGTCTTGTTAGGGGCCGGCCCAATCAGGGTGCAGCCAGTTTTGCCGGAATAGAGTTTGGGCAGTTTTCGTGGGACTTGACACACTCCACCCACAGGTCAGTTTCAGAAATATATAAGGGAACCATGGATAAGGTTTATTATTGTCAGTACAGGAGGGAACCCTGCTTAGGGCTGATCCTGCGTTGAGCAGGGGGTTGGACTAGATGGCCTGTATGGCCCCTTCCAACTCTATGATTCTATGAACCCAAGAAGCTCCTACTATCTGTTGACTCTTGTGCTGTCTGTGATGGTAATCTGTTTCCTTCCTGTCCCTTAATGGTGAGGCGAAGGACATTCTGCAACAGTGGCTCTCTGCTGCAGGCCTTTCAGGATCTCTGTTCCTTCCTATTCCTTCCTTCTCGTTCCTGAGTAATCTCTCTCAAGGTCACAGGGAACCTTTCCTGCTTTCAAAGTTAATATTTCGCTTCTTTGTGGGGAAATCCCCAGTTTGCTCCAAGCTCTCTCTTGCCTGCAGGCCATTTTATTCTTCAGTTCTTCTTTCCTAGGTTTTATCATTGTTCCGGTGGCCACCTGCAAAACGTTTGTTTATCCATCAACTTTTGAAGCCTTCACCATTTTTTCTTCCCAGCACTTTTTTTGCCCGCCTTTCTTATCGGACCTGCTTGTGTGTATGAAAGCGAAAATAGGAAGGGGGGAATTATTTCCCTCTTAATGTTTTATGCTTAGAAAGGAAGGCTCAAGAACACAGCGTCTTGACGTATGAGCCCCCCCCCCCAAATACTTCAGGAAAGCTAACAATGAACCCCAAACACTAGATTTTTAATATTAATTATCTACTCATTTATAGTGGTTCACTGTTTGCAGCCACATCTTTCTCGAAATAGGGCTAGGGGTAGGGGGGAAAGGGAAATACAATTTTCTGAACATTGCCCCCCCCCCAAAAAAGGTGCCACAAGAGTTTTCAGAGAGGCTTGGCATGCTGGTTTCTCCATTTTAACTGAGCTCCATTGTCTTTTTCAAACACTGAAGGAAATAATCCATTGACCCCGAAGCACAATTCAGCATCACATATTGCTACAATATAGGATGCTGGTGGCAGGGCCTGGGGGCTATAAACAATTGCCAATGAAGTCTCCGCTCGTAAGCATACATCTGAGGAAATAACATTGCTGCCGCATTTATTTTGGAATGGAACTATTCATGTTTGCACAGAGGTATACCCCACCATGGGGAAGGCACTGGCTAACCACCCCGTATTGAGTCTGCCGTGAAAACGCCAGAGGGCGTCACCCCAAGGGTCAGAAATAACCCGGTACTTGCACAGGTTATACCACACCCATTTCACTGACCCTGTACGTGCAGATGTATAATGGAATCAATTAGGACCAACAGCAGAAATGAAGAATCAGTCTGCTTTGTGTGACATTTTTTTTAAGAATACAATTGGCTGTCACCCATTCTTCCCTGGTTTGCATTTTTAAAAACTGAAATCTCATAGGATAGGGGAAGGCATTGGGCAGGGTATATGAAGGGAGGTTGGCCAAGCTATCTCTTATATGTATGTGAGCTCCCAGTTATGTTGGTCAAGTATCAGATGTAAATCTGGGGGTGATGGTAGATGTCTCATTGTAATCCTTACAACCTGCAAAGCAGGTTTTATTATTGTGATAGGTTAGTATTCTTATGTTTATATCACCAACAGGAGCCTAAGGTGAGAGAAAACCAATTGGGGAGTAGCCATGGCTCAGCGATGGAGCATCTGGTTGCCATGCAGAAAGTTCCAGGTTCAGTCCCCCATAACTCCAGCTCAAAAGTTCAGGTAGTAGGTGAACTGGGACCCTGAAGAGCCACTCCCAGCCGGAGTAGTTATTATTGACCATGGTTACTATAGACCAGGGGTAGTCAAACTGCGACCCTCCAGATGTCCATGGACTACAATTCCCAGGAGCCCTTGCCAGCATTCGCCAGCGAATGCTGGCAAGGGCTCCTGGGAATTGTAGTCCATGGACATCTGGAGGGCCGCAGTTTGACTACCCCTGCTATAGACCAATGGTCATTCAGTATAAGGCTATGGCGTATATGCCATATGAGCCTCAGCAACAGATCAGTTCTCAGAACAGACCAGAATAAAACCATTTTTGTTTCGCTGATCAGTCTTTTAGATACCTTATTGTTTCGCTGGTCAGTCTTTTAGATACAATGCTATACACCAGCCCTTACTAAAATAAGGCATAGTTAAATGGATCCCGTGTCTTTATTAGTCCACCTAGGTATGATAAATGAGAGAACACATTTGCACCTCCGAGTACATCAGATGCCAGAATCAGTGTCAACTTATCCAGTGGAAAAGTTAATTCTGTACTGCTTTCGGTTTAGAAAAACAAAAATGAAAATGAAATAATTGTTATGGGGTTTACCCCTCCATTTTATCTGATGAGAACGTTTTAGGTGAAACTTTTGTATTTTTTTTCTTAAATCAAGATTTCTTTTGATGCCATGTGCATGTCAGATCTCCGGGTACACGCTTGGGTTAGAGGCTGTCTGTTCAAACATTCCACATTAACAAATGAATCCTCTGGAAACCTTATTGTCAGTTCTTCAGAGACAGGCACAAATAACATTTATTTGATGTTAGCAGGGGGAAACGCTTTCATGTGTTTATGTTTGAACCCATCATTGGAATAGAAAGACATGAAGGATGTGAATCTTCTGACTTTTCTCGGCTCTTCTGATCTCTCTGTAGTCTTTTGTTCTATCATTGTTCTACAGAATGTGTATATTATGTAGAGCCCACACTACAGTTAAGTATCCATTGCTCTTTTATGGGCTCCTTTTTCTCTTTTCAAAAGGGACTTATCTCTTCCTCTTGAATTTATTTGCCTCCAATTAAAACTTCTTTCCTCCTTGAAATCATTTGGGAGGAAGATCTGCTCCAAAGCTCTGCCCATTCACTGAAAGAAAGATACTGCAAAGAATGGAATTCAAGAGATGGAGCACAGAAGGGAAAACTACATTTATTACTTTGGGAGGGCCAAGATCAACCTTTGACACCGGCAACAAAAGACATGGGTGCCTACCTTTTCCTCCTTTCAAAGAACAGTTTCTTATTTAATATTAAAATGAAGCAATCCCATATTTTATTTGATGTTCCGTAACTGCAAAAAAGCAGCTTTAGTTGAATATAGAACAGTATATTCTAATAAAATTAATGTTCTGCAGAATTTGTTAAGGGCTCCCAGTGTGTGGATATTTTTATTTGCAGAGGAGTGAACACATGGTTTTATTAAGCCACTGATAGAGCATATATGGCTGGTGGGCACCTTTCAACTTGATGGATCACAGTGGTATCTGTTAGTTCAGTAATCCTGGCATGATCCCTAGAAGGCAGACTGTTATTACCATCGCCTGCACGTTACATGATTGAGGGATAGCTGCTTGCTTGAAGCCACAAAGTCATGGTTGAGATGAGATTTGAGTCAGATGCTATCCAGCATGCAACTTATTGACCGTTTCTGCACTAGGGATAGTGTTCGGATGTGCATTTTTAAAGGATCGAGTTTTTTGTCTGTTTCCAGGATGATGGGAGGTTGCCCCTGTTGGACTCGGTGTGGAAAGCATGGCATGAATTTTAGCCTGGGAAATGAAGGGAGGAAAGCCCAAATGTGAAAATGCTAGAGTCAACATACAGCATCCAAAGGAAATCCAAAGCGAGGCTAAAACAAGGTATGTCTCCTAATGTGGAAATGATCCTTCTCTTAATATGTTATGTTGGTCTGTAAGCGGCACGGAAGACCTGCTTCCCCACTGATTGTTTGCAACATCTTCCACCAAATGGCTCGGTAGGACTCAAAAGGAATGGGGGGGGGGGAAAGGATGCTGGGAAGTTGGTGACGGCTTTCAAGAAGGCCAGCACAACAGGAAAGTGAGATGCAGCAAGTGCTGCTGAAGCTGGACTGGGGAGTGAGGCTCTGGGGAAGGGGCTGGCACTCAGCAGGAGAGTTGGTAGGATTCTGCCAGAAGGCAGCACTAGGCATGTGGGGCTTGGCTGAAAGCTTTGGGGAATCCTGGTAGCAGGAATATAAACAAAGTAAATGAGCCTATGGGAAAGTGAACCCTGAAAGCCCAGAGAGAGAAGTCTGAGATTCTGGGTTTGTGTCTTAGGCCCTGATAATCATGGAGAGGAGTGCACCTGCCGGGTCACAAGGCCCAAATTTCAATTGATTTCAAGAAGTTTTAGTATGCATATACATACAGCAACATAACAATCTAAACAGGCTTTCTCAAACCCTGGGGTTTCTTGATGGCCCTGAAAGGGTTTTTGGAATGGTGGGAGTCAGTTAATTCTTTGGTCTTGCGATGGTTTATACAAAATAAAAACAGTAAGAATACAATGAAACCCCATAAAACACCCCTTACAGCACGATAGCAAATAGTAAAATAGATGGTGACCTCTCACTCAACTTGCCTAATATCCATCTCCTCCCCTTAGCCCGAAGGCCAAGCAGTCTTCTGCTGGGAGCTAGGAGCCAGATCTGATGGGCATTGAGAGCAACTTTGAGAGCATTGTTAATCAGCATAGCCAATGGATAGAAGAGGGGAGAGATGATCCTGTTGCTAATTATTGCTACTTTAAACAAGTGCCAGTGATCAATATGGTAAGCAGCGACTGGTATCTAGGAACAATGGCTCTGTGCTGTAGGGCAGGGTAGTCAACCTGTGGTCCTCGAGATGTCCATGGAATACAATTCCCAAGAGCTCATGGGAATTGTAGTCCATGAACATCTGGAGGACCACAGGTTGACTACCCCTGCTGTAGGGCACAGTGCTCACCACTTCCAATCTATCACACCGCACTCCTGTGCTTGTTGGAGGTAAGTAACATCTGGAAGAGCTCTGTGTAACTCCAGGAAACAGCACAAACAGCATCCCTGAGATCTTTACAGATCTTTTACAGCTTTATAAGCCCATCCATCCAGCCTGTTCTAACAATCAACAATGTGTTTAAAGGATCCAAGCCAACTTGGCATGCCTAGTTGTCATTTACAAGGCCATGGAGCATTTACCTCCCTGAAACTCCTAGTAAAATCCGAAAATACTTCAGCGAAAAACAAAACACAGAGCGACAACTTCCCATTCCTTTGCACCACAGAGCGTTTTTTTTCCAACCGTCGGCTGACCTAGTTGAGAAGAAACTTGGCAGGAAATCTGAAGATTGTGTTTGCTTTCAGCGAGCGAGCCAAGTGGGAAGCAGACATATTAGACGAACTCTTCTCAGCTCCGTGGTCCTACCCTGACTTAATTGTACTGCAGCAGTGAAGCATTCAAAAGGGGGTCCCACTGAGAGATAATAGCACAAAAGCAGATCTTCTATGCCACAGCCACAGCAACCCTTGGTGACGACTTTGCTTGGGAATTATATCTTCAGAAAAATGTAACTAAAGCATGTACAAGGTGGTTGGGCTGCCAACGTTCTTATACATCTGTAGGAACGACGTGAAGCCTAGTCGTGGGTTGGCTGCAATTTTGATTGCCGTGTTAGGTTTCTCAACGTTTGACGTGCAGAAGAGCATGAAGAGACGTACCTCTTCAGAAAGTCATCCTTGGACACAACCGCAATAATGTTGGCTCCGCAAACATGTCAGCTAGAACAGCATATGTTAGCTTTAGACTAATGCGGCATGCTGAAAGGAAAAGATGGCAATGAAGATGGGTCTCTCTCTCCCTCTGGTTTGCCAAAATAAGAAAATCTGGGATATAGTTGCTTCCTTGGAAGCTTTTAAAGGCCCATATGTGTGTCAAGTGTGTGCCAAGGACAAGATGAAACACAAAGGTTATTAACCCAGGCAAGAAAAGTCTGCGTAGCAGCCAAACCATAAGATCTTGGTTGTCCCAAGGAGGGTTACATGAAGCCCTGCAAAAGATGGCAAGGCAGAAAGATGAGGCTTCTCGTGAATAGTTCTGGTATTTCTGAAGATGAGGACGGATGGCACAGGGCACAGATGTACTTCTGAAGCTGCCTTATACTGAGTCAGACTGTTGGCCTATCCTTCTCTTAATATCCAATCCCCCTGGAGAAAAGGGTTACTTGGGATGGGGGACTCTCTGGTTTTGCATCCCATGAAGGCGCAGGGATGCCAGGCTCCAGGTGGGAAACAAAGAGAAATGCTGAGTGGCAGTAATTTCTAATAACAATAAACATCAAATAATTCATAAACTTGTCACAGTTTCTTCCTTCAATTAAAATATTTGATAGCAAAATTTGCTTGAAGAACCGAAAACATTTCAGTCTGTACGTTCTTCAGTTCAGTATCAGAGTAACTCAAAAAAAGTAACTCAAAAGTTATATGCGACCATCAAACATGAAAACATTGTTTGACAAAGAACTTACAGAGGGTTTTTCAATTACTGCCCATAACTCAACTTTTTTACCATTGAGAAGCCCCTGAAATATTCTTCAGGCTTCTAGAAACCTCACTGACACTGTTCAGGGATGCCAGACTCCAGGTGGGACCTGGAGAACCCCCAGAATGAAATCACCTCTCCAGACTGCATAGATCAGTTCCCCTGGAGGAAATCATGGTCCAGTAGCACCTTTAAGACCAACAAAGATTTATTCAAGAGACGCACATAGTCTGACTATGATCTGAGGAAGAGTGCTTGCACTCGAAAGCTCACGTCTTGAATAAATCTTTGTTGGTTTTAAAGGTGCTGCTGGACTCCGGTTTTATTGTGCTACTTCAGACTAACACGGCTGCTCATTTGAATCTATCCCTGGAGGAAAGGGCTGCTTGGGATGGCGCGCTGTATAACACTCTCCTCTACACAGAGAGAGAACACAGAAGATAAAAGTATTCCTCCCTTCTCAACTTGCACAGCTTGTTAATTATACAATCACCTCTCCATGTAGGAAATACCTGAGTGTCTTTCCTCCTTGGATTGCTTTGAGAAGCCATTGGCCAGAGAAGGTCCAAATGTAAAGGAAAAGAAACCAATGAGCAAGTCAAAAAAGACTTACCCCATCCTCCTGCAACAGCTTCTTCTGCTTGTGCTCTAGCTACTTCTCTTTAAGGCAATGGCAATTTGTACAGCTTGATGTAGTGGCTAAGAGTAGCAGCTTCTAAAGTGGTGAGCTGGATTCCCTGTTCCTCTAATAGGGTGACCTGTTTCTCTCAGAGCTCTCAGCCTCATCTGCCTCACAGGGCACCTGTTGTGGGGAGAGGAAGTAAAGGCAAATATAAGCCACTCTACTCCTTTGGGCAATGAAAAGCAGGCTATAAAGACCAACTCTTCTACTGGGAAGCAGTGTCTCCCCTCTCCACATGTCCCCATGGCACTTCTGTACCCCCCTCTACAGTTTCCTCAAATTTGCTTTCTTGTGATGGTCTTGGAAAGGTTGCAAAAGACCAAGGTACTATCCATATGGAAAGGGAAAGTCTACATCTTCCCAGTTCCACCCACATCAGCATTATTTTCCCTGTTACGATTATCTGTGATGGCTATCCTCAAAGCATTCCTCCCTTTTCAGATTGCAAACTGCAAACTTTACATGGCTTACTCATGAGTAAACATTCCCAGGGCAGAGGCTTTTCCTGGGCACCCTGGGTCCCTGAGGGCCATTTCTGAGCCACCTGCAGCCCCCCTCCCCCCTCCAGAAGGCACACAGAGGCTGCCCCAGTTCCTCCACCCATGTCCTCTGAGTTGAAAAAGGCTAGGAGGCCAGGGCAACTTACTGACAGCAGGACATGCTCTGAGGCTGGCTCCTCTTCCACCCAGCAAACATCTGAACCTGGCAGGAAGTTGGAGCTGGAGAGCTGAGCCCTTCCTGATTGAGGGCTGCCTCCTGATTGGGGCTAAACTATAAGGGCGGGCCATTCTTAGATGAAGGACAATCAGTCAGTTGGTGAGCAGTCAGTTTGGATTTTATAAGAAGAAGAGTTGGTTCTTATATGCTGCGTTTCCCTACCCGAAGGAGGCTCAAAGTCGCCTTCCCATTCCTCTTCCCACAACAGACACCCTGTGAGGTGGGTGAGGCTGAGAGAGCCCTGATATCACTGTTCGGTCAGGACAGCTTTATCAGTGCTGTGGTGAGCCCAAGGTTACCCAGCTGGCTGCATGTGGGGGAGTGCAGAATCAAACCTGGCATGCCAGATTAGAAGTCCACACTCCTAACCACTACACCAAACTGGCATTAGGTTTACTAATGATACTGATGATATGGGGTTGAATCCATGCTAAATATGTAATTGCTGTTGATAGTCGCTTTCTGCACTAACCCCCCCCCCCATGTTACTTATAAGGGTCTCCTATCCCCTAGGAGAAATGTTTCGTGGAGATCAGTGGGTAGAGGGAAGAAAGTTTCATTTTGTCATTCAATAATTTAGCCTGAATCCAATCCATGGCCTATTTTATTTGTTTGTTTATTCATTTATTACATTTATATACCACCCTCCCCTAAAGCTCAGGACAAAAGAAGAACTCAGTGACTATGTTGAATGAAAGTCAACAATAATGATAATAACAATAAACAGAGAAAAAATAACATTCTAACAGAGTAAACAATCTAACAGAACCATGATTGCTCAGTTCAGGTGTATGGATTTGGGGGCAGCTGATTCTATAGGGCTGGAATGTAAAAGTCCTAGATCTGGAAGGGACTTTGTATTAGAGATTAGAAAGAAACTTCTTCATTAGTTAATTCTGGACAGCAACCGGCAGAACAAGGATGGGAAGAAACCGGGGAGGGGGGGGGAGAGCTGCTCATAGAACTAGAAAAAGACCAATGCCACATTAGACCTGAATTTCTGGTATTCCGTTCAAAATTGCCACTGAAAATGGCATCTTTGGATGCAGAGGAGCATCCTTCTCCCTTTCCAAAACCCCTTTACTTTTGAAATAGAAGTGAAACCCAATCAGAGTCTCAAGGGTTGAGCTATTGGGTCCCAGCAACCGACCTGCATGTGTTCTGGCTGGGGTTGGTGCAGTCAGCATCCAGTGTAGCTTGCAAGCTATTCAGAACATTTTATAGCATTCTCCCTCCTAGGAATATATATGATCTCCAATCCACCACCTCCTGTACTCTCATAACAACCCAGTGAAGTAAATTAATTTGAGATAGAATGGCTGGTCCAAGGTTACTGCAAGAATTTCTTTTCTTGTTGGGGGATTTGTCCCAGTCTCCATGGCCCCTGCCTAGCCCCCTAACAGCTAATACGATATTGGGTCAAATAACACACCGGGGAATAAACACAGTAAGTTCCTTGTCATCTCTCAGGAAGAGATGTTTCCCTCACGGATAGATTTTCAGTATTGCAACTATTCATCTTAGAACAGGTCTAGGTGATGGTTCATTGTTTCCACCCTCCAATTCCTCTTGGCATGTTCCCATTCCCCTTGGTAATATTTAGAAACATTTATTCTATGAAAAGGCATTACGTTTATAGTTCTGTACCCCATTGAGGAGGAGGAAGGGCAAGAAAACTCACAATAGGATGTCATCAGGTGAGTTCTTGTAGATGTTACCTCATTAAGGGGTGTATGCCTGCAGCTGTAGCACTGCAGAGCTGCAATCTCATCATGCAGAAAAGGCTGCATTGCAAGGTAAGCCTTGACATTGATCCTCAAAGAGGAAATAATTACAGTTAAACTAAGTAGTAGAGCCTTTTATATTTGTGAATCAGGCTTGAACACACAATTTTCTTTGAGATGTACAAATGTGTGCCCTTGAGAACTTTCACTGACTTTTAATTAAAGCTGTCAACTCACTAATGAATTGCAGTCAATCATCTCTGGCTTTTAATGATCAATCAACTAATCAAGGAAACTCACCACAAACTATTAACAGAATTTCAGCACAAGGCATCTTTTGTAGGCATCTAGATCCTGGGGAAACACGCCCATCTGTTCTTCCAGAGCTAGAGAAGTCTTCTTAGCAACGATGAAATTGCTGGAATTACCTGAAGCTATCATTTCTGCAGGTACTCCAAGGCGGTATAGATTTTGGTATTATTGGACCCTTGGCTGCTGCTTCTCTTAAATTGCCTGGTCTCTTCCTGGGGAGTTTACAAGTCAAGATTAGATGGGCAATAATGAGGAATTGATCAAAGATGTATAGAAAGGTGTGAAGATGGAGGAGGAGGAATCTTCAAAGGCAACATGGGAGAGTTAGGAAGATTCTAGTAAAAAAATAAGCCTTGGATGGTCTCAGCT
Source organism: Paroedura picta (assembly GCF_049243985.1). Lineage (NCBI taxonomy): Eukaryota > Metazoa > Chordata > Lepidosauria > Squamata > Gekkonidae > Paroedura > Paroedura picta. Next base: position 171,754,477 of record NC_135369.1, on the reverse strand, counting down.
AATTTGATCTGGTCAGATCTCAGAAGCTAAACAGTGTCAGCCCTGGTTAGTATTTGGATGAGAGATGACCAAAGAAATCCAGCGTCAATACATCGAGGCAGGCAATGGCAAAACTCTTTGTCTCTGGCCTTGAAAATTCTACAGGATTAGCATAAATCATATAGGGTGGCACTTTTTGCTCTGGCTGCCAGGAAGATTCGAGCTAATGCATTTTTACAGGAGCCTCCACCTTTATACACCACTTTATCCCTTTTATTGTAACTTAGTTGTCCATGTTTACATTTTTAGGTACACAATATTGGAGAAATATTGTTTTATTTATTTATATTTGCACCATATTGTTTTAATTGTGTTTTGTAATGGCCTTTGACTACATACAATAAATGTGATCGTATCGTATTAGCATAAATCATCTACATTTTGATGGCACTTTACACACAATTGTGCACAGAGTAGTATTTATAAAAGCAGAGTGTTTTAGACTATAAAGGTTTGTGCTAAGGACGCTTGAATCATGAACCAATATGAACTGGGAGGTTTGTTTGCGCAATAGCCCAGTTTAAAGTTTAAACCCTTTCTTTCTACTGCCTGCAGCTTCTCATGGGGAGCGAAGAACACAAACAGCTGAGCAGTGGGGAGGCAGCTGCTTGGTTTATAGTCCTCTGCTTTCAGCTTCCCACAGCTTTTCACCAGGAGCATAATACAGGGGCTTAAACCCCTGCTTTCTGCTTGTTATAAACTGCATCAGAATCCATGAAATTTCATCGTGGCTCTTCAGTTTGTGAACATTCTTTGCAGACAATGACCTGGCTAACGTTCGTGATAAATTTTAGTTCCTCAGCTGGTTGGTGCCCATCTGTGAAGCAAAGTTTCTTCCTCCTTCTTCTGCCACTCAACCCCGTCTTTCTTTCTCCCTCTGCCAGGCCTCAGCTTGGAATGCCAAGCCTGCTGGGGAGAAATTTAAAGACCCTGCCAACAGGACTCTGCAACTTCAGATGGGTCTGCTGAATCAAGCCTGAATTGATTTGGGCTTCTCCGATTCGGCACATTTAAACTAATGGGGATCATGATTCGGCTCGGATAAGCCCCTCCAAAAATCAGAATCAGCATTGATTCAAGTTTTTTCTGGCCTATCCAAGCCAAATCGCACACCCCTTGCTCACAAAAAGTAACACTGTGAATTAGATCCATAAGCTGCTGACCCCCGCTTCACTCTATCAAAAAATCTCTTTTGTAGCTTAGATGTTCAACAATGTTAGCTTTCTTAATTGGCTGATCTGTGGAACTTCTGAAGTAGGTGTAACATAGTGATAATTGTCGGGCTGGATCTGGGACAACTGGGATTGAATCCCTTCTTTGCTACAGGAGCTTGCTTGGTGACCTTGGGCCCATCGCGATTGCTCAGCCTCCCTTTGAGGGAGAAAAGTGGAAAATAAGCATGATAAGCATCAACATTCCTCCAATATATTACATTTTCAGCTGCAGTCAAGATGCAGAGTCAAGTTCTATCTGTGGAGCAATGCAGAAATTGGTTATCGTGTTATGCCTGGGAGGTCCAAGTCCCTGCTGAGCCATGAAGCTTACTGGATAAGCATGATCCAATTGCTCTTTCAGTGGGATCGACCTCAGAGCATTGCTGTGGGGACAAAATGGGGGAGCAGAGAGTTGTGTATTCTCTTACGAACTCCTTGGAAAAGGGGCAGGGTAAAAATGGTTAGTTAACTAGATAGCATCAACTTTCAGAATCAGAAAGACAGGTCTGTACAAAGGAAAACAGTTCCAGTTTCCAGTTCGAACTGCCTAACAGTATCATCTGTTTTATAGCCAATAAGACAGTCCTATAGTGTGCTGGAATCAACTTCTCTTGCCTCACAAATTCCCATTCTGTTCAAATCCAATTGTGGGTAGCAAATTAACTACTTTTAATGTTGGTGTGGCACTGTCCTTCATACTGGCAGAACCAAAGTGACTGAAGAATTCATTCTTGCCAGCATGGTATACTGATTAGGCATGGTAGCCTAAATCCGGCGAGCCAGGTTTGATTCCCTGCTCCTCCACATGTAGCCAGCTAGGTGACTTTGGGTTCGTCACAGCCCTGTTATTGCCGTTCTGACAGTCCTGTCAAGTTCTCTCAGCCTCACCTACCTCACTTGGTGTCTGTTGTGGGGAGAGGAAGGGGAGGCAGCTGCTCCCAATTTCCATGATCTTCTCCTCAGGGCTTGATGTAGTGGTTAAGAGCAGTGGCCTCTAATCTGGAGAGCCGGGTTTGATTCCTCACACCTGCTCCACATGCAGCCAGTAGGGTGACCTTGGGCTAGTTACAGTTCTCTTAGAGATGTTCTCACTGAGCAGTCCACTCTCAGCCTCACCTACCTCACTGGGTGTCTGTTGTGGGGAGAGAAAAGGGAGGCAGCTGCTCTGAGACTCCTTCGGGCAGTGAATAGCAGGATCTAAAACCTCTCTTCTTCTTTCTGAATATTTGTAAGTCATATAAAATATAATATATTCACTAGCTGTTGTGCTCTCCCCACTTGTCACTATTCTGGGCCCATTTGTGCGCTTTTTTTTTTTAGAAGCAGTCCCCCAAAGTCATGTAGGACCATTTTATTGATTGATTTGATTAGATTGATGATTTTTATACTGTCTTCCTGGCAGGCCAGCTCAGGGCAGTTCACAACATCTATGTAAACAATGGTTCAAATACAATAATTTGCTGGCGTATAAGACGACTATGAGCCTCTTGTGGCGCAGAGTGGTAAGGCAGCTGTCTGAAAGCTCTGACCATGAGGCTGGAAGTTCCCAGCAGCCGGCTCAAGGTTGACTCAGCCTTCCATCCTTCCGAGGTCGGTAAAATGAGTGCCCAGCTTGCTGCTGGGGGGTAAACGGTCATGACTGGGGAAGGCACTGGCAAACCACCCCGTATTGAGTCTGCTATGAAAACGCTTGAGGGCGTCACCCCAAGGGTCAGACATGACTCGGTGCTTGCACAGGGGATACCTTTACCTTTACCTTTAAGACGACTGGGCGTATAAGACGACCCCCCAATATTTCCACTCAAAATATAGAGTTTGTTACATTACATTGCAGTACTATGGGCCACTGTGGGCAGCTATGTCTATCCCAACTGAAGTGCACCCAGCGTATAGGACGACCCCCCCACTTGGAGGCATGTTTTTCAGGGGGGGGGAAGTAGTCTTATACGCCAGCAAATACTGTAATTGGATAAAATTTAGCAAGCAAAAATTTTAAAAATGTAGTCATGACCAATATTTACAAACATACCTCTTCCCATCTAAAAAAAATAGATCATAATTCATACCAACCTGTTAATTTGACTTTACTGTTGAATTTCTTTCCCCAAAATCCAAGTACTTAACCCAAGCTTTTTCAGCCAGGGTTTCCTGAAATGTTGGGGTTTCTTGATGGCCCTGGAAGGGCTTTCTGAATGCATGGGAGTTAATTTTGTAACATATTTTTGAAATGTGTTAAACATTTCTTGGGTTATGTGACCATATAGGTCATGTCGATCCATTAACTCCTCCCAAAATGGCCAATGATGGGCCTGGAGAGGGTTGGAACGGGAGGAGCTCTGGGTGAGGATATACACAACTATGCTTCCCATCCATAATCTGTCTCAATCATTCCTGGGGTTTCTGGAAGCCTGAAGAATGTTTCAGGGTTTTCTCAATGGTAAAAAAAGTTGAGAAAGGCTGGACATTTTCTCATTTAGTTCAGATCCAGTTTAAAATTTCTCTCTTTGCTGTCTGAGCTGGAAAGTTTTGATTCCCCCAAAACAAGGAAGGGCACCCATCACTGACTATAGAGACACTGTACAGGTGTGTATACATTAAGTATTTTGAGCATGGTTTGTCCTTTGTGCAGGTGAGGCGCTTAAATAAATGAATAACTTAGAGGATATTTAGCAAGAGACTAATTCCACAGGACTAGGGAGCAGGCCTGACAGACAGAGTTGCCTTTTAAATTGGACTGTAGCAATTCAGCTGAGCCATGGGAAAAAACTCAGCTGCCGTTTTTTTACTAATGAGGAACGGTGTCATAAATATTCACAGTTCTTTTAGTGTAAGCCATAAAATTACCACCAACTGGCAAGGAGATGGGCTGAGAATCCAACACTTTAAAAAACTTTCACTGTAGACTAATGAAGAGAAGGATGGGAGAAAATTAGCTTGCTTGGCTAATTTTCTAGCCAACAGCCACGAGCAATGATCTTGCAAACACTTCATTGCTCTTGAGCACGGGTGCGGAAAACCTCACAGAGATACAGAAAGTGGCAAAGAGGCACAATGGGAGATAGATGGGGACTCCTTGTGCTGATTCAAGGGGGACAGCCAAGATGTCTGTGGAAAGTTGTGATGAACGTAAGATGATAAGAGGGGGCAGGATGAACTGTTTGACCGTTTATGCACTGCAGGTTTCATGTCGGGCTGCAGGCTGGAGTTTTAGTTGTGGCTGGTTGCCCCACCTCTTCCTGCACCCGCACGGGGGAGCATTTGGCCTGGTGTGCCTCATCTGCCGCTGATTTGTGCTCCTGCATGGGAACTGGGGCACTGAAGTTCCCAGTGCATAAACAGTCTTGGACATGTGGCTATCAGAGCTGCATTTATTTCTCCTTCCTGTTTGCAGGTATAAAGCTGTGGCCAGAGATGAAAGTGTTCTTGGCCCTTTGGCTCAGCTCCTGTACCCTCAAATCAGCCAGCCACTGTATCTAAGACCAGACCAAGAATGTAATGTAGAGCCAGCATGGTGTAAATGGTTAAGAAAGTAGGCTTCTGATCTGGAGAGCCGTGTCTGATTCCCCGCTCCCCCACTTGCAGCCACCTGGGTGACTTTGAGCTCATCACAGCCCTGATAGTATTGTTCTCACAGAGCAGACTCCCCTACCTCACAGGGTGTCTGTTGTGGGGATAGGAAGCGAAGGCAATTGTAAGCCACTTGGAGACTCTCTTGGGCAATGAAAAGTGGGATATAAAAACTAACTCTTCTGCTTCTGTGTTTTTTCTATTGTAAGCCACTGTGCGGCCCTCCAGGGAGACAAGCAGGATATAAATGTTTACTGATATAAAGATCTGATGAATCAGACCAACAGTCCTACGATCTAGGGGCCTGTTTCATGCATGGTCAGCCAGATGTGTCTAGGCAGCGACAGGCAGGACACATTGGCCCAAGGGTCCCTGTGGTGTTGTCTCCCAGAAAGTGGCATTTAGAGGTGGGCTGTCTGTAGACATGGAGCTGTTTAACCATCATGACTGCCAGCCTTTGATAGACGCATCCTTCATGCATTTGACTACACTTTTGAAGCCTTGCACGCTGATGGCAATTGCTAGATGGAAATGAGCTCCTTATATCCAGAGGAGATCAGGGCCCTGATGGAACTCGAACAGTTCCGCAGGGCCTGCAAAAGGGAGCTCCTCCGTCATGCATTTGGTTGGGATCGACCAATACCACAGCTTCCAATTGGCCCCCCTCAGCGTCCCTTCTACAACCATCATTGCAGATTCGCCCACCCACCAGGCCATCAGTAAGCACTGATTTATTGTTCTCCCCAATGTTCTGTTATTCATAATGTTATATTTCTTATTGTATTATTATAAACTGAGTTATTTGTATTGCTCCCGTTTGATGTAAACTGCCCTGAGCCTTTGGGGAGGGCGGTAAATAAATATAATGAATAAATAAATAAATATATATATTAAACTGGGCGTTGTACTTCCGTTATTTGAGTCCTTGAATCTTGCCCATCAATTTCATTGGGTGCTCCCAAGTGATAACAGTCATTGGGTGCTCCCAAGTGATAAAAGAGGGAGGCAAAGTTATCTGTTTACTTTCTCTACATGTTCCTTGCTCCGGCATTCTACCTACCCCCCCTCTATTGAAAAGTACCAAAGGTTTTTAGCATGCTTGGTAGGGGAGAGGGATTTCAACCTCTGGAGCATTTTTGCAGTTTCTTTTTGTTCATTCTCCAGCTCTACAAAATCTATCTCAAAAAAGAAAAGAAAAGACAAATGTCTAGAATTGCACACATTATTGCAGGGCAAAGATTTATCCCAAATTGCCAATTTCAGTTTCTATGCCATAGAAGTCAGCAAAACTAATTTTTTTTTTTGCCCTGGCCAAGTGCTATATACAAGAAACTGTTGAATTAAAATTATCCATCCTTTGTTCTGAAGGGAATTCACTTGCTTTGTTTGCACAAACATATACAAAAAGACAGCAAAAAAAATAATAATAAAGCAAAATTGGTGATGGACTATCATTATCCAAATTGATAGCAGCTGTGCTTACTGCAAAAATGTTTTCCTCAAATCTGTTGACATGTTGGAAAATAATTTTTGAAAAAGGAAATGCGTCCCATGACGCGCTCAGAGCTCCTGTATTCGACGTCAGTGCATTCAGCGTTCAGGCTGAGCAGGATCTTTTCATTCTGCACCCTGGCTGAGTCACTTCAGCCAAAGCTTTTCATGATGAAGAGATCGTATGCCAACTAGGATCCTGTTTCTAATGATGCTAATAGGAATTCCTCAGTATTTTGATTTTATATAGATTCACTTTGGAGGAAATCAGCATTTTTAATTGATGGATTGATTACATTTATTGACCGCCGTTCTCAGCTCTGCTGTTGCTGTTTCCAGCTTTTGCTGAACTACGATTTGCAAAGCTCTATGGCACAGAGTGGTAAGGCAGCAGACATGCAGTCTGAAAGTTCTGCCCATGAGGCTGGGAGTTCGATCCCAGCAGCCGGCTCAAGGTTGACTCAGCCTTCCATCCTTCCGAGGTCGGTAAAATGAGTACCCAGCTTGCTGGGGGGTAAACGGTGATGACTGGGGAAGGCACTGGCAAACCACCCCGTATTGAGTCTGCCATGAAAACGCTGGAGGGCGTCACCCCAAGGGTCAGACATGACTTGGTGCTTGCACAGGGGATACCTTTACCTTTACCTTTAACCACCTTATGTTATGACTCAGGTAACTAAATCTGAGTCTTCTGCAATTACAACTCATCTCTAGGCTACAGGACATATCGGGAAAGGGCATACCTGAAGACGAAGAGTTGGGTTTTATAGCCCACTTTTCACTGCCCAAAAGAGTCTCAAGGCGGCTTATAATTGCCTTCCCTTCCCCTCCCCACAACAGTCACCCTGTGAGGTAGGTGAGGCTGAGAGAACTCTCAGAGAGGCTGCTCTGTGAGAACAGCTTCTAACAGGGCTGTGACGAGTCCAAGGTCACCCCTCTGGCTGCACGTGGAAGAACGGGGAATTAAACCTGGCTCGTCAGATTAGAAGTTGCCACTCTCAAACCAAGCTGGGTCTTTGGGAGAGTAGACTATATGGTATCACATCCTTACTGAGCTCTGTCTCCAGGCGCTACTTCCAAATGTCCAGGAATTCCCAAAACTAGAGGAGGCAATCTTTGACAGGGCATTAGGCCTGGACAGGAAGAGAATCAGAAAAGTACAATGGAGCTTGTTTTTTAGACATGCATTTCATTCAAATATATTTATTGAGTGTTTCCTCATGTAGTGGGCCCAAAGTGCTTTACAAAATTCCACAGGAAGTGACTCACGTGTTTAAGAGTGATTTATCAATCTTCCGTGTGTTCTGATTTCAAGATGATGTCCCTTATCTAAAATGGTGGATGTTTTCTGTAGGTAGTCTTTGGGAATCCATAAGTTGGATCCAGCCAGCTTTTCCATAGGTGAAAATGGGAGGAAGTTCTCTTTGACCACCCCAAAGGATATTCTGGGGGGTTGTGAAGGTGGATCTGCATGGGCAAATGCCATGTTGGATCGGACCCATAATAGGGATGGGAATTTTGACAGATTTAGTGAAAAAACTGGCTCGATCTAACCCAATGATGATAGTGCCAGGAAATAAAACAGTAATGAAGCTGAGGTTTGTGAGCGTATTTTAATGGCATGAAAATTTAAAACTGTGGCCAAGCATGTACTCAGAGATGTCATATAAAGCTGAAAAATATCTGGAAATTTTGGTTAAATCAGAACACCACTGTGTGTTGTACATAAGTCATTTTGCAGATACGTGCATCATATTGTAACCAAATTAATGTGTTACGGGCCCCATACTTCTGCAGGGCCTATAAAATGGAGTTGTTCCATCTGGCCTGTGGTTGAGATCTCAGTACTATCTGGTTTCAGCTGGCCTCCCTCTCTGATTCCCATCGAGATTCCGTCAAACAGACCTTCTTGAGGCAGAACAGACCTTCCTGTTGAGGCAGAACAGCACAAATTGTATGGTTAGTTTATAACTAGTTGCATTTATAATTAGGTGTAATATATTTTACAATGCGATTTTATAACTAATTTAATGTTGGGATTGAAATGTCTGAATTATAGGGGAAGGGTGAGCTAAATATCTGGGAATAAGTAAAACAAAGAAATATACTTTTATCAGCTTTTGGTGGCAGTTAGCATCATAGAGACAGAAACTCCTAGAAACCACTAGCAGATACAACAAGGTAGCTGAGATGATTCTCTTTTAAAACTTGCAGTTCCCATTGCAAAGATGTGGGAAGAAGTGTTTCAGCCTCAACAGACATTCAAAGAATTTGTGATCAGAAACACTGAGAAAGGCCTAGATGCAGTGGCTAGGTGTGTCCATTGTTGGAATTCCAACTGCAACTCTGGTTGGACCACCAGTCTTTCTTAAAAAATTTTTACCATTGAGAAACCCTTGAAACATTTGTCAGACTTTGAGAAACTCCAGAAGTGGTACGATTGGGCAGAATATGGAATATGGTTGGGAAGCAACTTCCCATCCCCTCCAGGTCCATCATTGTCCATTTGGGTGGGGGGGCTCAACATGACCATATGTGGTCATATCACCCGATAAGTGATTAAGAAATTGAAAAATATATACAAAATTAATTCCCACCCATTCAGGAAACCTTTCCAGGGCCATCAAGAAACCCCAGGGTTTCATGAAACCCTGGTTGACAAAGCCTGGACTAGACTATTGCAGTGTACATTGTGTCGGGCTGCCTATGAAAAATTCCTTGTAACTCCTCCTAATCCACAACATGATTTCCTGGGTATTGTTTGGGGCTAAGCACTAGGTTCACGTTTTACCAATCCATATCCAATTGTATTGAGATCTAGGCCCTATTCAAAGTGTTGCGTTTGATTGTTAAAGCCCTAAATATATTGGAACAGGTTACCTGAAGAACCATCTTCATCACTGTGAGTCTACATGAAACAAATCTTCTGGTCTGGATTTGGAAGGCTGATTTCTCACTCTCCCAGCCACCTCATTGCCAGGGATGCCGCAAAATTATTCAGCAGTTGAATTTACACTGTTCAACATTCATGCTCAGACTATGAGGCAATTAGGGATGTGTTCAGATTTCATTGAACCATTATCTGCTGGACAAGTTTGCAGCTGCCTGTTGCCCAGAAGCAGGCTCACAGCTGATTGTTTCTGATCTACTCCCACAACAGCAAAACAGCTGTTCAATGAAGCTAAAAAAGGGAGGGGAGAAAGAGCTAATTTCCCCTCCTCTCCAACCTTGGCAGGTACAGAAGCTATATTTTTGATTATCACATTGCAAAAAGGAGAGAATAAAAAAAATCATTTCCTTCCCAAACTCCAGTTGGTCAAGGACAGAAGTAATGCTTCTGAACTCACCAGAGTCAGTATCTTTACTGGCATAAAACAGCAAAGCTTAAAACTAAAACTTAACAATTGCAGTTACAAAATCCATAGTAGAGAGATTTTCATTTAAGATTGCCAAGAAAGAATTAGCTACTTCTGCAATTATTGCTGAGTCCTTCACACTTAGCTTAGTTTTAATCCACTGTTTCTCATCAACACAGATCTCAATTTCTTCAAATATTCAGCTAAAGGGCAGCAATGTAGTGAGAACTTAGGACGTTCCAAGAGTATGTGGTATAATGTGTTATGGATGTTACATGCATGTAAACAATATCTCTCCTGAGAGGGAATCTGCAAAAATCTACCTCGGGTCAAATTTGAGGGAAAGATGTTTAGGCAAGGTAATGGAAATGCTTTTTTTAACGGATATCCTCCAGAATTTGGAGATATAAAGGCATAGTTTTATATATTTATCTCATTTTCTCTGCATGCCAAGCTAACACCTTGAGGTAAGGAGAAAAGAAGGGAAATCAGTTGGGCTTCTGATGATCACCTCCTCATCCTCCTAAATTTGATGCATTTCAACAAGTTGCCAGCATGGGAGATCAGAAGAACCTGATTATCAGCTGATTAACTGGGAGTCAGCTCTGAATCCCCTTCTTACCATGTCTTTTATGGTTACAGAGCAAATTTTTCCCAGCAGAAGTTTAGAAGCCAGCTCCCAGCTGATCCCTCATCAGCTGAGAGCCAGCTCCTGATGGCTACAAATAACCAGTTCCTGCGAACTGAGGCCAACATGTTGTGAAATCTAAAAAGCCTGTTGCTACTGGCTCCCCATCATCAAAACCGAACATGAAATGACTTAAACTGGCAGGTGTTGGAGTATTCCTACTAATTCCCCTCCTATCCACAGTTATGGTCTGGAGGAAATATAAGAGCTGAGTCACATCTGTGGCATTTTATGCAAGCTCACTTGACCTCTGAGATGATGGCATATATAAACTGACAGTGTTTCAAAAACAATGTGCAATGCTATTTACTTGCTGCCCACTTGGCTTGAAAAGTCATAATCTTTTTAAAAGTCCCATTTTTAGCTAGGCTTTGTCCTTGTGGACAACACTGCATAGAATCGATTGCCCATTTGTTTTTTTCATTATCCATTTTATTTCATTATCTGAGGTAAATTCCTACCCCTTGCTTTGTAAAGGAGAACAGCAATCTGATGAAATTAAGGTACTCTTTCTTCTGAGTTCCCAGAATCCTGTCTTAATTGAATCAGTTGCAAACTTTTTACAGCTTGGTGTAGTGAACGTGAATGTACCCTCTCTCGTTCTAAAGTATGATCCTTTTATATTGCATCTTCTATCCAGGGGTGGCCAAACGGTGGCTCTCCAAATGTCCATGGACTACAATCCCCATAAGCTGGCAGGGGCTCATGGGAATTGTAGTCCATGGACATCTGGAGAGCCACAGTTTGGCCACCCCTATACATATATATATATATATATATATATATATACTAGAGGCAAAGCCCATTGTATGTCGAAATACAATGGGCGCTAGCCTTTCCCCGCAGGGAGCCCCTTGGCCGGCGGCCCTTGGCCGGTGGCTGTTTGCCTCTCGCCACGTCAGGCTGCCGGGCAGGGAGCCCCCGGCAGCCGAGCTCCGCTTCGCGCCTCCTGACGCGTCAGGCCGCCGGCAAGGGAGCAACTGCGAGCCGTGCTCCGCGCGGCTTGCAGTTGCTTCCTTGTCGGCAGGGCGAGAATCGGCCGGGCCAATCGGCAGGCGCAAAGCCGATGGTCTGTCCAGAGGAAGGGGCCAATCGGCACCCTTCCTCATCCCGGATAGAGCCCGCCCTAACTCCTCCCACTTAGCCCTTATGGCTTTATTTAGTCCGCGGTGCCCATGGTGCCGTGGGCTGTGTTAAGATATACCAATAAAGGCTTGTTTGTTGCTGTTCTTGTTGTTAACTGTAACAATCTACTGTCAGTGATGCTTGCCAGCAAAAGGACTTCATCCTAAATCTGTGGGGATCATTTTCAAGATGATTTTCAACTTTAAAGTTTGCCTTGACCGGTTCTCTTCTCCACCTACATGACAGTGACATGTTACACTTATGGACCCTCAAAGTATTCCCACAGACCTCAAGAGTTTGGGGTTTTTAAAAAGTTTTTGTTTAATTATTTCCTCTGATACTGGTCTCACAACTGGAGAAGGAAACTTTTCTCTAGCTGCCATCTTGAAATTACACTGGGTGTGGTTGTCACTGTTCTTTTACAGCAGCCCGTGGAGGGCATTAGAAGGATTCTATTATTGAATCTATACCAAAGTTCACTTTCAGAATCAGGGAAATAGAGAGCAGTAGGGTAGCTGTGGGGAGCTGATGGCCATTGCCCAATGTGGGTTGGGAGAACAATTGCCATGAGTGAGCTGCTCTTGCCCATTTGGGGTGAGGTGGGGGCTGAGGAAGGTTGGGTCTTTTCCAGGGCTGTTTTTGCTTCCCAATCCATGACCTCTACACAGAAGCAGGCAATGGCAAACAACCTCTGAATGTCTCTTGCCTATTTTATTGTCCAGGTCAACTTCTTGCCTTGAAAACCCAACTGTTGGTTGCATCTTGACAGTACATTCTGTCATCGCCACTTCCCCTGAGTGGAAGACTTATTCCATTTCTACTTTGGGCAAAACTCATTAAAGTACCTTTCAAAAAAAAGATTTTAAAGATGCCGTCTTTAAGCCAACACGGGCAGCCGGGGGGGGGGGGGGAGATTTTGCAGACAATCTTGTGTCTTATTGTTAGATTTTAAATACAAAGTTAATGAAGAAGGGATTGTGAAAAAATGGAAATAGCTTTCCTCTCATCTGTTCTCAAGAGTGCCTGGCGATGAAGAATGCATCAGTGGCTTGATAATGCCACTTTCTGAAGCAGCTGTTTTGACTAACTAAAAGGCAGGCGCCCAAATAATGCCTGCCTTATGAAAAGGGGAAAAAATGGTATAAATACTATAACCCGCTGTCGCTCAAACCAAAGATGCAGTTTCATCTCCTTTATGTTGGAGATAATTGAGCTGTAGCCCACGCATGAATCAGCAGAAACTAGGGCTGGGACAGACTCATCACAACTTTAGACCAGTAGCTTTGATGCCAACAATCAGACACTGGAACCAAATTGACCTAGAGAAGTAGAGAAAGTGATGAAACTGTTTTGTTTCAGCCTTTTGTCAACTTCATGTATTTCTTGCTTTTTTAATTCTTTTGACACGCCCAGTGGGATGTTCACTTGGGGAGGGGTGCCATCTTAGGGTGAGCCAGGTTTGATTCTTCATTCCCCCACATGCAGCCAGCTGGGTGACCTTGGGCTCTCTCAGCACTGATAAAGATGTTCTGACCCAGCAGGAATCTCAGGGCTCTTTCAGCCTCACCTCCCTCACAGGGTGTCTGTTGTGGGGAGAGGAAAGGGAAGATGATTGTAAGCCGCTTTGAGACTCCTTCGGGTAGAGAAAAGCGGCATATAAGACAACTCTTCCTCTTCAGTAATATCAGGGCTCTCTCTTGTAGGATGAGAAGGATCTGAACCCTGTTATAGAGAGTCAGCTTGGTATTGTGGTTAAGAGCGGCGGCTTCTAATCTGGTGAGCCAGGTTTCATTCCCCGCTCCCCCACATGCAGCCAGCTGGGTGACCTTGGGCTTATCACAGCACTGATAGAGCTGTTCTGACCAAGCAGTAATATCAGGGCTCTCTCAGCCTCACCTCCCTTAATAGGGTGTCTGTTGTGGGGAGAGGAAAGAGAAGGCATATTTAAGCCACTTTGAGACTCCTTCTGGTAGAGAAAAGTGACATATAAGAACCAACTCTTCTTCTCCTTCTCCTTCTCCTTCTTCTTGTAATGATGTGTGCAGTAAGCAACTATTAACTAAGATGAGCTGAACTTAGGTGTAAACAGGAGATTTACAGCGCCACCCCAATGAATCTTTCCCGGGGAGGAAGTCTTATTGAAGAACATGAGAATTACAATTGAGTAGATCCGCTTTGTATTCCTCCCTTTCCAGCTTGCAATGCTCATGCTCCTAAATCAACAACAGAAAGGTAACCTTGTGACTATGTTCTTTGTTTTTCAATAGAAATTTTCTCTTTTGAAATCAAATGTGACGATGTTCAACTTTGGGGACAACTTTCCACTTGCATATAGCTGAACTTAATAGCACTGTGCTCACATTTCCGGGTCATTGCATAACTTTTCCATCACACACAAGATCATAGAAACCATCAGGATCGAGTCTTAGACATCCATAGCAGCTTCCTTATTCTGGGTTAGAAGGATTTCTCGTTAGACGAGACAGTGGCGAAGTTCCTAAAAGCATTAAATGAAAATACCTTACACCAGCGGTCCGCAACTTTTTTCATGTTGCGAACCGATGCCAAGGGGTGGGGGGAGAGGGTGACCTGGAGCACCGCGCATGCGCGGCAGCCCCCGCACAAACACCTATGTCCCGGCGGGACTGCAAACGCGCATGCGCAAAACTGCCGCTCGCAAGAGTTTGCGTCCCCACCGGGTGCAAATGCGCACGTGCGGCATGTCTGTACATGTGTGTTTGCACTGGTGGCATGCTGGCAGCCGCGCTTCCCTCTCCCCCCCTCCAGCAGCAAGAAGCTTGCTGGGCCGCAATCTAATCGGCTGCTTTGGCGGCCAATTTACTCGCGGCCTGGCGAGCTTCTCGCTGCAGGGGGGCGGGGAGAGGGAGCTGTGGCCTGGTGCCGAGGCCTTCACAGCCTGGCACCAGGCCGTGGTCCGGGGGTTGGGCACCACTGCCTTACACTGTTAATATGAATGCCACATGGCTCCTGATTCCCTTCTTCGAACTCTCCTTGACTGAAGAGTCTTTCTAATTCCCAGTCTGAACTTCATGCGCTGATCCTGTTCCTATTGATAGAAAGACGCTATTTTCTCCTGGCATGGCGAAATATCTCCCCACCGATGCTTTGTGGTTAGAGCATTTGCTGAAGTGCCCTATTAAATAATAATTGTTGTCATCAAGGACAAGGTACTTGTGGCACCATTTAGAAGTTTCTGAAGCGTTAATCCGCCTACTTTGAGCGTCTGCCGTCTGAATGTCTTCTGCTCTGTGTACGCCGTGTAGTGGATGCTCTCATTAAACCCATTTTCGTTTAGACAGTGGGGTTTTTTTTTTGTTTTGTTCGAAAGGCTTTCATCAAAAATTGCCTTTGCACCAGGTTGGCTATTTAATTGGGACAGATACGTTGAGGAGGCTCAGGCACCGCCAATGAGTCATCCCCAGCGGGAGGCAGGGAAAAAAAGCACTTCTTGGCTGAAAAAATCATTGCTATCTGTCGTCATCTTGAAATTAGCCTTTAACGCCACTCACCGGATTTCTTGACAAGCCGCCGCTGGGATCTAACGTTGATGGGACAGGTGTATCACGCCCAATACCCCAGGGGTAGTCAACCTGTGGTCCTCCAGATGTCCATGGACTACTATTCCCATGAGCCTCTGCCAGCGTTCGCTGGCAGGGGCTCATGGGAATTGTAGTCCATGGACATCTGGAGGACCACAGGTTGACTACCCCTGCAATACCCAACAAAGTGGTTGCCTAAAAGTGTAGTCTCTTTTAGAGCCGATGCGTGGCTAATGGAGTCTTTAATAGGGATCGAGACTTTAGCCTCCAGGTCACCAGGTATGACAGGATGGGATTAAAATGTATAGGCACTCTTGTCAGAAACAGGTGGCTACATAAATCTTGCCACTTGACTGCTGAGTCATTGAGATCTATGCGTCAGCCTCTGGATTTCTGCGCAGACAGGCCCAAGCGGAGCTTCCAGCCAGCCATCATGCACAAGCATGCTCCCGATTTTAGGCAAAGCCAACAGATCTGGTTCTGTTAACCACTGAAATGTCGTATACGTTCCTGGCCAAACTGAGGCTGGGACGGCCAGCTTTGGAATTGGTTCCTGTCGTTGTTCCATTAAAGACAGTCTTGTGCACAGACAGTGGTGGTGATGATAATGTAGGGCTATGCTGTGCTCCCATTTGCTGATTTCTGCACGTCAATCTTCTGTTCTAATAGCCACCAGTTGCCCCGATCTGCAGATGCCTAAATCTGAGGATTAGGGCTATGTGGAGGCAAAAGAGAATTTTCAGCAAACTTGGGGATCAATTGCTCCGTCTCAGGCTCACCAACTTCAGAGGGTTGGGAGATTCACAGATTAAACTCCCCCCCCCCCAAAAAAAAAAGAAAAGAAAAATACCTTGCATGGGACAAAACTAGAACAGTCAGAGGAAAAGTTTTGTCTGCTGGCATTTGCCCGTCAAGCCTTCGTGAAAGACCATTTTGCTTGTAAAGACGGTGTTTTCTGGAAGAACTCAAAGGAAGAAAGAAAATACCTATTTCTAGTTCACACTCAGAAGGCAACAGCATCTTCAGACGCAGGGTTTTATCAACTGAAGGTTTGTGACTCATGCCTTATGTAAGCAATGTCTCAAACAAAAGCTTTCCGTCGGGGAGGGCTCATTTGAGGACAGCAAAGCTGAGACAAGTGCCACCGTCCTGCCTTCCTCGGGGCACCAGGCAAACAAGTTATGAAACATGTTAAGGCAGAAGCCCCTTTTCTGAAGATCACCATCAGAGAAATAGCCATAAGGGAATGGTTGTCAGTGCCACGGACTGATAATCTACCAGTTTTCCTGCAGGATTTTGTCGTTGTCGTTGTTTTAAGCATTTGAAATCTCATTCTGGTAACCTTTGCTTGCCTTGCCTACCAGGATTATGCCCTCCGGTTGGAAATATTGCCGCAGAATTTCATCAATGGAACGAAGGAGGTCCATTGATTCCTCCCTCCTGTATCAGACCTCTGACCGACCCTCATGCTGTTCCTTGGGGGGGGGGGGAAGAGGAGAATGAGTATTTATGTATCATTTATTTATTTCTTATATTTATAGACCGCCCTCCCCAGCGACTCAGGGAGGTTGACTTGGAACGTGGGAGAGCATGGCACAATGCCGTATCACTCAGTAACAACGTCGAATAATTAATGGAAATAACAGTGATAAAAGAATAACAGGGATTCCAATATGCCCCCTTTAGGGGCAGCCATTCAGGGGCCGTTTCGGACTAAGGGAGGATAGGGATGCCCAGAAACTTTCATGTTTCCAATTTGAATTTCTTTCTATCTGCGAACGTCACTGCTGGGTCCAGTCCTCGGTGCCTGATTGCACATGTAAAAGGCAGCCTGTGCTGACTCAGCTCTGTGGGTTCCAGAAGCGGAAGGCAACTGCAATATAGGTTTGGGTTGGAGGGAATGTGAGGCGACAGGTTGGGTCTCATTAGGGCCTGAATGGGGAGATCTTGTGGGACCCCCATGCCTGCGTATAGGGAAGCCAGTTTCCAGATGGGACCTGGGGATTCCCTGGAATTATGGCTCGTCTGCGGGAGACAGGGATCAGTTGCCCTGGAGAAAATGGCTGCTTTGAAGGGTGGATTTTGTAGCATTAAACACCACTGAGGTCCTTCCCTGTCCCAAATCCTGCCCACTCCTGGTATTTTTCAACCCAGAACTAGGAAGCTTTAGGTACATATGATGTTGCTGTTGCTACTCATTATGTCTGTCTTCTTCTGGACTTTGGTAGGCCCATCTCAATATTGGATTTTAGTTGTTATGTTGTTTTTCCAGGTTTTAAAAGCCCTGCTTGTGTGTTCCCTTGCCTTTATTTAAACTAATTAGTAATGAAATCTCAATATTCTTCTGATATGCCATGCTACCAGATTCCTCCTAATTTTGGAGATTGTGATCCATCTTTAGGATTTCAGCTGCTTGCAGTGGCTGGCTCCGCTTAATTGTGTATTATTTCATGAGCCTCCTCATAGATATAAAGACCTCTGCGCATAAAAATGCAGAGTCTCAGACTATATACCTTTGACTCATCCATTCAAAGAGACTTTCTTCAAGATACTGGTGTTTCATAAGTACTTACAATTGTATGGGGGGGGGGGAAGGACGGATTTCTGGCCACGTACTAGAAGCCAGGAATAGCATACGAACAGAACAGATATAAATCCTATTATCCTGTCCCGGCCACTGTAGAACAATTATGGTGTGGTTTTAGCTATTGTAGTATAGAAAACGTTGCAGTGCTTCAAATGGAGCACGGAGACAAGTTCTGAAGCCGATTCTCTTCCTAATGGGAAATGAACAATGATGAGAAGACAGGAGGGAAAAAGCCGGAATCTTCAATAGCCTAGAATTAAGGAACACAAGGTGGAAGATCTGAGTCTTCAACGATACAGTGAATGTCAAGCCAGTTTATTATTTTTGTCTGACCACTGATAATAGGGCATGGAGCGGAAAGCAGAAATTACAAACGGAAGAGCATGCAGAAGAAAGGGAAAGGAATTCTGAAGACTCTACATACGGCAGGGTGCATACTGGGTATTATTAACTTAAACACCAGGGTAATTCAAAACCTGGCGAGACCCGGTTAAGACAGCCTTTGTAGTCCATTTTATTGCAGGTTGCTAAAGGATTTTTGTATCAATTTAGACACAACCGTTTTAGCAACCGGCTGCTAATGGATTTTACTTACCTGTTCATACAAAGCCGCTTGTGTCCTGTTGGCAAAGTGGGGCTGAGCTGTTTTTGAGAGAAACGACTACCTTGCATTGCCGTCTCTTTGCTGCACTTCTGACTGGGGTGTGCAGTTGGATATGTCTATAACGTTTCCTACAATGTCACTTCTCCCCTCCAACCTTTTTCGCCACGCCATTTTCTTTGTCTTTTCCTCCCAGATGTTCTAAGATGAGCGCTATGGTGCTAAATTGGAATAGCACTTTAGATGTCTTGACTCCATTGAGAGAATATCTTGATATAGCGTTATAGTGCTCAGCTTAGAACAGGCTTTCTCAATCAGGGTTTAGTGAAACCGTGGGGTTCCTGGATAGCCCCGGAAGGGTTTTCTGAATGGGTGGGAGTTAATTAATGTGTGTGTGTGTATATATATATATATATATAAAATTTGTTAAAAGTTTATGACCATATATGGTCATGTTGACCCACCCACCCCTCCCAAAATGGCCAATGATGGGCCTAGAGGAGGCGGGAAGGGAAGGTGCCTCCGGTGGGCATGTAAACAGCTATGTTTCCCAGTCATATTCTGCATGATTGCACCAATTCTGGAGTTTCTTGAAACCTGAAGAATGTTTCAGGGGATTCTCAATGTTAAAAAAGTTGAGAAAGGCTGGCTTAGAAGAAAAGGCAAAGAAGACAGTGCGGTGGTCAAAGTGTGGGGGCGAAGGTCTTCCATTTGAAAGGGCCACAGTTCTTCAGAGACAACTCATTAATGGGATGACGTTTGCTGTATGAAACCCCTGTCCTTGTATCGCGTTACTTGGAACCAGGCCAATAGATAACATCCAGTTTGGGGGAAATCCTCAGTTTGGGGGAAATCAATCATGGGCATTGCAGGTATAATGGACGGGGTACAATTGTCATCTGTGCCCCAAGCCAGGAATTTGGGAGTGATTCTGGATGCCTCACTTTCCATGGAGGCCCAGGTCACTAAGGTAGCCCGGACGGCGTTTCTCCATCTACGCCAAGCTCGGCTACTAGCGCCCTACCTGCCCCCGGAACCCCTGGCCACTGTGATCCATGCAACGGTTACTTCTAGATTAGACTTCTGTAACTCGCTCTACGCGGGCCTACCCTTGTCTCTAACCCGGAAGTTACAGCTGGTACAGAATGCAGCTGCACGGGTCCTCACTAAATCATCTTGGAGGTCCCATGTTCAGCCTCTGCTGAAGCAGCTGCACTGGTTGCCAGTTTGTTTCCGGATCAGGTTCAAGGTTTTGGTATTAACCTTTAAGACTATACGCGGCTTGGGTCCTGCATACTTGAGGGACCGCCTATCTCCTTATGCCCCCCGCAGGGCACTTCGCTCTGCGGGTAAGAATCTGCTGATGATCCCAGGACCCCGGGAGGCACGCCTGGCCTCGACAAGGGCCAGGGCCTTTTCGGTCCTGGCCCCTACCTGGTGGAATGAGCTCCCTGAAGAGCTGCGGGCCCTGTCAGAGCTCTCTGAGTTCCGCAGAGCCTGCAAAACGGAGCTCTTCCGCCAGGCGTTTGTCTAAGGCCGGGTGATGGCCCGGGGCTAAGATCGGACCCCTCTCCCCGGAGGGGGGAGGCCAGTACTAGACTGACCTGGTTCCCCAGAGTGTTCCATCCTATGCCCAATTATCCTCCGTTCCCTTCTGCTCATCCAGTGGGCCTGTACGGGAATAGTTTTAATCGCCATCATTGTGACTTAGTCATTGTTTTAATGGGGTTTTAATGGGGAATTTTAATGGTTAATATATTGTATCTGTATTAAAATGTTGTGAACCGCCGCGAGCCGGTTTCCGAGAGCGGCGGTCATACAAATCAAATAAATAATAATAATAATAATAATAATAATAATAATAATGCAGAGTAACTGATCCTTAGATATCGTATGTTCTCATACTGTCAGGAAATCCAGGTGGCAGCCCGTTATATGGCGCTTCTTTGAGTGCTAACTGTGCAACAGTATTTCAGTGAAATGACTTGAGTGACGGCAGCTGTCTCTTTTAGGGCTCTTTGCAAAGCTGTGATTAGGGTTGCCAACTCTGACTTAGGAAATTCCTATACATTTGGGGACAGAGATTGGGGAGGCGAATATTTGGGGAGGGGGCATTCAAGAGGGAGGCAATGCAGTTATTTATTACAATTTTTTCCCCCAGAGAGTAGCTCTGTTGCTCTGCAGTAGAACAGCTAGACTGCAGTCGGTCCTATGGGACGGACTTGTCTTTGGATATAATGGAGGGATGGGGGCACTCTCTTAGGAGCACCTATGAGTGGACCCCTTGGACCAATCATTATGGAATTTGGAGGGGGGTCAGGGAAGACCCTACTGGAGCTACCCTGACATTTTGGAGGTTGTAACTTAAAACTCCCCCCCCCAGGCTCCTGGAAAGGTGGAAAAGCCACATTGACTTTAATGGGCGCCAAAGCCAAAACGTTTGGATGGGGCCCTTAGTGATTCCTGAGTCCTTCATTCCTGATGGGGGGAAGAAAACTTTTGAGAGGCATTCTTTGTGTCACAACACAGAAAGACATTTCTGGAACTGGGGGAGAAAGCCTGTTGCATACAGAGATACAATGGGTGCTAGCATCTCCCAGCGTGGGAAGAGACAGAGGAAGGAAGGAAAGGAAAGGCAAGGAAGGGAGGGAGATTGGAAGGAAATTAGGAAAGAAGTAGCAAAGGAAGGGCGGGTGCTTGTGAAGGGGAAAGGAGGGAGGAGAGAAGGAATGGAGGAAGGAAGGAAATTTGAGGAAGGGGGGAGAAGGAAGGAAGAAAGGGGCGGAGGTATGGGGGTGTGGGGCACTGCTGGGTGCAGAGGGCAGTGGAAGAGCAGCATGGTGTGTGTGGTGGCCCCCAGCGGCATGTGAGTATTGGGGTGAAGGAACCTTATAGGAGAACAGAGGCGCGGCGATAAAAGGGTGGCTAAGAGGAGTGTGGATGGTCCCACAGTGGGGAGGCTGGGCATTTCCGAATGTGCAATGTAAAGGGGCTGGGAGCATTGAGGGGCGGCTGTGGGGAGGTGGCGTCTTGTCTGGTGAGCGACCTCCAAGACTAGAAGCTTTGAAGCAGGTCGGCTTCAAAGTGTGGATGCCGGCTGGAGGATGTAGGGACACCTTGACCAGGGGAGGTGCAGCATGTGATCTGCCACTCCCCACTTTGTACGTGGAAGGCTGGGGGATGAGGGGGGGGAGTCAGTGGCTCTCCCCTGGTGAGCCATCCTTGAGGGTTCCTTGTGGGTCAGGCATCTTGGTTGGTCGAAGTCGTGAGTGAAGGAGATGGGTTCCCCCGAGCAGGCAATGTGTTTGGTGGAGGGGCTGAGCTGTCAGCAGGGCCACATTGCTGGTGGAAGGGGCTTTGCAAGTGGGTCTGGGAACGGTTGTGGGAACACAGGAACGTGGGTGGGGGCTAGAGTCCAGTGGCCTACTGGGGCAGGTGGTCCTCGTCCTGGATGCTGCCGCCACTGCCTCCTTCTTTCTGCCCTCAGTGCTGCCTTCTCTCTGGCTGTGCCGGCGCCTGGGTGGATCAGCAGGCTGGGCAGGCTTCGGTGGCTGATGGGGAGTGTGTGGCGTTGGTGCGCTATGGACTGGCCCTCCAGGGGCCCATTGAGCATGTCCAGCCTGGTGGAAAGCAAGGACAGACATTCCCAGGGCCCCGGACATGCTCTACCCACCGGGGCTTTTCTTATTTATTAAGGGCCACTAATGGTTAGGATTGCCTACACTCGTGTCCGCTATGTGTTGCTCCAAGCACATCACCATTTTTAAAAATAAATTCCTGTCCCCACGAGACGGAGGCAGGTGTGAGGGCGGGACAATACAGATGACTCTAGTGCGTTGGACCCTCCATACCTTCCTTCTGCCAATTGCCTGCTGGTTGCTCTCCGGGCACTAGCACTTTTTAGATGGGTGAACCCACCTCATATAATTCCCAAACTAGCACTTTCAAATGGAGGATGTGGTGAGTTGTTGGCTGTCTGGACACTGGATGTGGGCCATGTCAGGTGGAGTGGCCAGAATATAACGCCTACGTTAGGTAAGCATTTCACTATATTTATTGTGTGCAGAAAAGCCTTTAGTCTTGGTTATCTACATTGGGTCAGGAATGGCTCTCAAATGCTATTGCATCTGGCAACTGGATTGATGTATTGAGGACTACAAGTCATTGCTTCTTGATCTCTTGGCTAAGATCAAGTGACTGAATTTATTCTTGCAAGTAGCATTCAATTATCAGTTAGAATCACAGAAAGCTACCATTATTTATGCTTTTTTAACTCCTAACGTGAGCTGGTTTTCCAATTTAAAAGAGAGATATTGGTATCCCTGCTGCTATTTATTGCCCTTGTGGTTTCGAAAGAGACTTCCTAACCTCTTGTCTACTCTGCTCCATGCACAGTTGGATGGTAAGATGTTTTATTTTTACTCTACGGGAACTAGTTTATTTAGAACGAGACTTATGAGAATTCATGCAGGGCCATCCTTACATCTTTCTAAGCCTGACGGCTTAACTAGAAAGCTGTGATTCTGCGGAAGGTTACACCAATAAGTCTTATTCTTACTCTCTTGGTAAGCTTGCTATTTCATTACAGGCTAACTTACTTTATAGGGGCATTGTGAGGACAAAATGGGGGATATATGTCACCCAGAGCTGCTTGGGGATAAAACTGTTTTAGATAGATAGGTTTGTGCTTTGTGTACCTCCCACCAGTTTCCATAGGATCTGGTTTCAAAGTTCTACAGATGACAGCTACATCCTGGACTGACCTCCAAGCCAAGTGCTTGGAATGAGCCATGGCTTCTGTTCTAATTTTGGGAAGTGCAATGTCTAGGGTGGCCCTTGACGTTCCACAAGATTGTGTTTACAAGCTTGATAATTGCGCCTCTCACCCGCTTATTTTGAGTAAAATTGCTCTCATGGGCCAGCTACTATCGATCCTTTGCTCCCGTCTCGTCAAGAAACTCCCTAATAGTGGGAGGCAAGCATGCATTTGCTACCATTTTATTTGACTTATGTGCTCACCTTGTGCTTCAGAGGCATCTGGTCTGCAACAGTTCCTTATCATCATGATCCACTAACGTGTAAGAGTTCATAGCTGGACAAATAAGACTCTTAAATGATCTAATTTCCCCCGGGCAGTTTCCACCACACTTTTGTAACTTCTTTCTGACAGTACACTAGGCATAATTCGATACACACACACACACATAAATACACAACTCTTTTTGCTGTATTCCCAACGCAAATGAATAATGGAATGGTATTACTGGGGTCTGGTATAAATATTTCTAGCTTCTTCTCTTGACTATATTTTGCTTGTTTAGCTGGTTTGATGTATCACCTTGCTGGAGCAGTGTCTTGTAGTGGTTAGAGTGTCTGATTAGTAACCGGTTCTAATCCCCGAACTATCATGGGAGCATGCTGGTGACCTTGGGCCAGTCGCACACTGTCAGTGTAACCTATCTCACAGGGTTGTCCTGAGAGCCAAAATGAGGAGAAAAAAAGAAAGGAATTACTTTGAGTCCCCACTGAGGCGGAAAGTAAGCTGTAACTGAAGCAGATTGCTAATCGTTTCCACTAAAGGAAGCTCAAAATTAAAATTAAATCACAATAATATAGAACCATTAAAGACCACAAAAACAGATAAATTTAGAGTCCGCAAAAAAAGAAAAGTTCAGCTTTAGATCCATTCCCTCCTGAATTGTCTCTTTGCTCTTGAAACGGTGTTCATTCTTCTGTAATCTCCAAGTACCAGAAGCAAAGAGTTTTCCTTCGTAATGAATCAGAAATATTTATTGAAGGTGTTTTGGTTTCTGCTGCTTCCGTCCAAATTCTAGGATGCAATCGAGCTGAGCCTTTTAAAAAAACATCACAGTCCTAATTTCCTTTTTTTATTTTTTTTCCAGTGCTTTTTAATGTTTTAATTCTTTCTCCAAAAAAAACCAAAACACACACTTTTAAGAACATGGCAAATTCCTGAAGGCCTCCAATCCCATTTGCCACCATCTTCCTAGTCTCGTGTGGGAATGCCCCCAGATAGTGTAAAATCCAGCTATGGTTAGCAGACTGAAAAGGAAACGGACTCAGAAGTCCAGTTTTATTTCATTTATTTATGTATTTTTAGATTTGTACCCCACCTCTCATGACAATGTCGCCTCGTTGCGGCTTACAGAATAAAACCGTAAAACAATATATCCCATAAAATCCCCTTAAAAACACAATAACATTGATCCCAATATCCCACAAATATAAGATGGCGGTAACGGTAATCTCCCCAACCCAACTCTGCGGTTTCCAGCCAGAACCAATGTTATTCATGATCGTGATTATAACTCTGGGATGTTCAGATATAGTGGGTCCCCCCCCCGATCAAAACTCCGGTCAACCGGAGTTAATGTGTGATGCTTGAGGCATATAATTGCTTCTAAACATATGTATTGGTTTGGTTGCAACACTATAATACCATTTGACATCAATCTGTGTCTTTCAAACATGAACCACAATCAACAAACGGTAGAGGATTGGAGTCCTAGCTTTATTTTGATTAACCAAGGGCCTTCTGACTCCCAACTGTAGGCCTCTGTCCCCACATTTCCCGATGGTTCCTGTCCCCACAGATTAGCATTTCAGGGAAATCATTGGGCTGAGGGGAGGCAAAAAAGTTATGTTCCACAGATGGAAGTGCCTTCAATTAACAGAAAATTTACCGTATATACTTGCATATAAGCCAAGGCACCTAATTTTACCACAAAATCTGGGGGAACCTATTGACTCGCATATAAGCCAAGGGTGGGGAATGCTCCATCATCACAGACTCTTCCATCCAGCCTCCCCCCCCCCCAAACACATACAGAAAAGTCAAGGGGATGAATAGCTGCTGGTTTTCGTACCCCGCTTTTCACCCATAGAAACCAAATTAATAGTTTGGAAGGAGTGATTAAGAAGAGAAAGAAGTGAAGGAAAAAGGAAAAAAAGATCAGAGTCTCTCAGTCAAACCGCTGATGTCCTACAAGCTGCCAGAGCAAAGATTGGCTGGCTGGAGCAGGCTTTTGTTTAAATTACCATATACACCCGTGTATAAGCCAAGGAGGGCTTTTTCAGTGTGAAAAAATGTACTGAAAAACTAGACTTATACACGAGTATATAGGGTAGTTTGGATTAAATCACAGATACAAACCTCACCGTTTCTTGATGGTTCAGCTGTTATCTGTTCTTTTCTCCTGATTTCTCCAATTACTTTGATACCCTGCTTATCACCTTCTACTATGAACACTGCCCATTTATATTCACTCTCTGTTTCCTGTTAATGAACCAGTTTTA
Source organism: Paroedura picta (assembly GCF_049243985.1). NCBI lineage: Eukaryota > Metazoa > Chordata > Lepidosauria > Squamata > Gekkonidae > Paroedura > Paroedura picta. The sequence continues at coordinate 171,728,932 of NC_135369.1, read as the reverse complement.
ACCCCCAAGAGGTTCTTGTCCTTTGATCCCATGACTGCTGAGTTTACTTAGGAGCCTTTGCTGAGGAACATTATCAAAAGCTTTCTGGAAGTCTAGGTAAACAACCGCAACTGAGTCACCCTTGTATTCCATAACCCTATGTCGTAAATGCACCTGTGAGCAAGACCTGAATGATGAATTGATTCATGGGGTTCTTGATCATGGTTTTTCTTATTTGGCCAAGCTATGAATGCTCTGGAGATCTCCATGTCAACGTGAGGATCATTTCTATTGTGATTTGCAATGCACCCTAGAGACAACTCCATGTTTGCAAATGGCTTGTCAGCAATTGAACTTCAATCTTGTTTGCAGTGACCATGCAAGGTAGAATCAAACATGAATAGTTGAAGCATTTGTTCATAACTCAACTATGAACCATCTGTGCAACAGCAGCAGACTACTAGGTGGATGACCAGGTGGCCACTGTTGATGCAGGTGTGTGATTTTGCTTGAATTTGCCTGTACTGCCAGGTATTCATTGACTGGTCATGCATCATTTTCAACCATTTATATTAGAGTGTAGGTACTGCTGTTGTGACTCTCCACTTGGTGGATTTTGACATGTTGGGCAAGTGGTTACTTTTATACTCAGACATATTCAGGCAGGCTAAATGAGTATGTCTGGAATATTAGGCAGTCTAACCATAGAGCTGCACCCCCTCCCCCTCAACCTGGCCAGTGCCCTTAACATTTTTTTTGACAGGGAAGATGAGGAGGGGAACAGTCATGTAAAATCTGTGCAGGAATCAAAATGTTTTGAGCATTTGAAATCTGGACCCAAATAGTTGCATGAACAGATATTGGGCCTGGCAGACAAATGCTCCCTGGCCCAAAAGGAGAAGCTTTGCAGTTCCTCCATAGTCTAGTAGGGCTGATGCATCTCTCTCTTATTATTTTAAAATAAATAAATATTTAGTTTTATAGCCCGCTTTTCCTGAACGCTCACAGCAGGTAACAACATAAATCAACATATAAATTCCATAAACGTTAAAACATTCTATTTCAGTAGCCCCGGCCCTGTACATGTCACACACCCCAAATCACCATGAATTTCCCAACATAGAATGGGCAACTCTAGAGCAGTGATCCGCGACCTTTTTATCACCGGGGACCGGTCAATGCTTGGCAATTTTACTGAGGCCCGGGGAGGGGGTAGTCTTTTGCCGAGGGCCGCCGCCAGCTGAGCCCCAGTCCCGCTGCTTTCCCGCCAGTGCCCCTGATTTCCTGACACCTGCTGGGGGGCGCTGTTAGCAGCAGGTGTGCAGTGCCACTCCGAGGGGGAGCCCCAGCCATGGCAGCTGCTGGAGAGCACCAAAGATGAGCCCGTGGCAGAGTGGCAGGGCAGTCCCCGAGGCAGCAGCCGGGGAGGAGGATGAGGAGGAGCCACGGCCTGGCACCGACTGATCCACGGACCGGTACCGGTCCCCAGACCGGGGGGTTGGGGACCACTCCTCTAGAGAATGTGCAGGTGAATAGCCTCCCCCCACCACTTAGCATTTTAAGGGTGCTGCTTGCTGTTTGCAATGTGAAACCAGGGATGATCAAACCTCCCTGGTTATAATCCTTGCCAAAACCAACACGGCTGTTAACAATGTTTTGGAAAGGAGTCAAGGACCAAAAACTTCATCAAAGGAAGGGTGGGTGTGGAAAATGGTTGGAATCTACAGAACCAGAGTGGGTAAACATGCTTCCAGACTGGCCCTTCTACTTCCCAGCCACAGGATGCCCATCTTGTAGGGGTTGAGTTTCAGACAACTCTGCTCAAGCCATTCAGCCACCGCTTCCAAAGATCTGGAAAATGGTTCTGGGGGGAAGTCCTGGTGGCTGTTTATGAGGAGACAGAGCTTGGTGACATCACTGTAATGATGATAGTCAAAGCTCTGCACCAGCTGGGTCAGAGGGTGTATAAAGATGTAGAAAAGCGTGGGGGAGAGAAGCGTGCCCTGAGGGACCCCACAAGGGAGTCAGTAGAAGCACGAGAACTCCTCCCGCACAGAAACCCTCTGGGTCCGGTTATGGAGAAAGAAGCGTAAACAACTAAGTGGCCAACGGATCTAGCAGAACAAGCATGGCCGACCCTCCCTGATCCAGCTGGCAATGGAGGTAATCCATCAGGGCGACCAACACCGTCTCCACCCAATGGTCAGGACGGAAGCCAGACTGATATGGGTCAAGAGCCGAAATTTCATCCAAGAATGCCAGGAACTGGCCTGCCATGGTCTTTTCAACTACCATAACCAGGAACGCCAAATCCGAAGCTGGGTGGTAGCTGGCCGGGTCCTGCAGGTCCAGCGATGGGTTCATAAGGAGAGGGCTAGTATTCTGTGGCCGGCTTTTTACATTTCTGGAGTGCCCATGCCACTTTTGTTGTAGTTAGAGTTGCCCATTCTCCCAGGTTGGTAGCTGTTGTGCTTGTTGTAGTAGATTACCAATTTCTTGTTCTGGCTTGGTTTGCTGGCCTGGAGGGCACTGTTTCATATGCGCGGTATCCTATAGCAGTGGTAGTCAACCTGTGGTCCCCCAGATGTTCATGGACTACAATTCCCATGATCCCCTGCCAGCGAATGCTGGCAAGGGCTCATGGGAATTGTAGTCCATGAACATGTGGAGGACCACAGGTTGACTACCCCTGCCCTATAGGAGCCAGGGGTGATGAAGAGAGTGCTTGACTGATGAGCACTTGGTGTACTGGTTAAAGGCAGTGGTCTGTGACCTGTCGAACCGGGTTTGATTCCCCACACCAGGGTTCTATGTGTGGACATTTGGGAGGCTTTGCCTAAGTCCCGTCAGAGCTGTTCTTACAGAGCAGTTCTGTCAGAGCTCTCTAAAGTGTCTGGCATGAGGAGAGGAAGGGAAGGCGATCGTAAGCCATTTTGTGATTCAAATTTCATCCCACGCCTATTATTCAGCTGCCCAAAATTTCAGATGTATCGTCACTACCTTGGGGAGTATTTGAAATAATTGAAGTGTATGAGTGTCGTTGAGGAACATCTGGTGAAGATGATGCTGTGTGGCAAGGAGCTTTCAATGATTGTGGACATTGCACAAAATTTTGCTGATCATTTCAAGGACAAATCTGTCTCTGAGGTAGGCTGGTTGTGTTATATAAGGTACAACAATTGTTAATCATATGAGCTTTGTGGTATGTATATTGAATTTTGTGCCAGTAAAGTTTTTCTGAATCTGACTCTGATTTGAATTTCAATTTCCACTGTGTCATTTGGAGGAGACACATCCCAGCAGTGAACCTAGTCTCACCTTTTGGAACAGATTCATCGTGAACTCTGCTTACACCAAGTAGGACCAACTGGGTTGCTAGCTCTAGTTTGAGAAAGAAGAAGAAAAAGAAGAGTTGGTTCTTATATGCCGCTTTTCTCTACCCGAAGGAGTCTCAAAGCGGCTTACATTCACCTTCCCTTTCCTCTCCCCACAACAGACACCCTGTGGGGTGGGTGAGGCTGAGAGAGCCCTGATATCACTGCTCGGTCAGAACAGCTTTCATCAGTGCTGTGGCGAGCCCAACGTCACCCAGCTGGCTGCATGTGGGGGAGCGCAGAATCGAACCCGGCTCTCCAGATTAGAAGTCCGCACTCCTAACCACTACACCAAGCTTGCTCTTGGTGTAGACCCGAAGGCCTGAGGGACAGAGCCTGAGGAGGTGGGGGTCGGTTGAGGAGAGGAGATCTCCGAACTTTAAGTACCAAAGGACTAGTCTATAGTGGGAAAATGGCAGAAACTATGGTTTGGACATCTAGACATAATGCTCCACATAGGACCACACCTATGGAGCATCTTCTTTGGCACAGCCTAGGCACACCTGCTTCTGTTGGAAGGGTCTTGTGCCACCTGTTCGAAAAGATCCATTGCTGTGCAGTAGCACCTTGCTAGTCGGTCTTGCTCATTGCCTTTATAAGTCCATTGCTTTTCCAAAGGAGATGCATGGAGGAGAGAGAAGAGCTCTGAGCATTTAGCGGCTCTGTCAATGCAACATGCAGCCGCAAAGAGAAACCATTACCATAAATCTTTAGGAAATCTTGGCAAAGATGCTTCTCCTTTTTCGTACCTTTTTTCTTTTCTTTTTTGCTTCTGGCAGACGGCTTCTTTTTAAAGAAGAGAAGTCATAATGTTAACTAAGGTGTGCATCCTAAGCAGCCAGAGAAACTAAAGTCCAATCAGGGAAGCGCTCTAGTACCGAATTCACCACTCCTTTGCCCCTTTTCCATTTGTTGATTTCCTCTCTGTATGGCTAAAAATAGACAGATGCTCTTACGGCACTTGCTTCTCAGCTGCGCCAGCTGCTAAGCAAATAAACTCCCAAATAAAAATGTTGTCACTGTGAAATAAGATATATTTAATTAAATAAAGGAGGAGAGTGGGGGGAAAAAAAACCCGAGTGCTATTACAGGGACATAAAACTGTAAGGCACCGAGATAAAGCTAAATTACTACAAGATGGCTCAGTTCAATCTAATCCTTCAAGATAGAGATGAAACCAGAAAATTGCCCATATTGTGAAATCAGCATCAGCTCTAAGCAAATATTAACTGGGGAGATATAAAGTGATTTATAATAAACACCAGGGTGAATGCTAGGATTAGTTTAGGAAATGTGAACAGGCACATACCAAGGTACAAAAGACTCCATTTTGGGTCGGAGAAGCACAAGAAGGAAGGAGGGGCAGTATTGCATTGAAGCCGTCACAAAATAGTGTACACGGGAAATATAAAAGAAATGGAGGGGAAGGATTGGATTTTTCTTCAGAATTTAATTCAATTTAGTTCCGGCTAAACGGCGTGTTAGATTTTTTTATAGGAAAAAAGTTTCTTTGGAAAAGGGAAGAGGAGACAGTGCTTCACTGCCATGTTCCAAATTGACTTGCCTCCTGTGGGTATCAAATGTTGGGAAGTAGGGAGGTATCTATATCATTCCTTTTCCTACGTTGCTGTATGAAGTGTCGTGTTTGCCCATTTCATTGCTTAGCTATTTCACTTCCTTTAGCCCCTTTTTGCTCCACGATGGTTGGTGTAGTGGTTAGGCATGCAGACTTCTAATCTGGCGAGCTGGGTTTGATTTCCCACTCCCCCACATGCAACCAACTGGGTGACCACAGCACTGATAAAGCTGTTCTGATAAGCGAGAATATCAGGGCTCTCTCAGCCTCACCCACCTCACAGGGTGTCTGTTGTGGGGAGAGGAAAGGGAAGGCAACTGTAAGCCACTTTGAGACTCCTTCGGGTAGAGAAAAGTGGCATATAAGAACCAACTCTTCTTCTTCTTCTTCTTCTTCTTCCTCCTCCTCCTCCTCCTCCTCCTCCTCATCTTCCTCTTCTTCTTCGTTGTTTAAATGGGTGAAATTACCAGGTCCTGAATGTGATTGTGGTGCTCCCTGCAAAACTATTTTCCATTTGTCACAGAAATGTGAGAGGTATGCTTTCCAGGGAGATGTGACAGAGCCCTTTATACTTTCCCTAGCTGTGACTGAGTTGACTGAAAACTTAGATATTAGTATTTAGAGGATTGCCCAATCTGTCTGCCATAACTGTTGTACTCACTTGGTTACATATTATATTCTTCCTGTGCGTAACTCTGCCGAATAAATAAATAAACGATCCATTAGGGTGCCCTCTGGACACAGTTGTCTGCAAAACTAGCATTAAAAATGGAAGCAATTTAAGGTGGAAAATTTGGCATCAAGAAACACCAAGAAACAGAAAAAGAAAGAGGAAAATCCATGGGTTCAAGGTATGTAAGATTGACATGAGATCTAAACAGTGATTTTTGAGTTCAAACTGGGGTTTTGAAGCTTGCTAACATTGCTATGCAGGGAGTAATCATTTGGGATGGAAGGTGGGGAAAAGGTTAAACTCCTCTACTGCCTTCAGTTTGTCCTCAAAGGTGCTGTTCCTCAGAATATTCAGCTCCTAGATTTTGGTTATATGCATTTGTATAGCTACAATCTTTGAAAAACATCAGAGTGAGAGAGAAAGCAAATGACATGAATAAATTAATAGCTTGGAAATTCTCTTTGAGCTTCTCATTTTAACGGATTATGGTTTCTGTAATTATTTGTCATCACTTTCTCCCTAGAGATGGACTGCAAATGCTTTAAGGGACCGGAATCACTGAAGGTCTTGACAGCATATCTCATTCTGACATATTCGTGCGTTGTTGACTCATAGTTTGAGCAGGGTGCTGAAAAGTCATTGGACATCATCGATCGCATTTGAGGTTCCTATGAACATATCTTCACCCATATCTTGATTACTGGGAATGCTTTGCTTCATGAGCCCTCTAAAGTTATTGTACGTGAGATGCCTTTTCTGTAGGTTCTCTCAGATTGCAAATATGATGAGAGCCACTATGGCAGGGTTGGCCCAACTGTGGCTTTTCAGATGTCCATGGGCCACAGTTCCAATGCCAATTGGCCATGCTGGTAGAAGCTCATGGAAATTGTAGTCCATGGACATCTGGAGAGCCACTGTTGGACCACCCGTGCGCTGTGGTGTAGCGGTTATTGTTCTTGACTAGGCTCTGTGGGGCCTGGAGATCTTCCAGAATCACAATGAATATCCAGACTACAAAGATCATTCCTCTGGAGAAAATGGCAGCTTTGGAGGGTGGACTATATGGCATTATATGGTACTAGCAAGAAAGCCCATTGCAACCAGGAATGCAATGGGCGCTAGGACCCAGGGGACACCAGGAGGTGCTTTTTTTTTCTGCTGCTTGGAGCTGGGAAAGGCTCCTACAGGGTTTTGTTTTCTGCTGCTTGGATCTGCGAAAGGCTCCTACAGGGTTTTTTTTTCTGCTGCTTGGAGCTGTGAAAGGCTCCTGCAGGGTTTTTTTTTTCTGCTAGCTCTCGTGGGCGTGCCGGCTTGGAGCTCCTACAGGGGTTTTTTTTCCTGCTGCTTGGAGCTGGGAAAGGCTCCTTCAGGGTTTTGTTTTCTGCTTCTTGGATCTGCGAAAGGCTCCTACAGGGTTTTTTTTCCTGCTGCTTGGAGCTGGGAAAGGCTCCTTCAGGGTTTTTTTTTCTGCTGCTTGGAGCTGGGAAAGGCTCCTACAGGGTTTTTTTTTCTGCTGCGTGGAGCTGCGAAAGGCTCCTACAGGGTTTTTTTTTTTCTGCTGCCTCTCGTGGGCGTGCCGGCTTGGAGCTCCTACAGGGTTTTTTTTTTCTGCTGCTTGGAGCTGCGAAAGGCTCCTACAGGGTTAATTTTTTTCTGCTGCCTCTCGTCGGTGCGGCGGCTTGGAGCTCCTACAGGGGTTTTTTTTTCTGCTGCCTCTCGTCGCGCTAGCGGCGAAAGGCTCCTCCGGGGGTGTTTCTTTTTTTTCTGCAGCTTCTCGGCGGCTGGAGTCTTGTGTTGTGTTTGCGGCGGGGGCTTCCTTGGGGCCGGCCTGACGCGGTGAGAGACGCTTCGCGCCTCTCACCACGTCAGGCCGGGAGCAACTGCGAGCCGCGCTGAGCGCGGCTCGCAGTTGCTGGGGCTGGGAATCGGAGGGACCAATCGGCAGGCGCTTCGCGCCTGCCGTTTGGTCCCTCCGGTTGTCTGTCATGAGGAAGGGTCCAATCCGGACCCTTCCTCATCCCGGACACATCCCGCCCCAGAACCCCTTACTGTTTTATTTAGTCCGTGGCGCCCGCGGCGCCACGGGCGGTGTACAGATTATACCCTGCTGAGGTCTCTCCTTTCTCCAACCCTCACTCTCCTCATTTTTCACCCACAAATCTCTAGGAATTTCTCAAACCAGAGCTGGGTGTAAACTGCACAGATCTTTTATTCCAACCCCAGATTGATTCAGTCCCTGCCCTCTACACAGAATGCGATTTCCGTTTGGATTTGGGGCGATTAAAATTTTCCTTCTGCAGCAAGAAGGATTGATCCGGAGTGACCCTACCTTTATTGTGCGATATCTTGGAGTGCTTTTAACCCTCAATATTTAAAGGCTGTTTTGCATCTGGACTCTTCTCCGTGGTAGAAGATGTGTGATTGGCCACAGGTGGTCATGTGACAAACTTGCCTTAAAGGAGAAGCCCCTAATTTCTCTCAACTTCTGTCGGTCCTGGATTTTTTCTCTCTCCTCTGCCTTTTTCGATCATCTCCCCCCCCCTCTAAGAAAAGAAAGAGGCTCCCTGCTTGGCTCCTCCCCCCCCTTCAAGAAAAGAAAGAAAGAGGCTTGGCTTTCTCTCCCCTTCTGAACTACCCTAACACTTTCCTGTTTCAATGGGGGGGGGGGGGAAGAGGAAGATCTGAGTTCAAAGTGATCTGAATTCAACAGGATTGACAATGGAATAAACAAAGTAAGTGCAGACTCTGCCCTGGAAACCCTTCCTAGAAGACCACAATTCGAATTTCCACTGTTTATGTTTGCGGTTTAGTGGATCCACAGAGCAGGAACTGCGATTCAAACACTGGGGACTTATAGTAGTATAGGCCAGCACACAGGATCCTTCCTGTTACTGGATCATTTTAATGGTCGAATCGTTTTGAACCTGGGGAACTTGCACTGGGCCAATCACAAGTATTGGCAGGAACCCTACAGTGTATGTAAATTTGGGTGGTGGGCTGTTGTGTTTTGACACCTGAATGACTAAACATTATTTAATTTTTATATATTTATATACTGCCCTTCCCTTGTGGCTCAGGGCGATTTACAGAAAACTTGGAAAACATAATACATAAATCATGGCTCAGCCATAACAGCAGGATAACAACAGTAGTTGAACCCACTATTCAATACCCACTCTGTCATGGGTATTTGTGTGCCGGGCATACTTCAGAGGTTTATTATGAGGATAAAATTTACCCTGCCATGGCTTGGAATAAGGGAGAAGGTTAAGAAATACACTGAATAAGAGCCGGCATAGTAGGAGTAAAGGTGGAGGGAAGGAGCAAAGGAGGGCTAAGGGTATGAATTAGTGATGTCACTTTGGGGGTATGGCCAGCTGAGGAGCTTTTGGTGTTCCTTGAAGTGTGAAAAATTATTTCAGGGGCTCCTCCAAGGTCAAAATGTTGAAAAAGATTGTGTTAAGGCAGGGGTAGTCAACTTGTGGTCCTCCAGATGTCCATGGACTACCATTCCCATGAGGCCCTGCCAGCAAACACTGATGTACACCACAAGTGATGTCCATAATTTCAACCACAGAGTTTGGCCCAAATACCAAAGCATCCCCAGATTGCTGCTGGGACGATGGCACCACTTCTGGTGCATGCTGGAAGTGATGTTGCTGCATTGCCAGTGATGCAAGCCCAGGCCTCTCATTTCTCCTGGTAGGCCCCGCCTCCTCCCATTGGTGGCTGGAGGGTACCTGGTGACCTATTTGTAGTTGCTGTAATGTATTTTTTTTTTACTGGTTTACTTGTTGATGACTTTATTTCTTGTTGCTATTTATGACTGTAAGCCTTCTTACTTTATTTATTATTTATGATTAATTTTTATACCACCGCTCTCAGTAAACTGGCTCGCGGCGGCTCACAGGAAAACATCTCATAAAATACAACATAATCCTAAAAACATCATAAAATACAAACCCCCATAGTCCTAAAAAATTCACAATCAATAGTCAACAAGGCGGTAACTTGATTTGACGCTTCAAAGTCCCTAACACCAGTATGGGTCCCAATCAAGACTGGTGATAAAACAACCAGGGAAGATGACCAACATCCGGGCCCAGTCTAGTACTGGGCTCAGGAAAACCGGTATGGAGGGGAGAGACCCGATCTTAAGTTCTTGGGTACTTTCTTGAACACAGGAATGCAGGGTACAAATGAACTAAACAAATACGCAGGCAACGTTTCAACACTGTCTTAAAGTCCAATCCAATGCAGAATTGCACCCTTCTAAGTGCATTAAAAGAGCCTCTTGTGGTGCAGAGTGGTAAGGCAGCCGTCTGAAAGCTTTGCCCATGAGGCTGGGAGTTCAATCCCAGCAGCCGGCTCAAGGTCGACTCAGCCTTCCATCCTTCCGAGGTCGGTAAAATGAGTACCCAGCTTGCTGGGGGGGTAAACGGTAATGACTGGGGAAGGCACTGGCAAACCACCCCATATTGAGTCTGCCATGAAAACGCTGGAGGGCGTCACCCCAAGGGTCAGACATGACTCGGTGCTTGCACAGGGGATACCTTTACCTTTTTAAAGTGCATTAAAGTCAACAGACTTAGAAGGAAGCAGATCCTCTTAGCATTGCACTGCTGGCTCTGATAAAACCACGCAAGGGAAACTGAGAAATCCAAGACGTTTCAAGGGACGATTCTATTTAAGATTAAAGTATCTGCTTAGGTTGTGAAGAAGCTCAGAGAAGATCTGTATATTAGCATTTGTGCTGCCATATTTGGAGATACTAACTTGGTTGAAGTATGTCAGATTTTGTTTGTACTTTGCCGTTACTCAGTAACCTGCCCATATCCTCTAGGGCAGGATGGGCTAAAAATACTAAGATAAAAAATACCATAAGGTAAATAGTAAGCTTTCTTTGTCATATATCTTATATTTACATTCAGTTGGCTTAGATGTGGCTGTCAAACAATTCAGTCAAGCAACAGAGAGCCCTGCTGTTCTAATACCATGTTGACTCTGACACCGTTTTCTCCCTTCTCATATACAATTTTTGAGAATTGTGAGCTTATCTGGCAGAAAAGGCTACCCTCTCCATTGGTACATAAAGCCGACAGATTCTTCAAGCTTTGAAATGAAAAAGGCTTGTGCCATTCAGCTGTTCTTTCAATGGTTCTCAATTCATCTCGTATTGGTAGAGAGACAGCTCAAGGTCTTCTATTCAATGAGAGGTAGATCTCATCCTGGCCTCAACTATGCATGAATTTCTCCTTTAGGGCAAAACAGTCCCCTTCCTATGATAAAATGGTTGCCTGAAAATGAACACATTAGCTGACCTGACACCTTGAAGAATTTCTCCCTTGATTTATGTCCTTTCTTTTGGTTGATGCACCCCTATGACCATCTCTTTTATTGTGTCGAGGCAATACAGTGGGGTATCACAGGCTTTCAAAATATCCCGAGATGACACTTTCCGGATTGATATTCTGTCTTTCTACTGATGCCTCTCAGCATCAAGCCACTCAGAATGGCTTTTTGGGATTCTTTCTATCTTTTCCTCCCCGTTTTTTGCCATGGGGATACAGGGGGATATCAGAAGCTTTCAAGATTTCCCACGGTGTCCCTAAATCCTTTCCCTGGTCAGTTTCACAGCATGAACTTCAATATGTATCCCTCCCGCTATGTTTGCAAATCTGTTATTAAGCTAGTCAGGATGAAACTAGGGGTGAGTGGATGGAGGGGGGGGGGGAATCAGCTTGCTTACAACTGAGTACCAATTCCTTTTGTTTAATTCTAAAATGAGAAACAGAATAGTCTACTTGTATATCTTGAGGAAATGGAGATAGTTATTCTGTTTCCAGTGCTTTATGAAGTTATTGCATGTGTGGCTTTGATGTTACACGGAGACTACCTGGGTGGTTTTGCTCCAATTACTCTGAGCAAAGTTTGAAGATTTCCGTGCTGTATTAAGATTATCTTTGATGCTGTACAAAGGGAAATCCTATACCAGACCTAGGGTGTCAAAACAACTATATTTATTATATATTGATTTTCTAGCATATATTTAAAGAACTATTTGTCCTTTGTGGTTTCTTTCCAGTGTTATTGTCCATCATCATCATCATCATCATCTTATTTATATCTGACCCTTCCAATGCTCAGGGTGGGTGACACTATTAAACATACACAAAAGTTAAAACTTTAAAACATTCCAACTACTGCAACTCATGTCCCTGACTAAGCCCCAGATGGGGGAGGTTTGGCAGGAGGTGATCTTCTACCTCTTCTCCCTCCTGCCCTAGTCAGAAGGACAGCTTCCACATTGGATGTTATTTTTGGTCTCAGCCGGTGGGATAGCTCCATCTTATATACCCTGCAGAACTAATTTAGGTCCTGCAGGGCCCTGACCTCTCCTGGGAGCTCATTCCATCAGGGTGGGGCTCTGGTTGAGGCCAACCTCACCTCTTTTGGGCTGGTGACCCTGAGCAGATCTTGGAATTTGTTGAGCAAATTGCTCTTCGGGGTGAGCACAGAGGTGGTCCCTCAGCTATTCTGGGCCGAGACCATGTATGGTCTGATTCCAGAGAAGGCAACTTCTTCGGTATCCCTTTCCCTCATAACATCTAGAGATACTCATTGTGTGTTATGATGTCACCATGCTGTGAGTTTCTCTTCTGACATGGCTCCACTTCATTGACTGACGGCACATCACACAGTGCAATGCTCTCATATTGCACATTGAATATCCCCAAACTTTACAGAGGACAGAGAATAGCATGATATATGACCTTGCTGTTTTTGATGGCAAGTCCACGTCTGCCATAACCCAGTGTGTAGCTTGGCTCTGGAATGCAATGAGCCCTATTTATTTCCCTAAAACTGGCTTCCAAACAAGTCTAAGACAACGGAATTGGTGGATGGGCAATTGACGGTCATTATGATCACATTATCATGGCTCTATGACCGGTGTACCAGGCTGTAAAAAAAAAATTCCTCTGTAGAGAAAACATGTTAACCATGGAGCTCGATACCCAGATCAAACACATTGCTGACATATTGTCAAAAACCCACATCAAACAATGATGCATTTTTGACAGTGTATTTTAAGTACTTCTGTCTGGGTGGTTTTCAAGCACCCTTCATAAGCTTCTTCAACATTTCCCTCAGGGGGTATGTGGCAGGTGGGAGTGATGGGTTTAGCTGGGCTGTTTTCAAAAAAACGCTGACATGTTATTACCTCTTTTGAAAGACAAATCTGTATTTATTCAGCATGACACTGAGACAAAATAAGAGACTCTGGAACACCTGATCTCATCTGATCCTAGCAGAAACATTACAGGATCCGTGTCATGTTCTATTAAATGTTTCTCATAACTGGAGAAAATGCATTAAAGGCTGAAATGTTTCAATAGAATATTTTAACCCATTAGTTTTTTGGGGGAAGGCCAGCAAGTTGTGTTGACTTGTTTTTTTTTCCCCTTTGTGTTCGGACAGCATAAAGAAAATCAGTTAGACCTTAAATAACTTTTCTGGGTCACTGTCATATTGGTAGAGAGAAGAAGTGAACCTAGAAAGAATTCTGCAGGTGTATAAAATAACATAAAGTTCCTTAAGAAGATTAGCTTGCTCATAGAACTTGAAATCGGCTCTAAGAAATCGGCTCTAAGCTGGAAGATAGTTCACTAATCATTTGGGGGTGAATGAACATATATGCAGGGAGTGGTATCTCCCCTAAGCATGATCAACATACCTTGTAAACATAACCCTTGTAAAGAAATGCATTCCATTTTGGGTTATTTTATCCTACTGACAATGTGGGGACTCATTTAAAGAGGTTGGCATAAGGACAGGAAACAGAATAAGTCAGTTGCTCTTAAGCACCCCCATTCCATTGATAGATATAGCTATAGATGACTTTTAGAATCATAGAATCATAGAGTTGGAAGGGGCCATGCAGGCCATCTAGTCCAACCCCCTGCTTAACGCAGGATCAGCCCAAAGCCCAAAGCATCCTAAAGCAGGATGGCTTTAATGGCATAAAATGATTGATGGCTTACTCAAGAACCAGTACTTAAGCCTTGTTTATGTAAATGTTTTTAACTAGAATCTTAGAATCATAGAGTTGGAAGGGACCTCCTGGGTCATCTAGTTCAACCCCCTGCATTATGCAGGACACTCACATCCCTGTAACCTGCCACCCCTTTGCCTTCACAGAATCAGCCTCTCTGTCAGATGGCTATCCATCTAGCAGAGAACTAACTCGCAGAGAACAATCAAAGTACCATCCTGGCAGGAATGTAACACCTTGGAAGGGACAGAGATTTGAGGGGTGACAGGTGGAATCTTTTCTAGAAAAAAGCATGACCAGAGTACTATAGAGAAGGTATCAACTACAGGCAGGTTGGGCAGAG